>NC_044555.1:65831331-66134664 GCF_007565055.1 Rhinopithecus roxellana | reverse complement strand
TCAGAGATTCAAAACATGAGAGGGATTTGACATGAAGGATATTCTCCATAGTCGGCTCTGAAGGTGGAGGTGACCACATGGCGAAAAATGCACGCAGCTCCCAGCTGACCAAAGAAACAGAGATCTCAGTCTTATGACCATAAAGAACTGAATTCAACCAACAATGTAGTGAGCTTGGAAGCGGGTCCCCACCTCAACTCTGATCCTCCAGGAACTCAGCCCAGCTAATGCCTTCATTTCAGCTGTGTGACACCCTGAGCAGAGAACCAAGTCATGCTGTGCCCAGAATTCTGACCTACAAAACCATGAGCTAATAAACAGGTATTGTTTTTAGCCACTAAGTTTTGGATAATTTGTTGCATAGAAATAGAAAACTAACTTAAGCTATATTGGTTTTTATGGACTTAGCCTCAGAAGTCAACATGACATCACTTTTTTCATAGCCACAAGGCCACCCAAATTCAATGGAGGGTAGATAGACCCACTTCTCAAAGTTATACTTCAAGAAGAGCATAGGAGCTGGGTGCAGTGGCACACACCTATAGTTCCAGCTACTCAGGAGGCTGAGGTAAGAGGATTGCCTGAGCCCAGGAGTTTGAGACCAGCCTGAGCAACAGAGCAAGATCCCATCTCTAAAAATACTTTATTTATTTATTGATTGATTGATTCAGATCTGCTCTCACTCTGTCACCCAGGCTGGAGTGCAGTGGCACAATCACAGCTCACTGCAACCTCGACTTCCCAGGTTCAGGTGATCCTCCCACCTCAGCCACCCAAAGCATTGGGATTACAGGTGTGAGCCACTGTGCCCAGCCAAAAAAAAAAAATGCATATATGTATATATGTGTGTATACATATGTGTATATACATATATGTATATGTGTGTATATACATATGTATATATACATATAAGTATATGTGTGTATATACATATGTATATATACATATAAGTATATGTGCAGATACATGTGTGTACATATATGTGTACATATATCTGTATGTGTGTACATATATGTATGTGTGTACATTATATGTGTGTAATGTGTGTATTATATGTATATGTGTGTATATAATATATGTATATATGTGTATATATGTATATGTCTGTATATATGTATACATATATATGTATATACATGCATGTATATGTGTATATGCATGTATAGATGTGTATGTACATATATGTATTTATGTATATGTATATATGTGTACATTATATATGTGTATATAGGTATATGTATGCATATACATATATGTATATGTGTATATTATATATGTACATGTGTGTATATATTATATATGTGCATGTGTGTATATACTATATGTACATATGTGTATATAATATATATGTACATGTGTGTATACAATATATACATATATACACATATATGTGTGTGTGTATGTATATAGAGAGAGAGCGAGCATATAAGATAGGAAATATTGTGTCCACCTCTGGAAAATGCAATCTACCATATTACTTAACTTGAAGTCACATAATTATAGAAATTTGGAGTTGAAAGGATCTCATGGATTATCTGTAAAATGAGGATGATAGTGGTACCCACCTCACAGCAGTGTTGCAAAGTTTCAGCATGTTAATCCACAGTAAATGCTTATTATAGGGCTTAATATATAGTAAGTGCTCAGTGTATTTTAGCTGTTGTCATTATTATCATCCAGTCCATCCATCTCATTTTACAAAGGAGGCATGAGGCCTTGAGATCATGTCATCTGTCATGGTGACAGCGAATTCATGGGAAACCAGGATTAAGGTTTCCTATTTCTCACCTCACTCCTCTACACAAATTACTGTAACTTGTGATGTGTTTATGTCTTTACAACTATGTCGTTAAATTCCTTTAGGCCAGGGAAGAAATCACCAAATGAAATATTCCTTCTCCCTCCAAACCTTTCTAACATGTTGACTGGATGTGGCCCAAATTTAACAAGACAAGGCCTGCCCACCCAGAGGAGCACTTTAACAGAAATTTTAGAGAAATGGAGGTACAGACGATGTGTATGTAGCTTTCCTGGTAGACGCTTGGCTGTGCCTTTGTATAACATATGTGTCTACTAGACATTTGTTGATTGTTATAATCATGACAAATGGACCAGACTTACACTAGAAATAGAAGATAAGATATTATCTTGGAACTTGGACAGCAGTTGAAGGGCTACAAGGGTCTCCAGGGTTGATTGAGAAGATTCAGGGCTAGGATTGAGCAAAACTGTAGAGAATTTTACGTGTCTGAAGCAAAGGTAGTGACGAAACAGCTTTAGGATTAGAGAACATCAGTAATGTTGTCCAGCGATTACCTCTCCTCACAGCTAAATTAGTTCTGCTGTACAGTTCGCTGTGCTTAATAGATGAGACTGAACAGCTAAAGATTTTTCATTATTTCAAATAATATTTATCTGCTGTTAATGCTTTTGGCATTTCTACTCTTAGCGCTGCCTCACAAACGTGAAGCTGTCAGGTCCTATGTGACTCAATCACAAGACATGGCTGGCAAGTTTACTGTTATCTTTCAAAGGAAAATGCCAGGAGAAGACAAGCAAATACAACGATAGATTCATCCCTTTACCCAGTTGTGAAAAATGTGCGTCGCACTCTTTCTTCTAACCAAGGTTCTCGGTCACAGCTCCTGCGAAATCTTGCTTGATGGGAACGACCCTGGACCTACACAAATCTTCAGTGAGGTCCAGTGCAGCAGACCATAGAGGTGGCATGACTTAATTTTAATTGTTCTTTTTAACTTTTCATTTTGAAATAATTTCAAGCTGAGAAAACTTAGAAAAGTCTAAAACAGGTATAACAGAGAAACAAATGCTCAAAAGAGCTCCCATATACCCCTTACCTAGATGTACCAACTGTTAACATTTTGCAATATTTGCTTTACTCTTCTTTCTAGTGTAAGGGTATTGGTTTTTTGTTTTTGCTTTTGTTTTCTTCGAGACAGGGTCTCTCTGTGTCACCCAAGCTGGAGTACAGTGATGCAATCATGGCTTACAGCAGATTCAACTTCCTAGGCACAAGTGATCCTCCCATCTCAGCCTCCCAAGTAGCTGGGACTACACGTGTGCCACCATGCCCGGCGAATTTTTGTATTTTTTGTAGAGATGGGTTTTGCCATGTTGCTCAGGCTGGTCTTGAACTTCTGGGCTCAAGCCATCTGCCTGCTTTGGCAAAGTGCTGGGATTACAGGTGTGAACCACCACACCTGGCACTTAACAGTATTTCTTAAGAGCATCAGTGTGTATTTTCTCTTTTCTTTCTTTTCTTTTCTTTTTTTTTTTTTTTTTTTTTTGAGATGGAGTCTCTCTATGTCACCCAGGCTGGGGTGCAATGGCACAATCTTGGCTCACTGCAACCTCCACCTCCCAGGTTCAAGGCGATTCTCCTGCCTCAGCCTCCCAAATCTCCAGCTGGGATTACAGGTGCCTGCCACCATGCCCGGCTAATTTTTGTATTTTTAGTAGAGATGGGGTTTCACCATGTTGGCCAGGCTGGTCTCGAACTCCTGACTTCAGGTAATCCGCCCGCCTCAGCCTCCCAAAGTACTGGGATTACAGACATGAGCCACTGCGCCCGGCCTCAGTATGTATTTTCTAAACATATAGACTTTTGTAAACTTTCTTTTATATTATCACAATACACCCATCAAAATCAAGACATTCAACATTGATATAATACTATAATCTACAATCAGTATTCTTATTTGGCTAATTGTCTCAATAATATCCAATATAACAATTTTGTTTTTCTAGTCTAGGATCCAGACCAGGATTACACGTGACACTTAATTGTAATGTCACTTTAGTCTCCTTTAATCTAGACCAGGTCCTCTGCCTTTCTTTGGTATTCATGACCTTGACATTTGTTTTATTTTTTTGACAGTCTCGCTCTGTTGCCAAGGTTGGAATGCAGTGATGCGATGTCGGCTCACTGCAACCTCCACCTCCCAGATTCAAGTGATTCTCCTGAGTAGCTGGGATTACGGGTGTGTGCCACCAAGCCCAGCTAATTTTCATATTTTTAATAGAGATGGGGTTTCACCATGTTGGCCAGGCCGGTCTCTAACTCCTGACTTCAGGTGATCCGCCCGCCTTAGCCTCCCAAAGTGCTAGGATTACAGGCGTGAGCCACGGCTCCTGGCCGACCTTGACATTTTAGAAGAGTTCAAGCCTGCAATTTGGTAAATGCCCCTCAATTGGGGTTCATTCAATGTTTCCTCATGACTGCTTCTATGATCTGAGTGTGTTTGCCTTCCCCCAAAATTCGTAGGTTGGAACTTAACCAACCATCAAGGTGATATTAAGAAGTGGGGCCTTTGGGGAAGTGATTAAGTCATGAGGGCACCACCCTCATGGATGGAATTAGTGCGCTTATAAAAGAGCCCGAAGGAGCTTGTTCATCCCTTCCGCCATGTGACGACGCAGAAAGAAGGAGCCATCTATGAAGCAGACAATGAGCCCTCACCAGACACTAAATCTGCTGGCACCCTGATCTTGGACTTCCTGGCCTCCGGAACTATGAGTAGTACATTTCTGTTGTTTATAAATTTACCCAGTCTAAGGTATTTTGTAATTGCAGCCCAAATGGACTAAGACAGCTACCTTCAGGGTGTTCATTTTTGGCACGAACACCACAGCAATGACATGTCCCCAGGGCCTCACACTGGGAGGCATGTGATATCTGGTTATTAGTGATGTTAAGGTAGTGTTCACCAGGTTTCTCTGCTGCTAAGTTAGTATTTTTCCCTTTATAATTAATAAGTAATTTGTGCAGAGATACTTTGCGACTATGTAAATATCTATTTCCTCATTAAATATTTAACCTGCTAGTTTTAGCATACATCGATGATTCTTGTCTGAGTCAGTATCACTCTAATGATTGCAACATTATATTTTTTAAGGGATTTTCTGTGATTTAAAACAATAAAAATCAGAAATGTATTTCATTAAATTTGCCATGGAATGCTGGCCAACATTTACAAAAACATACCTGCTCTTGAATTATGGCTGTGAAACAAAACACTTAGGATTTGAGTATTTTATGAAATTTTTTTTTTTTTTTTTTTTTTTTTTGCCATATCCTGTACTGACTTCCTGGAATATTTGCTGTTAAATTCTACCAAAGGGAATAAATAGCATTGTGCCTCAAGAGAAGCTGAATGAATAAAACAATAGGCAGATACATTGGCTCGCTATTTTCAGATACTGCTGAAAGTAATTTTAGAGCCATCTGTGGCCCTGATTCTAATCTTTTGCCTTTTCATTGTTTTTCTCATGTGAATAAAATGGCTGAAGGCTGTATGGTTATCCAGCATCTTCCAGTAGCTACAAGAATGTTAGATTAAGTGTATTGTGTACCTCAGTTTCTCTAGCTATAAAATGCCCCTTGTCGTTGTAGTCTGCTCTTGGTCCCCCAGTACAATGAACTGATAGGAGGGAATGGGTTTTGTTCAGCCCCCATTGAACCACAGTTTCCTCCAATCTTTTGTTTCTCTGTCTTATTCCAGATTAAAGGGGACTACTGGCTGGGCGCGGTGGCCCAGGCCTGTAATCCCAGCATTCTGGGAGGCTGAGTGGGGAGGATTGGTTGAGCCCAGGGTGTCAAGACCAGTTTGGGTAACAAAGCGTGACCCCATCTCTACAAAAAATACAAAAATTAGGGCCAGGCATGGTGCCTCACTCCTGTAATCTCAGCACTTTGGGAGGCTGAGGCAAGGATTACTTGAGCTCAGGAGTTTGAGACCAGCCTGGGCAACATGGTGAAAACCCTGTCTCTACCAAAAATACAAAAAAATTAGCTGGGCATGGTGGCATGGGCCTGTGGTCCCAGCTACTGGGAGGCTGAGGTTGGAGGATCACTTGAGCCTGGGAGGCAGAGGTCACAGTAAGCTGAGATCATGCTACTGCACTCCAGCCTGGGTGACAGAGCAAGAACCTGTTTCAAAAGAATAAAATAAAATAATAAATAAAAAGACTTTTAAAAAACAACAAAAATTAGCTGGGCATGGTGGCACATGCCTGTAGTCCCAGCTACTGGGAGGCTGAGGTGGGAGGATCACTTGAGCCTGGGAGGTGGAGGCTGCAGTGAGCCATGATTGTGTCACTGCACTCCAGCCTGTGTGGCATATATGTATATGTGTGATATATACATATATGTGTATATGTATACATATGTGTATATGGATATATACATATACATACATCAGTCAGCATTCTAATATAAGGAATACCCTTCCTTCTCTCCCCATTTATTTACTTATCTACTTATTATCAATATGGTCTCATGGATTTCATTTTATTTAGTGGGTTATAATCTATTCATTTCATTCTATTCAGTGGGTTATAATCTATTACTGTCCTCTTAATTTTGATGCTGAAATTGGCCCAACTTTGGACAGTAGGAGCCCCTTGAAGCTGCCTCCTTTGACCTTCTGGCATTAAAACTATACAAAAAGGTCTACTCTTTGTAGTTGTGCTGTTTCCTCCCTTATTTGTTCCATTCTGTCTACTCCTACATCTTATAATTAACTTTATTGTTTTCTGGCGTATATTTCCCATGTTTCTCTTTACAAAAGTAAGAAGATACAGGTTGAGCATCCCAAATCTAAAGGCTGAAATCCAAAATGCTCCAAAATCCAAAACTTCTTGAGACATGACACATGAAGGAAATGCTTATTGAAGCAGTTCTGATTGTGGAATTTTAGATTGGGGATGCTCAACCAGATTCCAAAGTCCAAGAAAATCTGAAATATGGAACACATCTGGTCCTGAGCATTTCAGATAAGGGGTAGTCAACCTGTATATGCACGTTTCCTTATTTCCCATCTTACACAAACAGTAAGAACAGAATACTACTACTTTTTTCTTTTTCTTTCTTTTCTTTTTTTGAGACAGAGTCTCACTCCAGACAGGGTTGCCCAGGCTGGAGTGCAGTGGCATGATCTTGGCTCACTGCAGCCTCAACCTCCCGGGATCAAGTGATCCTCCCACCTCAGTCTCCTGGGTAGCTGGGACCACAGGCATGCACCATCACGCCCGGCTAATTTTTGTAGAGACAGGGTCTCCCAATGTTGTTCAGGCTGGTCTTGAACTCCTGGACTCAAGTGATCCTCCTGCCTCAGCCTCCCAAAGTGCTGAGATTACAGGCATGAGCCACCACGCCCAGCCAGTGGTATTCTTTCTAAAAATACATAACCTGAATTTAATCATGAGCAAACATCAAACAAACCAAAACTGAGGGATGTCCTATAAAATAACTGGCCAATACTTTTCAAAGGTGGACTGTGTCAGATGAAAGGAGACTAAGGAAACATGGTATCACAATGCGTGCTCCTGGACTGGACCCTGGTCTAGTAAAAGGGCATTAGCAGGACAACTAGCAAAATTTAACCAAAGTTTGTTCCTGTTGCTTGCAAGAAACTGGCTGGCACATATCAATGGCGCAATGCTGGGTCCAAGCAGAGTTCCTTGAGTTTAGTACTAAGATTGTAGTTTATATTTATTAAGCATTCACAAACTTTATTGTGTTCTCCTACTGAATGCTAATTTTTATAAACCTGGGGTATTACTACCCCCATTATATAGATTAAAAATGCTTATTCAGAGAGATTAAGGGATTTGCCCTAGATTGTTCAACTTGTAAGTGGTAAAGCAGTGAACTGAATTCACCTGTATGACTCTTGATGCATTTTACTCACAATGCTTTTTACTGATGGCCTTCCCCAACGACTGTATTTTCTGAAGAAACCACAGAATAGTCAGTCATTCTGTCATGAAAAGGCTAGAAAAAAACTACCTGTGCCCAAAAGTTAGAAGGCTTGATGCCACTGTATGACTGAGTTGGCATGATCATTGACCCTGGTTCCTACATGCAAAATTGTTGGTTTGATTGTCCATTAAAAAGTTAAATTTAGGCCAGGCGTGGTGGCTTATGCCTGTAATCCCAGCACTTTGGGAGGCTGAGGCAGGCAGATCACTTGAGGTCAGGAGTTCGAGACCAGCCTGGCCAATATGGTGAAACCCTGTCTCTACTAAAAATACAAAAATTAGCCAGGCATCGTGGCAGGTGCCTGTAATCCCAGCCACTTGGGAGGCTGAGGCAGGAGAATCACTTGAACCTGGGAGGCGGAGGTTGCAGTAAGCCGAGATCGTGCCACTGCACTCCAGCCTGGGTGACAGAGTGAGACTCTATCCCCCTAACAAAGTTAAGTTTAGGCTGGGTGTGCAGTGGCTCATGCCTGTAATCCCAACACTTTGGGAGGCTGAGGCTGGAGGATTGCTTGAGCCCAGGAGTTCAAGACTAGCCTGGGTAACATAGAGACCCCATCTCCACAAGAAATAAGCCAGGTGTGGTGGTACACGCCTGTGGTCCCATCTACTTGGGAGGCTGAGGTGGGAGGATAGTTTGAGCCCAGGAAGTTGATGCTGTAGAGCTGTGATTGCGTCACTGCACTCCAGCCAGGGCAACAGAGTGAGATTACAGTCTAAAAAAAAAAAAAAAAAAAAAAAAAAAAAAGGTACATTTACAGTTTCCATATTACTTGGTATCAGTGAAAATGGATTCAGATTATTCCTTCAAAAAAACACATAACTAAAGAAAATAAAAATCAATAGTATATTATTCCTAATAGAATTAGGCCATAAGCAATATCCGCATACGTAGAATCTCAGATATTTTATAAACCCGTAACAGTCCACCAATGAGATGTAAAGTGATTGGGTTTTCTCTTTGTCAGTGGAATCATCTGCCATGAGTCTGCCTTTTCTGCCTCTCACACAAATCGACACTGTGATTTATGTTCCTGAACAAATTAGACTTAATTTAAGAGCAAATCATCAGCAACAGGTATAATAATCTTGGCAGAACATTTATTTTAATGAATTGCTCTCTGCCTAACATAGATAGAAGGATGCTGATGCCATTTACCCTATACGGATTAGTGCTGTCATGTAATTAATTTTTTTTCTTCCCTTAGAACTTAAAAGTCTCATCAGTTTTAAATTACAAAGGCATTGGTTTATTTCATAATCATAACAATCTAACATCTCTGGCAATGTTTATATAAGAATGTTGTGAAAGACAAGTGGATTCTAATCACCCTGCAGCATGATAGGTTCCTGCTCCCTACACTTAGGCCATGTTGCATTCCATGGGGTCAGAGTGGGAACTGTTTTGGTGATAAACAGCTGAAAAACCCTCACCCCCATCACTCTGGTAGGAAGTAGGCATGGAAGAGTGATTTTAGAACAATGCAGTTTTTCTTCCCTGTGAAGCTGAGTATCAGTTTCCCTACAATTATTTATACTTCAATGAGAGGCAAAAAGAAAACCAACATTTCCTCCACTCTATGGAGGTTTGAAAGTGTAATTGTCAAGGGCATCTTGCAGTAAGTGACAACTAAATATACCCTACCTTCTCAAACCTGCCAAACTCAATGCTATTTATAAATAATTTGATGATCTTTGCAAAGAAGATGCAGAAACAGCTAATACTAAATACAAGGAAGGATCCCAGGGTCAGGGCTACAATGCTCGTACTAAAATAATCTTGCTATATAATTATGAAGTTAAAGATTCTGTTTTTTGAAAAAGAAAACAAATTGTTACCTTAAACCTTTACCTGAAACAGTCCTTCATATTCTAACCAATTAGTTGCTTATACATCTTTAAAAACGCTACAGAGCTGGGTGCAGTGGTACACACCTGTAATCCCAGCTACTGAGGAGGCTGAGGTGGGAGGATCACTGGAGGCCAGGATTTCAGCCTGGCAACATAGCAAGACTGGTCTCTAAAATGTTTTTAATTAAAAAAAAAAAAAAGCTATAGAAAAATGTAACCCTTTCCTACAAAAAGTATGAACTCATATATTTTATATAAATTCAGTAACAAGAATGGTAATTAAAATGCCTTCCTTACATTAGTACTAAATCTCAAGAGGCAGTGAGAATAAACAAGTGTAAAAGAAACAGCATGAAATCATCTGTACAACAAAACAGCCAATCCTGATGAAAGAAAAGCCTGTTTTGTTAGATTTTTACAATATAAAATAGATATAGTACTGCAATGACACAAATTTGGAATCATTATTAACTTTATTTGTCACTCTTGATAGACATTGGTCCACTCCAACACAAAAAGTAGAATTCACCCACTTCCACTTAATATTCTATAGAATGAAGTTGTACCACAAACCACAGTAACTTACATAGGGGGAAAAGTTACTGAAATAAAAATGTTTTATATTCATGCCTCAAAATGCCCCTGGGGGATTTTTGTGTGTATAATGAAAAGCATCTGTATACTCCACAAGGCTAGTTTCTTCTTAGATCAATGTAGTATTTTTAGTATCCATACTAGACCATGTAGGTCAACAAACTTGCAGAAGAGGGTTAAAAAACAGCTGTCCTCTGTCACTCAGATACAGTTCCAAAACTAAGCGATTATATAAGCACATCCATATTTTAGGGCCACTCTAAGTTAAAAACCTTTTCTCTTGTTTCAGAGTTATTTACATCAAATTAAGACATTTACAAATCGTTCATAGTATACAATAGCCCAAATATGATTTTCACCTATGCTGTGTAAAGAAGTTAAGCATTCATAAGTTTGTCTAATAAATTCAGTGCACTTTTTTCCATAATAACATGAGCTATTTTAAATGTTTTACATTTCTTTCAGTGCATATATCCAAATTCATTAAACATAATGAAATCATGTTATTAAATAGCTATATCATAGTATTCAAGCATATTAAGGAATCTATACCACAGTGGGACTCACGTCAATACTATAATTCACTCTAGAAAAACATTACAGGCACACACAAAATAGAGAACAAAATTTGATTTTTTTTTGTAAGCGTAAAGTATACTATCTACTTTAAAGCACACCAAAAGATATATTTTAACAAAACAGCCAATTTCCAACCCCCTTTTCTAATTCTGGCACAGGGAATGTTCAATCCATTCGAATCTTCTGGTTTGTCATCCTATAAATGATGCTATCATATCCAGGATCCATGTTCCAAATATTGTAAGAGGTGATAATCACAGCCAAGGCCAAGGCGATCATAATCCAAAGTACCATGTTGAAAACCACAGAATATTCAAAATTATACTTATATGCAAGGTTATAGGGACTTGCTGGGTTCTTCTACAATATAGAAAAGAAAGAAAAATCAAGAGGGAAGAATTTTAAGATAGGAAACTATCCCAGTCTAGTGGCTGTGATTCATTTGTCTAACAAACATTTCTTCATAAGTGGCATAACAGCTACTTATACTAAGAGGAAGCAAGAAGGAGCGCCTTCGTGGAGAAGACACTTGCACTGATGGTGGAAGTATAAACCGGTCCAAATGCTTGGGAAATTTTGACAATACCTAATAAAGTTGAAGGTGTGCATATCCTGTGATCCAGTAAGTCCATACGCTAGGAAAAATTTCTATATGTGTACCAAGAGACATGTATAAGAATATCATCAAAAAGGCCGGGCACAGTGGCTCATGCCTGTAATCTCAGTACTTCGGGAGGCCAAGGCGGGCAGATCACCTGACGTCAGGAGTTCCAGACCAGCCTGGCCAACATGGTAAAAACCCGTCTCTACTAAAAATATGAAATTATCCAGGCATGGCAGATGCCTGTAATCCCAGCTACTCAGGAGGCTGAGGCAGGAGAATTGCTTGAACCCGGCAGGTGGAGGTTGCAGTGAGCCAAGACCGTGCCATTGCACTCCAGCCTGGGCGACAAGAACAAAACTCTGTCTCAAAAAAAAAAAAAAAAAAAATCATCAAATGGATAATTGTGGTATATCCCTACAGCAGAATATGTAACAGTAAAATGATTGAACTACAGCTACATTTGTCCGCCTGAGTGAATCTTAAAAAGAATACTGAACAAAGAACACAGAAAAATACATGTAGTATGATTCCATTTATATAAAATTCAAATACAGGCAAAACCAAACAACACTGTTTAAGGACAAATACATATGCAGTCAATCTGTAAAGAAAAGCAAGGGATTAACATGATATCCAGGACAGCAGTTACCTCTGGATGAGGGAGGGTAGAGGGAGAAAATAGGGAGCTTCAAAGGAGCAAGCATTCTCTTAAGCTATTGATATGGTTTGGTTCTGTGTCCCCACCCAAATCTAATCCCCACGTGTCGAGAGAGGGACCTGGTGGGAGGTGACTGGATCATGGGGGCAGTTTCTCCCATACTGTTCTCATAATAGTGAGTTCTCATGAGATCTGATGGTTTAAAAGTGTGGCACTTTCTCTTTTGCCACCTTGTGAAAAAGGTGCCTGCCTCCCCTTCCCCTTCTGCCATGATTGCAAGTTTCCTGAGGCCTCCCCAGCCATGTGGAACTGTGAGTCAAGTAAACCTCTTTCCTTTATAAATTACCAAGTGTCAGGTAGTTCTTTATAGCCATGTGAAAATGGAGCTATAAAGTGTTATTATTTTTATTATTTAAATAGTATTAAATATATTATATACTTATGTATGTATGATCTACTTAACACTTTTTTTAAAATACAGAGCTGTGTAAAAACATTGTTTGGGAAACTGAATTCATTCTGACAAAGGCACAGTTTGGGAAATATCATTCATTCTGGCTAGATAATTTTAAAAGTAGGAACACAGCAGGAGATGAAGCTAGAAGCAGGGAAGCTACAGAAAATCTGACATAAGCCTCTGGGCAATAAGGAGTCATTGACAAGCTTTAGGCAGAAAGTGAGTGACATGATCAGGTTTATCTTAAAAAGATAACATTAAAATAAAAAATTAGCTGAGTGTGGTGGCTCAAGCCTATAGAACTGGCTACTCAGGAGGCTGAGGCAGGTGGATCACCTGAGCCCAGGAGTTTGAGGCTACAATGAGCTATGATTGCGCCACTGCACTCTGGCCGGGGACAGGGCGAGACCCTGTCTCAAAAAAAGAAAAGAAAAAAAGATAACTTTGATAACAATGTGTTGGATGGATTTGGGAGGAGCCAGCTGGGACGCAGAGAGACAGATGAGTCCAGACAAGTTAGGAGGCAGCAGCCAAATGAGGCGGGAGAAATGGGGGCAGGGTGCCTGGCAGTGAGGATGAAAAAGAAAATGTAACCGAGATCTATTTGTTCCTACAGCCCCAGCACCTGGCACGCTGTGAGTACTCAGTAAATGTTCCTTAAACTCCCAACTGTCTCCTTAAACTAATGGAAGAGAGTGATTTCAACTGTAGGAGAGAATGGGTACACAGACATGCATATTTACCTGTGGGGAGCTCAGAGCTAAGGCAAACATTAAAGGATTTCATGCCCATGAAGACCTCTTTGTTTCTTTCCTTTTTTTTTTTTTTTTTTATAAACAGGTTCTTATTCCTACCCATTTTAAGTGTACAAGTCAAGGAATTTTAGTGGTTTCATAGTCATCACCACAATCTAATTCTAGAACATTTCTATCACCCTAAAAAGAAATCTCATAGGCTGGGCAAGGTAACACACCTGTAATCCCAGCACTTTGGAGGCTGAGGTGAGCAGATCACTTGAGGCCAGGAGTTCAAGACCAGCCTGGCCAACATGGTGAAACCCCATTTCTACTAAAAGTACAAAAATTAGCCAGGCATGGTGGTGCACGCCTGTGATTCCAGCTACTCGGGAGGCTGAGGCAGGAGAATCACTTGAACCTGGGAGGTGGAGGTTGTGGTAAACTGAGATTGTGCTACTGCACTCCAGTCTAGGTGACAGAGTAAGATCCTATCTCCAAAAAAGAAAAAAAAAAGAATTATCTGGGAGGCATCCCCACTCTCAACACATGTGCTCACCACCCAGAGCCCAGGTGCCTTTCTGCTTCCCTTTGCTGGTGGGCAAAAATTTCCAGTCTACCCTCTCACTGAGGGCACAGCTCTTTCAGGGTCCCCAGCTTTATGTGGAGGTATCCATTCCCATCCCCAACACACAAGGCACCAAAGGACTCTTGGTGACCTAGCTGGCAAATATCCTTAGGGCAGCCTGCTTACCACATTCAGGTTCCTCTTCTTTTTTTTTTTTTTTTTTTTTTTTGAGACAGAGTCTCACTCTGTCACCCAGGCTGGAGTACAGTGGCATAATCTCGGCTCACTGCAACCTCCACCTCCCGGGTTCAAGTGATTTGTCTGCCTCAGACTCCTAAGTAGCTGGGACTACAGGCATGCGCCACCACGCCTGGCTAATTTTGTGTATTTTAAGTAGAGACGGGGTTTCACCATGTTGGCCAGGCTGGTCTCGAACTCCTAACCTCATGATCTGCCCGCCTCAGCCTCCCAAAGTGCTGGGATTACAGACGGGAGCCACTGCGCCCAGCCTCCTCTTCTTTATTTACTCTGTAAGAGAATTTCCCTTTCTTGTGAGCTGAACTACGTACTTTTTATTTTTATAATTTCTTCTTTTTTTTAATTTGAGATGGAGTCTCGCTGTGTCTCCCAGGCTAGAGTGCAGTGGTGCAATCTCGGCTCACTGCAACCTCCGCCTGATGGATACAAGTGATTCTCCTGCCTCAGTGTTCCAACTAGCTGGGATTACAGGTGCCTGCCACCACACCCGGGTAATTTTTGCATTTTTAGTAGAGACAGGGTTTGTTTCACCATGTTGCCCAGGCTGGTCTACAACTCCTGACCTCAGGTGTTCCACCTGCCTCAGCCTCCCAAAGTGCTGGGATAACAGGCGTGAGCCACCATACCTGGCCCAAACTATGTACTTTTTAAAAGGTCTTTTATTTCTAGATGTTGTATGGGGGAAATTTTGGGTGGTTGTCTAGATTGACATGCTGTCTGAAACAGAGGTCCTTCCATCCCCAATTTAATTTAGAAAGAAACAATCTCAAACCAGTAATCACTAGACTATCTCCAACAGGCACTGGCTTTGACCTTCTGACTCCAAGTCCCACACTGAGGTCAGTAAAACTGAGCAGGGTGGGGGCTGCAAATGGTTCTGAAGTGGAGGTGTATGTGATTGACTGGATATCTATCTGCTGCGAGTGATGCAGCCAGCCCTAAGCAATGTTCTCGACCGTAGGATATTATGGAGTATCTACACTACTCTTTCTCATCACCCTCCCTAGGTTCTGCTGCAGCTGTAAGTATATATGTATGTATGCAAATGTGCACATACATACACACACACAGGTATGTGTTTTACCATGGCCAGCAACCATGGTAATGCTTAATCCTGACCCTCTAAATGCTTAAAATCGAAGCAAGATCCATACCCAAAAAACTGTTGAAGTAAATCAAAATCATAAAGAGGTATACACAGAGGATCTCAGCAAGTAAGGGACTATGCCACAAAGACAATGTGCCTGCTAGAAAAGCAGAGCCCATAGGATGTGGGCACCACACCACTCCCACACACATTCACTTCTTTTTTTTTTTTCAAAACAGGGTCTTGCTATGTTTGCTCAGACTGGCCTCAAACTCCTCCCAAGCTAAAGCAATCCTCCCACCTCGGCCTCCTGAGGAGCTGCAATTACAGGTGTGCGCCACTGCACCTGGCGCCACATTAACTTCTGATGTCTCCTTGTGTGTACTGATATTTGAATTATAATCTTGGACAGATTTACTTTGATCCCTAACTAAAATTCTTGCATTATCTGATTATAACCCCAAAGAATTGATTATCACTGGCAAAACACACATACGTATGTGAACAAGAAGCTTATGTTTTAACTGAAATTGTTTTTCAGATTTACTGACTGCTCATTCATGTCACCCATAGGTGATATAGGACTTTGTATTTTTTTGTTTTTATAAAAAGTTAATTTTACAGTTTTAAAGCAGGATTTCAAAATATACTCACCGCTTGTTTTGCCTCAAGGATAGTCCTTGTCTTCCTAACAAGGGAGGTGTCAAATGACTTGACAGTGACTAACTCTACCACTGCATTCCCACCATAAAGATTGTACATGTCATCTGCAAACTGAAAGTTAGTTATTAACATTATTGGGAATCTCAAATATGTACTTTTTTCATTTTTAATTAACAAATTAAAATCATATATATTTATCACATCAACATATTGTTTTGAAATATGTACACATTGTGGAATGGCTTAAGTACACATTGGCTAATTAACATATGCATTACCTCACTACTTATCATTTTATGCAATGAGTCAAACACATACTTATTAAAATGATTTTTAAAGCTTTTGTGCAGCTACAAGAACAATGTACACTTACCTTCTGGCTCATGAAATATACTACATCTTAAAATAAGCAAGTATTAAAGGTTTTGATTATGCTCAACTATACAGAAAAGTGTTAAGCTTTAACATATATTCAAATGTTCAGAATAAAATTACTTTAAGAAGAGACTGAATTTGTCAGCATATAAATTGGAGGAAGGAAAGTTGGAAAGAGAAATGAAGAAATCTTCCTAAGTGGTCTCTGGTTAATCACAAACATCTATAAAAATTAAAATATGAAGCCTCACTGAAAGGATGCAGGTGAAGAACTTCAAGGGCAGAGGGGAACTAGCATTTATTATGCATCTACTAAGTGACTGGTACTGTGCTGGGTGTTCTACTTCAGTTATCTCATAGTGTTTAAGGGGTACAGAGTTTCAGTTGGGGAAGATGAAAAAGTTCTAGAAATAAAAGATATGACGGTTGTACAACATGTGAATGTACTAGTACTTAATAACACTGAACTGTACAATTAAAAATGGTTAAAATGGTAATTTTATGTTATATATATTTTACCACAAAAATTTTGTAAAGCTTTGTGTGAGATAACTTTTCCTAATGCTGTTCTTGCTAGCATTAGGAAGAAATATATCAATATACATTTTTGACCCTACTCCATCCTTGGCCAATATAATTAGAGGAACCCCAAAAAAGGCAAGTAAGAGCTCAATCAACAGTGTTTGAAACAGCAGATTTTTCTATTAAGAGGCTAAAAGTGAAATGGTCATACTCCAGCCTCTCATGTCTCATTGATATTTACCTTTTGCAAAGCGTCAACAAGGATATTAGAAGCATCTCTGAATTGTTCAGAGTCTTCCCCGTAACGCTTCCCAATTTCATCCAAACCTGCCAGCTCCAGTGAATATAAATCAGGAGAATGATCCTTGGCTAGATGCTTATGACGAGACAGCTTAGGAGAACAAACAAACAAAAAAAGGTAGTGGATAAAGTAAGATGAAAGATGTCAAACACAGTCAGTTAAAGTTTTATGCCTAAACTAGGCTAAACTAAACCATACCAGTGTACTACAACATGCAAATAGTCTAAAATGGTGGCAAAAGAAACTGGTTTAAATAAGCGTTTCTGATAAATCCAACACGAATCTCATGTTTAGGAGCAGTACAAGACTCCTTGGATATTTAATAAAAGCTTTCAACAAAATTCCTCAGTTTTAAAAACTCAGGTATGGGCCATGGTATGAAAGAACAGATGGCTGGACCAGTTTGATCTGAGGAATGCACTACACTTCCAGACTCCCTGAACCAACACCTGTTGAAAAAGTTTGGAAAACAACTTCAGAAGACAACAAACAGGTAAGAATTTCTATTTCAGTAACAAGGATGATTTTTAAAAAATCATTCACCAAAAAAATACCCTTCAGACGGATTTTGTCCCTTCTTGACTGGACTGACAGCATTATTAGTCCAAACTATTATTTCTATTTTAGGCCCAAAGATATAGATAGGAATTAAGTCTGACAAGAAATCAGCAGCCAAGTTAGGACTATGGCCAGGGTGTTCTTACACCCAGGCTTGTGTTCTTGGAAGATATGCTGTCTCTCCCTAAAAAGCAGAAATGCAAAATAATTTGACTATAACATGGATGTATTCAAAATTCCCAATACTGCCACTAATTTTTGAATTTTCATGGGATCATAAATCTAGGGCATACTTAATCAAACTTTTCAACTGCCTTTATTATCATTCAAGGATTCTCTAGAAACCAAAATAAATGGAACTGAAAAATTAGAGCAGCCTACTTACCAAGCTTGAAATATCATGTAGCACTTGCAGTTCAGAAAGAAAGAGCAGGTCAACCTTCAGAGAGCCCAAAAAAAAGAGCATTCTTTCAAATGTGCACCAGAGATCTTTATTTGCCATTTATCAAGTAAGGCACAGGATATTACAAATGATGATGATATAAGTGAATTTATATAATTATCTTCCATTTGGTATGTTTGCTTCAATTGAAAATGCATATAAAACATTATTTCCTAACAAAAAGGTGATGGCCATTCCCTAGCACAGTGACTGCCACTCAATAGCTATATTTTTGACAAAACCATGATAAAGCATTCAAGTTCTCCAGTGGTTTTCCTTCAAAGCATCGGGATATCCTGGCACTCTGCAATGAGATCCTACCATTGGCCCAGTTTGCTCACTTCCCTTGAATAGTTTCCACATCAGAGAATAAAAGATGATGGCCCTGGTCATCCACAGCAAATAAAGAGGGGAAGCCACCACAAAAGTGGCATGCCACATGGTTAAGAGGGCGCATGAGCAGATGGAGAAGCTGAAGGACAGGAGGCAAAAGTAGAGGTGGCTCCCTCCACTGCAATGTCCAGAATGAATGAGAAAAATGTGGCAACACATCAGCAGAAGCAGTGAACAATGGCTCCCAAGTTACCAGATCCACACAGCTCCACCAGTCACCAAGTAGATCTATGACCTCTGGCTTGTTTGAATTAATAGGTGGCAACCCTCGTGCTAAAATGTGATGTTATTTACCACAGCTCAACTCACAAAAAGGATCCGTTTATTCATGAGAGTCATAAGAAAATTACATTAAAGAAGAATCTACCCCAGCAGTAAATGTGCACAATTTTTCATTTTCTAAAATATCAAAATTTCCAAAATTTCAAGTAGGAAGGAATGGGAGGGCCAGACGCAATGGCTCATGCCTGTGATCCCAGCACTTTGGGAGGCCGAGACAGGATTGCTAGAGGCCAGGAGTTCGAGACCAGCCTGGACAACAGAGTGAGACCCTGTCTCTATTTTTTAAAAAAAGGGAAATTAATGATATTCATATATTCATTGAATAAGTGCACTTACTTCATTGTTCCTACTCAGAGAATTGAGGGGGAGTGAACTTAGAACAGAGTTTTCTTGAAACAGGCGATTATGGAGCTGGCGTAAGGTGACTGAAAGGTCTTCAAACACTGAGTTTGCCTTCCCTACCATATACACTCTCTGTAAGAAGAATAGAAAATTTTAAGTTGCTCACACTCTACAGATTAGTTCCAATACACAGAGGTATGACAACATTGTTCATAAATTAGTTTTAAATTTTCATAATAAAATACATTTCATAATTTCCAAATAATAAAAGCTTATTTTTTAAAATGTCTTAAATAAAAACATTATCACTTACTTCCTCACTGGGAGCCAACTGCAAAACAACAGGAGTTTCCTCAGAAAATAAGGAGTGAATGGAATTTGCAACACTGTCAAGACTAAAAGGAACTGCCTGAAATTTAAGAGTAAGAATGCAATTATTATGTGAACCAAAGTGGGAAGAAAAATCATTCATTTGAATGGTATTTAAAAAGAAGGCTTAAACTTTTTTCCAGCACTTTCTATGGAAATTTAGAAACCCAAAATCATTTCCAAACAAGCTCTTTTGAAGGCACAGAAGATTAAACAGCCCCCTGGTAGGCCGAGTCTGTATCTCCCAATGTGCCTCAGAGGAAAATAACTTAAACCTGATGGACACAACACTATACCTAGCACAAACCATTTTCTGGTGATCATTCATGTATTTGAAGTAGCGATACATTTGGTTTCAATACTGACTAAATGTGCCACGATTAATGCGTATTCCACAATAAAGTATTTAACTTGCATTTAAGAGAAGGTTAGAGGAATCTTAGTATTGAATTTAACTGAAATAAAAATGGAATTCATCTTTCATTTCAAAATTTTAAAAATGTTTAATGAGATTTAACATTTGTCTTCAGATAGCCTAAAGACTCTTGGTTAACGTGTTAAGTATGTCGCAAGGTTTTTGAAGCCTTTATCTTAGGACATGTTGATATTATTAGATTGAAATAACCAATTGTGATAAGACCTACTTTTTTTCTTCAATTTTTTTATTAAAGTGCAAAATACATATAATATAGTATACAAATCTTGGGGTAACAGCTCAACAAATGTTTACAAATGCATGCACTCAGGTAGCCCAGCCAGACCGACACAGAACACTATCAGTGCCCTCGAAGTACTACCTCCACCCTCAAGGGTAATGAAAATTCTGACTTCTATTTCCATTAGATTTGTTTTGCACTACATGATTTAAAAAAATAAATTAGTTATTTTTCCCCTCAAAAAATTATTTCATTCCCAGTATTACTGTATTAAAAGAAGGAATACAGTCATGTTTTTGTTTTAATGGAGATTTCTTATGTTGATCTTTCGTTCAGTAGTTCCCTTACTACTTAAAGATTCATGTTTACAAGTAGCAAAGTAACGCTAATGTGGTACAGGCAGAAATCAATGTGATTATGTCTTACTGATAAAATCCCAGCATCACTTATTTTTTATTTATTTATTTATTTATTTTGAGACAGAGTCTTGCTCTGTTCCCCAGGCTGGAGTATAGTGGCGTGATCTTGGCTCACTGCAGCCTCCGCCTCCCAGGTACAAGTGATTCTCCTGCCTCAGCCTCCTGAGTAGCTGCGATTACAGGCACGCACCACCACATGTGGCTAATTTTTGTATTTTTAGTAGAGATGGGGTTTCACCAAGTTGGCCAGGCTAGTCTCAAACTCCTGGCCTCATGTGATCTGCCTGCCTTGACCTCTCAAAGTGCTGGGATTACAGGTATGAGCCACCAGGCCCGGCCCCAACATCAATATTAAGTGATCAATTTTATGATTCTGTGAAATGAAATAATTTTTTTCTCTTACTCAAGATGCTTATTAACTCTTCCCCAAATTCTCTTAAAATGAGTTAATGAGTAAGTGAAGAGGGGGAAGAGAGTTCAAAGTTGCAAAAGCATACTGTTAGCAGCCGTCCTGAATCAGCTAGAGGTGCTTTCCTTTAGCGATCATACAGTTTACCTCCTCAGGCTGTGAGGGGAATACATGAGTAAATGATGCAAATTTTCCAGCCTCACTTCACTTAGTGAAATGGCGCTTGGTTCAGGAAAGTTGAAGATTAGGTACCATGTCCATAGAGATCAAATTGAAGCAGCTCATGAATCAGATGAACATCAATGAAGGAAAATAAATAATTATATAGGCAGCTAAGCTCAAAAAGTAAAAAGCTTGGTTGCTTATAATACCGAATAATGGTTTTCTCTCACTGTATTATAAGGAGATGCATATCTCTTCTCATATTTCTGTACCTGTATGACTTGAAATTCTAACAAAAACAGCTAGCTAATCAAATGGAAGCTTCGTTAAATGGAATTCTAAGATACTCTGATTTTTATGTTTTGTGGGGTTTGCCCCTGAATCCTTTATCTCATTTACCATCTTCTGCTAGGAAAAGTATTGAGCAGCCAACCAGGGCCAAACAATAAAATGAGCTCCTTGCACAGCACAGCTTCTTCTCATGTAAAATGAGGCTAGTCTGTTATTAAATCTTTATTTCTGGATTACATGCTAATAAAAATCTCAAAATGGCATTTTGGATTTTTATATATTTATTTTGAAGAAAATCTTCTGCAATGATTTTCACAGAAATCACATAATAAACGACTTAAATGCTCCCTGTGAAATAATCTGCCTTTTGATCTGTATTGTTCCCTTCCTTCTACTTTATGTGTATTTACTCTGAAGTTCTTCTGCTTTCTTTAGCTCATTAATTTCCATTCTTAGACAAGCTAAATTGTCTAAAACATGAATTTAAGCTATAAACTTCTCTTTTCTTACCACGTTAGCTACACCTCCCAATTTTGTAAATAAATGGTACATTCATTGTTACTCAGTTCCAAATAATTTAGAAAGTTCCAGTGATCTCCTCCTCAACCCATGAATTATTTAGGAGTGCATCTATTCCAACTATCTTTTCTTGTTGACTTTTTTTGTTTTTACCATCTCTAAATAAGACACTTAAATTAAATCTCCTGATTTTTCAATTTTAGGCCTTATCTATTTACTATCCATTATAGAAAATGAGGCTTTAGCTCTCTCACATCACCAACCACACTGCCCCACCCCCGAACCATCCATGCTCTCCACTTCTGTTTCTATCTCCCCACTCTCCCAATAGTTACATCAAAATTTTCACTGGATCAGCATCATTTCATTATTATGACAATGTAAATAATACTCAACTTAGCTCATACTACACAATCACTGCATTTTCCTTGCTTTCCTTCTACTTTCATTCCTTTGTAATGACAGTGTCTTTTTTCTCCCTGATAGCTTTTAAGATTTTCCATTTCCTTGATGACTCTTCAATTTCACTGTATCCAGGTGTGGATCTGGCTTTTGCCTACTGGATGTTCCATATGCTTTAAATTTGAGGAGTTGTATCTTTTGTTTATTACTATTTCCAAATACTTTCATTTTATTTTTTAACTGACAAACAGTAACTGTATATATTTATGGGGTACAACGTCATGTTTTGTCATAAGTTTACAAAGTGGACTGATTAAATCAGGCTAATGAACAAATCCATCACCTCACATACTTATCTTTTTTTGTGGTAAAAGTATCTAAAATCTACTCCTTTAGCAGTTTTGAAATATACACTGCATTATTATTTAATACAGTCACCATTCTGTGCAACAGATCACTAAAGCATGATCCAGCAAGCCCACTTCTGTGTATATATATCCAAAGCAATTGAAGTCAGGATGCTGAAGAGATAACTGCACTCCCATGTTCACTGCAGCACTATTTAGAATTTCTAAGATATGGATGAAAGCAACGTTGGTGTCCATAATCAAACAAATGGATAAAAGAAAATGTGCAACTGGATGCAGTGGCTCACGCCTGTAATTCCAGCACTTTGGGAGGCTGAGGTGGGTGGATCACCTGAACTCAGGAGTTTGAGACCAGCCTGGCCAACATGATCAAACTTCATCTCTACTAAAAATACAAAAAATTAGCTGGACGTGGTGGCGTGCACCTGTAATTCCAGCTACTCAGGAGGCTGAGGCACCAGAATCCCTTGAATCCAGGAGGCAGAAGTTGCAGTGAGATGATATCACCCCACTGCACTCCAGCCTGGGCGACAGAGCAAGATTCTGTCTCAAAAAAAAGAAAAAAGCAGAAAGAAGAAAATGTGTGTTGGGAACAAGCCCCCCAAAATCTGGCCATAAACTGGCCTCAAAACTGGCTATAAACAAAATCTCTGCAGCACTGTGACATGTTCATAATGGCCCTAACACCCAAGCTGGAAGGTTGTCGGTTTACAGGAATGAGGGCAAGGAACACCTGGCCCACCCAGGGCGGAAAACCGCTTAAAGGCATTCTTAAGCCACAAACAATAGCATGAGCGATCTGTGTCTTAAGGGCATGTTCCTGCTGCAGTTAACTAGCCCAACCTATTCCTTTAATTCGGCTCATCCTTCATTTTCCATAAGGGACACTTTTAGTTAATTTAATATCTATAGAAACAACGCTAATGACTGGTTTACTGTTAATAAATATGTGGGTAAATCTCTGTTTGGGGCTGTCAGCTCTGAAGGCTGTGAGATCCCTGATTTCCCACTTCACACCTCTGTATTTCTGTGTGTGTGTCTTTAATTCCTCTAGTGCCGCTGGCTTAGGGTCTCCCACTGAGCTGGTCTGGGCAAGTGGCGTCCATCTTGGGGGCTCGAATCCAGGTCGAAGGGTCGCCGGAGCGATGGTTGGAATGGAAAACGAGCTGGAGGACACCCGAATACTCTTAAAGCAATCTCTGTGGTGAGTAAGAAGGAGAGCTCGGAAGCATCAGGGTAACAATGGGACAGGTGTGCGGTCTGGTTCATTTCACCTTGGAACTTTTTCACACTGATGAGGAAGAATAAGAGTATAGCGAAGTAACAGAAGAGGTTACAGAGCATGTTTATTCACCAGCTAAAACTAAAGCAGCAAAGGAAGGAGATACATCTCTACCCTTTTGCACTCCCTCCTTATTATTTTGAAGAAAATGACCCCCCAGATCTTTCTTTTCCAGAGGACACTGTGCGAAAAGTAGTTGCCCCAGTGACTGTTCGAGCAGCGCCTCGAGCGACCACTCTTAGTTCTATTCGGGCAGGGATTCAGCAAGCTAGACAAGAGGGTGATTTAGAGGCTTGGCAGTTCCCTGTTAGAATACACCCCCCAGATCAAGAGGGAAATACTACAGCTACATTTGAGCCTTTTCTTTTTAAATTACTCAAAGAATTAAAACAAGCAATTAGTCACTATGGACCAGGTTCTCCATTTGTAATGGGACTGTTAAAGAATGTTACTATTTCCAGTCGGATGATTCCTACTGACTGGGATGCTCTTACTCGAGCTTGTCTAACTCCTGCTCAGTTCTTACAATTTAAAACTTGGTGGGCAGATGAAGCTTCCATTCAGGCTGCTCGCAATGCCCAGGCGCAACCTCAAATTAATGTAACTGCAGACCAACTTTTGGGTGTTGGCGGCTGGGCTGGTTTAGATGCACAACTGGTCATGCAGGATGATGCCACAGAACAGCTTAGAGGAGTATGCATTAGAGCTTGGGAAAAAAAATCACTTCAGGTGGAGAACAATACCCTTCCTTTAGTGCTATAAAACAGGGACCCAGAGAACCATATGTTGATTTTATAGCTCGGTTACAGGAGTCTCTTAAAAAGATGATTGCAGATTCGGCTGCTCAGGATATAGTGTTGCAGTTATTAGCTTTCGACAATGCTAATCCCGATTGCCAGGCTGCTCTGCGACCTATCAGAGGGAAAGCACATTTAGTTGATTATATCAAGGCCTGTGATGGTATCGGAGGTAATCTGCTTAAAGCTACCTTGTTGGCACAGGCAATGGCAGGACTGAGAGTGGATAAAGGAAATACTCCATTTCCTGGAGCTTGTTTTAACTGTGGGAAACATGGTCATACTAAAAAAGAATGTAGAAAAAATCAGCGAGTCAGGCCGCCAGATAGGGGAAAAAAAACCTGCTGATCCTAAAATATGTCCAAAATGTAAAAAAGGAAAACACTGGGCTAGTCAGTGTCACTCTAAGTTTGATAAAGAAGGGAACCCGATTTTGGGAAACACCATGAGGGGCCCATCCCGGGCCCCGTTCTAAACCAGGGCATTTCCAGCTCAGGACATTCCCTCACCCCTATACAATGTCTGTCCCTTGCCACAGCTGATAGTGCCACAGTAGATTTATGCTGCACAAAAGCTGTGAGCCTTCTGCCTGGGGAACCCCTGCAAAAGGTCCCAACAGGAGTCTGTGGACCCTTGCCGGCAGGGACAATAGGATTACTTTTAGGAAGGTCTAGTTTGAGTTTAAAAGGAGTACAAATACATACAGGAGTCATTGATTCAGATTACAATGGGGAAATTCAAATTGTTGTATCTACTCCTATTCCCTGGAAAGCAGAGCCAGGAGAGCGCATAGCACAGCTCCTGATTGTGCCATATGTGGGGATGGGAAAAAGTGAAATTAAACTAACAGGAGGATTTGGAAGCACAAATAAACAAGGCAAAGCAGCTTATTGGGTAAATCAAATTACTGATAAACGTCCTACCTTTGAAATAACTACTCAAGGAAAGAAATTTGAAGGTTTGGTAGATACAGGAGCGGACATTTCAATCATTTCTCTACACCACTGGCCGTCCACGTGGCCAATTCAACCCGCTCAATTTAACATAGTTGGAGTTGGTAAAGCCGCTGAAGTATATCAAAGTAGTTATATTTTGCATTGTGAGGGGCCCGATGGACAACCTGGGACTATTCAAGCAATTATAACTTCTGTACCTATAAATTTATGGGGAAGAGATTTATTACAACAACGGGGAGTACAAGCTCTAATTCCAGAACAATTATATAGCCCTCAAAATCAACATACAATGCATGAAATGGGGTATGTCCCTGGTATGGGACTAAAAAAAAAATTGCAAGGTTTGAAAGAACCGCTTTAAGCGGAAAAACAAAGTTCTTGCCAAAGATTAGGAAGTAATTTTCGATGGCGGCCACTGTTAAGCCTCCAGAACCTATACCTTTAAAATGGTTAACAGATTAGCCAATTTGGATAGAACAATGGCCGCTAAGTAAAGAAAAACTGGAGGCTTTAGAGAAATTAGTTGCTGAACAATTAGAAAATGGGCACATGCTCCAACATTTTCTCCTTGGAATTCTCCAGTTTTCGCAATTAAGAAAAAAATCAGGAAAATGGAGAATATTAACTGACTTAAGAGTCATCAATTCAGTTATACAACTAATGGGAGCATTACAGCCAGGATTGCCTTCTCCTGCTATAGTTCCAAAAAATTGGCCTTTAATAGTCATAGATTTAAAAGACTGTTTCTTTACTATCCCTTTAGCTGAGCAAGACTGTGAACGGTTTGCATTTATAATTCCTGCAGTAAACAACCTGCAGCCTGCTAAGGGCTATCATTGGAAAGTGTTGCCAAAGGGCATGTTAAACAGTCCGACTATTTGCCAGATGTATGTGGGGCAAGCAATTGAACCTACTCATAAAAAATTTTCAGTGTTACATTATTCACTATATGGATGATATACTTTGTGCTGCCCCCACTCGAGAAATATTACTCCAATGTTATGATCAGTTGCAAAATTCAATTTCTCGTGCTGGTTTAATTATAGCTCCTGACAAAATTCAGACTACTCCTCCTTACTCCCACTTGGGGACCCTAGTAAATGATACTACCATTGTGCCACAGAAAGTAAATATACGTAGGGATCAAATAAAAACATTAAATGACTTTCAAAAATTACTAGGGGATATTAATTAATTACTAGGGGATATGACCTGCTCTAGGCATTCCTACCTATGCCATGAGTAATCTGTTTTCTATTCTTAGAGGAAATCCTAGTCTCACTAGCCCTCGGCAATTAACAAAGGAGGTGGAGGCAGAGTTACAACTGATTGAGAAGCAAGTCCATAAAGCTCAAATAGAATAGATCCAGAGAAGACTCTAGATTTGCTAATTTTTTCAACTCAGCTTCACCTACTGGTGTTATTGTCCAAGAACAAAACTTAGTAGGGTGGCTTTTTCTTCCACATACTAATTCACGGACTCTAACTCCTACTATGGAGTTAGAGTATGCTCTATGATCAAATTGCTACTATGATAAGGATTAGGAGAACTCGGATTGTTAAATTACATGGATATGATCCTGGAAAACTTATTATCCCTCTCACAAAGGCACAAATACAGCAAGCTTTTATAAATAGTCTTACTTGGCAAACCCATTTAGCTGACTTTGTGGGTATTCTCGATAATCATTTTCCTAAAACGAAGCTGTTTCAGTTTTTGAAATTAATTAATTGGATTCTCCCTAAAATAACTAAATTTAAACCAATTGAAGGTGCTGAGAATGTTTTTACAGATGGGTCTAGCAATGGTAAAGCTTCTTATTTTGGCTCAAAAAGTAAAGTTTTCCAGATGTCCTATACTTCAGCTCAAAAAGTGGAGCTTGTAGCTGTAACTGACGTTTTGACTGCTTTTGATATGCCTATTAATGTGATTTCTGATTCTTCATATGTGGTTCAGTTCACACAGTTAATTGAAAATGCTCAGTTACGATTTCATACAGATGAATAACTGATGACTTTATTTACCCAATCGCAAACAGCAGTTAGGGGTAGAATGCACCCTTTTTACATCACTCATATTGGGGCTCATACACCTCTTCCAGGACCTTTGACTGAAGGGAATCAAATGGCTGATCACCTAGTTGCTATTGCAATATCTAATGTTAGACACTTTCACAATTTGATCCATGTTAATGCCTCTGGTCTCAAACGCAGATACAGCATTACCTGAAAGAAGCTAAAGCTATTATCCAGCGATGCCCAACTTGCCAAATGGTACGTTCCTCATCTTTTACAGGAGGATTTAATCCTCGAGGACTGGAACCTAACTCTATTTGGCAAATGGAAGTCACACATGTTCCCTCGTTTGGGAGACTAGCTTATGTACATGTATGCGTGGACACCTTTTCTCACTTTGTCTGGGCTACATGCCAAACAGGAGAGTCTTCTGCCTGTGTTAAACGTCATCTTTTGAGTGTTTTGTGGTGATGGGCATTCCAGCTTCTACTAAAACAGATAATGTCCCAGGCTATACTAGCCAAACTCTAGCTACATTTTCCTCTATGTGGAATATTAAACACATTACCAGTATCCCATACAATTCTCAAGGACAAGCCATAGTGGAAAGAATGAATCTCTCCCTAAAACAGCAGTTGCAAAAGCAGAAAGGGGAAGACAGAGTATATGGAACACCACAAATGCAACTGAACCTAGCATTATTAACTTTAAATTTTTTGAGCCTGCCCAAAGGCCAGATGTTATCAGCAGCTGAACAGCATCTACAGAAACCAGCTGCAAAGACAGAAACAGAACAACTGATTTGGTGGAGAGATCCGATAACAAAAAGTTGGGAAATAGGTAAAATAATAACTTGGGGTAGAGGTTATGCTTATATTTCTCCAGGCCAAACTCAACAGCCGATTTGGATACCATCAAGACACCTGAAACCTTATGAGCCAGATGCCGAGAAAGAGACTCCGGGAGGATCCCGAGGACCCCCCGGTTACAGCCATGTTGAGACTGATGCTGAGAAGGGCCCCAACTGTCATGAGCAACCCATCGAACACAGCCACCCACCTGGGGACAGATCAAGAAGCTGTCACAGATGGCAGAAGAAAACCTGAGAAAAGCAGGACAACTAGTCACAACGAGTAATTTAATGGTAGCTATGATAGCAGTTATCACCACCACCATGAGTATTCCTTCAATAAGGGCTGACACAGAGAACAAAGATACTTATTGGGTATATTTATCAATCTTGGCTGGTAATAATGTCTGGATGCACTCACTCTGAAACAGTTACACATGTTTTCTGATTTCAGTATTTACCATAATAAATCTGCTCTTATAATTGAGGCATGCCACCCTCAAAAACCTATTTGTAAACAGGATTGGACCCAGTTAGAAAAACTGAACATACTTGTGTAGGAAGATTGCTTTGCAGAACAGGCAGAGGTGCTGCACAATGATTCCTATGGCATCACTATTAATTGGTCCCCTAAGGGGATGAATTGAATTGCACCTCTCAGTCTGCCTGCCACAGCCACACTATGTTCAGATGATCTGAACAAAATGGTCAGATGGTAGAAATGATAAGAAGTACAGCAAAAGTTCCTATTATCTGGAACCATGGAGGTATAGCGGCACCTCAACCTCAAATGATATGGCCCGCTCTAGGAGCTAAACATAAGGATTTGTGGAAACTATTAAATGCTCGTAATAAGATCAAAATTTGAAAAAGAATAAAAAAGCATCTAGAAGGACACTCTACAAACTTGTTTTCGGATATAGCGAAATTAAAAGAACAAATATTTAAAGCATCCCAGGCACACCTGACCTTAATGCCAGGAACTGGAGTGTTTAAAGGAGCTGCAGACAAATAGCAGCTAGTAACCCATTTAAATGGATAAAAACATTTGGAAGCTCTGTGATTTCAATGATGACTGTGCTTTTAATCTATGTTGTCTTTGTATAGTCTGCAGACGTGGATCCTGACTCCTGCGAGAAGTAGCTCACCGTGACAAAGCTGCCCTTGCTTTTATCTCTTTGCAAATCAAAGAAGGGAGACATGTTGGGAGCAATCCCCCTAAAATCTGGCCATAAACTGGCCCCAAAACTGGCTATAAACAAAATCTCTGCAGCACTGTGACATGTTCACAATGGCCCTAACGCCCAAGCTGGAAGGTTGTGGGTTTACAGGAATGAGGGCAAGGAACACTTGGCCCGCCCAGAGCGGGAAAACCGCTTAAAGGCATTCTTAAGCCACAAACAATAGCATGAGCGATCTGTGTCTTAAGGGCATGTTCCTGCTGCAGTTAACTAGCCCAACCTAGTCCTTTAATTTGGCCCATCCCTTCATTTCCCATAAGAGATACTTTTAGTTAATTTAATATCTATAGAAACAATGCTAATGACTGGTTTGCTGTTAATAAATATGTGGATAAATCTCTGTTCGGGGCTCTCAGCTCTGAAGGCTGTGAGACCCCTGATTACCCACTTCACACCTCTATATTTCTGTATATGTGTCTTTAATTCCTCTAGCACCGCTGGTCTCCCCGACCCAGCTAGTCTCGGCAGAAGAAAATGTGGTATATAAACATAACGGAATACTATACAGCCTTTAAAGCGGGGGAAACTGTCATTTGCAACATGGATAAACCTGGAGGACATTATGTTAAGTGAAATAAGCCAGGCATAGAAGGACAAATACTACATGACCTCACTTGTAAGTTGAACTCATAGAAGTAGAGAGCAGAATGATGGTTAGAAGAGGCTGGGGAAGACAGGTGGATGGGGAAAGGAGAAATGTTGATCCAAATAGCTTTTTCTTTTTTTTTCAGATAGAGTCTCGCTCTGTCACCCAGGCTGGAGTGCAGTGGCGCAATCCCAGCTCACTGCAACCTCCACCTCCCAGGTTCAAGTAATTCTCGTGCCTCAGCCACCAAGTAGCTGGGACTACAGACGTGTGCCACCACACCTGGCTAATTTTTGTATTTTCAGTAGAGACAGGGTTTAGCCATGTTGGCCAGGTTGGTCTCGGATTACTGGCCTCAAGTGATTCACCCGCCTCGGCCTCTCAAAGTGTTGGGATTACAGGCATGAGGCACGGTGTCGGGCTCCAAATACCCTTTTGAGATATCGTTTTATTATTATGTTCAGATTTAACTGCATTGTGGTCAGAGAAGGTAGTTTATATGATACTGATTCTTTATTGTTTGAGATTTGCCTTGTGGACTAGTGCATAGTAATTTTTTCTAAGTATGCCATGTGTGCTTGGAAATAATCTATACTAGACCACAGGAAAGTCTGAAAAAAAAAAAAATTCCCAAAACTTCAGCATCACATAGACCACAGTATTACAATGCAGTGAACTTAGAAATTTAAAAATTAGCCGGGCGTGGTGGCTCAAGCCTGTAATCCCAGCACTTTAGGAGGCCGAGACGGGCGGATCACGAGGTCAGGAGATCCAGACCGTCCTGGCTAACACGTGAAACCCCGCCTCTACTAAAAGTACAAAAACTAGCTGGGCGAGGTGGCGGGCGCCTGTAGTCCCAGCTACTTGGGAGGCTGAGGCAGGAGAATGGCGTAAACCTGGGAGGCGGAGCTTGCAGTGAGCTGAGATCTGGCCACTGCACTCCAGCCTGGGCGGCAGAGCGAGACTCCGCCTCAAAAAAAAAATAAAAATAAAAATAAAAGAAATTTAAAAATTAGAAATTATGTTTTTAAAACTCATGCATTTGGAAAAAATACTTCTACATAACTCATGGGTTAAAGAATCACAATACAAATTATGAAATATTTTGAAGTATCAACTAAAGCACCATATATCAAAAATGTCTTGTAACTCCCTCATAGTTTCTGATCCTTCCTTTTTTTCACAAATTTTTTCTCTTTCTTTCTTCTTCTTCCCCCCTGCCCCCGCAGAGATAGGGTCTTGCTATGTTGACCAAGCTGGTCTCAAACTCCTGGCCTCAAGCAATCCTCCCATCTTGGCCTCCCAAAGTGCTGGGATTACAGGTGTGAGCCACCATGTCTGGCCCCCTTTTTTTTTTTTTTTTTCACAATTTTAATGTATGTATTTTTAGGTCTCTTGGAAATTGGCCTATTCTCTGTAGTCCTAAGGAGATGAATTCTGTTTGTTGCACCTAGTTTCTCATGGCATTTTTGTTCCTTGAGGTGCTTTGTAAATTCCACTCATCTTCCATATTTGACCAAAGGAGCCCTTGGCTGTGGAGGTGTCCCTATGGGGCAGGTCATGTGAATTTGGAAAGAACCACTCTGCACAGCATAAGCCTATAATTCTAATTCTAATTTATCTCAGGGGACTCTTTGGGTCCAACAGCCAAGGGCAGCAAGCCAGCTTTACTAGTTTTACCAGTCCTCTTTTGAAGTACAAGTTGACAGCATTTTCTAGTCCCTGAATTTCTGCAGGAAACACAGTTTCAGCATCAGCTCTTGCTCACCACTATGGCTTCTGAGTTTTCCATCCATATGTAACACCTGTGTATACCACCCCCTCTTGCATTCAAATTTACTTATGCTAGTAAAAATGTTTTTGTGACATTCTTTCAAGCACTTCTGTATGCTTATAATGGAAGCATATAGATCAGCACAGTCACCCACATTGCCTGAATGGCCAGTGAAGGAGTAAGTGAGCCAGCAAGCAGCCTCCAGTGTCCTTACACACAAAAAGAGGTAAAATCCTGCAGGGAAGATGACAAGACAATGGCCAAGAAAATGGCAGTAGGATACACCCCCAACTGGTTTCTCCTTTGGTGGCTCTCTTTTTCGAGCCTCTGGCTATTCTGAGTGGGGCAATTTCTCTATCTCTTATCTTAAACAGTACTCTCATCCACAGAGAACAGCCAAGCCTCAATCAATTACAATCATCATGTAATTTTCTTAAAAAGAAATTGTGTTTGTAAAAGAATTTCAAAAGAAACCGTGCATCAGAAACAGATAAGAGAAGTATGTTTAGAATGCAATTCATAATAACAGCTGACAAGGGAAAATGTAAAACACATCCCTTTAATTTTTTATAATAAATACTCACATTCTCCAAAGGGTACGAAATGACACTGCCTGGGGGTAGAGCCAGTTTGTCCACTCCCTTCACCATCACCATGACAGTAGCCCGAGGACGATGAAACAGGTTACCCACTGCAAGTCCTGGCCAAGAAAGGTCCTAAACATTGAAAAGCACAAAACGGAGTTTAATTATCAACTCAGGAACCCACCTCCCCAATAACATCTAATAAGCAGAGTTAAGGGGTTCTGGGATGACACTGACAAGGAAAATTCACAGGGAAAGTAAACATTTTATTTGTGGCAGTCGCTGTAATCTCCTAATTAAGAATGCTGATTTCTACCCTTTTCATTTTCTTAAAATTCTACAGATTTGAAACAAAGTCTAATAGTAAGTTATCTCACACCTTTTGTGGAAAAAAGCAAGCAAGTAAACAAAACATAGGTACCTTTCAAATAACAGATCACAAAATAATTCTTTTCTTCATGTAGCCACAGAAATTTTCTTCCCCCACATCATTTTTTGCCCTTATATACAGCATCACTTTTATCTTTCACAGCAACATAGCAAGATGGTCATTAAAACATCCTATTTAGACTAAGCTCTTTATAAATAAAACAATTCCTACTAAAAGTAACTATCATTAGTTTACTAATAATTATTTCTCAAAGTTATTTTAACAGCCATCTGTAGTCAAGTTTAAGGTTGTAAAGAACTAGATGGTCGGGTGTGGTGTTCATGCCTGTAATCTCAGCACTTTCAGAAGCTGAAGCAGGTAGATTCCTTGTGCCCAGGAGTTCAAGACCAGCCTGGGCAACATGGCAAAATCCTGTCTCTACAAAAAATATAAAAATGATCTGGGCATGGTGTTGTGCACCTGTGGTCCCAGCTACTGGGGAGGCTGAGGTGGGAGAATCTCTTGAACCTGGGAGGTGGAGGTTGCAGTGAGCCGAGATCAGGCCACTACACTCTAGCTTGGGTGACAGAGCGGGACCCTGTTGCAAACAAAACAAAACAAAAAAAAAGAATTAGGTACAGGCTGGGTGTGGTGGCTCGTGCCTGTAATCCCAGCACTTTAGGAGGCTGAGGCAGAAAGGATTGCTTGAGGCCAGGAGTTAAAGACCTACCAGCCTGGAAAACATAGCGAGACCCTGTCTCTACAAAAAATTAAAAAATCAGCCAGGCATGATGGCACGCACCTGTAGTCCTAGCTACTCAGAAGGCTGAGGCAGAAGGCTGAGGCAGGAAGATCCCTTGGGCCCTGGAGTTTGAGGTTGCAGTGAGTCATGCAGACTCAAACTCAGCTTGGGCAACACAGTCAGACCCTGTCTCTAAAAAAAGAACTAGGTACAAATTTCATCCTTAAATGTAAACAACCAATCGTATTCACTTTGGTTGCCCAAAGACTACAAAAAGCTCAGAGGCTCTGCCCTTAGGCCTGGCAGTGAAGCAGTTCCCAGGCAGAATTTCTGTTTTCAGGGGTGCTCAGGATTTGGAGAAAAGTTCCTTTCAGTGACTGATGATATATATCTAGAGACCACATCAAAAGCACCAGACTTACAAAGAGAAGGAGATGATAGCACAGAGCAAGCTGCATTTCCTTTCTTCTGAGCCCTTAGCTTCTGATCTCTCATACTGACTGGATCTAGACCCTCCCACTCCCTACAATCACATAAGCAACCAATTACAACAACAGGTCACAGCTTCATTCTAGGAAACCGAGGTCCTTGGCTGCCCCATGGCTACTGACTACACTCTTTTCCTAACCTCAGGCATAATGCATATATATTTTATCATTCATAGTGAATCTATCGCCTATTCAAAAACAAAAACAAAAACAAAGTAGATATCCTATTAGCAGTAGGACAGATGCATTCTCTAATATATAAAGAATTTCACTACAATGAATAAACAATTATATAGTTAATGATTTCTAATGATTTGTTTCAGAAGCCAAGCTTGAAGCACTTATCCAAAATCTTCCCAACTACAAATGGGCTTTTTAAAAATTAATTCATTTATTTTTAATTGAGATGGGAGTCTCACTATGTTGCCCAGGCTGGTCTCAAATTCCTGGGTTCAAATGATCCTCCCACCTCGGCCTACTAGAATGCCGGGATTACAGGCATGAGCCACTGCGCCTGGTCCAGATGAGCTTTTTAACTTTTGTAATCTGTACCAAATGTACCTACATTTGTTTGATGCTTTCTTGGGCTATTAGCAGAAATCAGTAAAAATGTTCTTAGAAGCAGCTCCAAAGATTTAAAAAAATATATACATACTTCTTTCACAGAGAAGCCCATGGACAATGCAGCCACGTCTGGGATCCGCTCTCCTGGTATAGGCCAATTTCCATTTCGGAAAACAACAGACCCCGGTGATCGTAATATACTAAACTCGTTCCCCAAAACACCTGAAAAGAAAACAGATTAGTAAATGAATTATCAACACCATAAATCATTTACCTTGACAATTATTAAATATAATACATGTTTCCCCATTCACCACTGACTTAGCATATTAAATTATGACTGGTCAAAATGCTGAGTCCTAAACAATAACAAATTCTTTTTCAAAGTATCACTCTAAGGATTTAAGTCCACACATTCTGCTGGAACAAAAGTACAACTATCAGAGCCTCTCTGAACCTATTCTGGTTCAGGGACTGCCTGATAAAAACAAGAAACAAACAAAATCTCAAAAAGAGATCAACAAAGGTACGACTATAAAACAGGGTTTCCTAATGATATAGACACCTTCCTACTGATGGCTCTTAATAGAGGCATGTAGCAATTTGGCAGGAATTAGAAATCAGTGGCATATCTCCAAAATTTAAAAAACAAAGCCCAGGCCCAGACTAAAAAGGAAGAAAAGAAGCTTGAAATCTCTAAATTATTTCTACCATCAATCCTCTCTACACAATGCAAATTCATAAAGTTCCTAGTATTTCACTATAAGATTTTAGCAGGTTAGTATGTCTTAGGATAGGTAACATCTTTCCTTATGTCCCACAGGCAACCCTAGTGAAATAAGGACTCTCAAATGTTGGTGGGATGGGGCATACATGTCACAAGGAGAAACACAAAAACACTTCAGACTTTGGAAACAAAGTCCAGGAAATTGTAGTTGACATGTCAAGAGGGTAAGAAAAGGTATTCTGTAATGATAAAGTCAACTAGTCTAAGGTTTTGGGATTAAAAGATAAAGATGAGAAAGGGGCTATTTTATAAGCCCTCGACAGCTAAGGATGACGTATTTGGCCTCTTCATCCATTATCTAGTAACCTAGTGATGTCTAGCTTACACAGGGACAAGTAGCTAATTTCAGTCACTGAAAGGAACTTTTCTCCAAATCCAGAGCACCCCTGAAAACAGAAATTCTGCCTGGGAACTGCTTCACTGCCAGGCCTAAGGGCAGAGCCTCTGAGCTTTTTGTAGTCTTTGGGCAACCAAAGTGAATACGATTGGTTGTTTACATTTAAGGATGAAATTTGTACCTAGTTCTTTTTTTAGAGACATGGTCTGACTGTGTTGCCCAAGCTGAGTTTGAGTCTGCATGACTCACTGCAGCCTCAAACTCCAGGGCCCAAGGGATCTTCCTGCCTCAGCTTCCTGCTTCAGCCTTCTGAGTAGCTAGGACTACAGGTGCATATGCCATCATGCCTGGCTGATTTTTAAATTTTGCATTCCTATGAAAAAAATTAGCTCCAAGTCTAGAACAAATGTTAGCCACACCTAGTATGGGAAAATTAGACTTTAGTAAAGCATCAGTGTTATTCTCTTGACCTAAGGAAAGTACCACTAACAGGGTATGGAAATAAAGTTGGAAGCAACAGTAAATGTTTTGGTGTTGCAGTATTGACAGTAAATAAAAGGCTTCAGGATGGTGCCGATACATACTCTTACAAATTTCAATTCAGCATAGCCGTCAGAACAGGAACTTCCAAACTGCTCTAGCTGAAGACAGACCAAAAAAACTTAGCAGAATGGAATGGTCTTTTGTAACTGATAGATATCTTGGTTCACTAAAGTAGTAGTACTGCAAACACTAAGAAAAATGAGTAACCAAGAGACCTATGCTTCCCAAGAACCATACACATATTTTGTTTGTTTGTTTGTTTGTTTTGAGACAGAGTCTCGCAGTGTCGCCAAGGCTGGAGTGCAGTGGCACAATATTGGCTCACTGCAACCTCCGCCTCCCAGGTTCAAGCAATTCTCCTGCCTCAGCCTCCCGAGTAGCTGGAATTACAGGTGTGTGCCACCATGCCTGGCTAAATTTTGTATTTTAGTAGAGACGGGGTTTCACCATATCACCCAGGCTGGTCTCAAACTCCTGACCTCAAGTGATCAGCCCGCCTCGGCCTCCCTATGTGTTGGGATTACAGGCGTGAGCCACCGCACCCAGCCCCAGGTACCATACACATTTAAAAAACCATATTTTGATTTGGAGATACCCTTGTTTTGAGACATGGCCCTACTCATTCAATTCCAGCAAACCTATACCAAATAACTTTGCCCCGACTTCATAGTTTCAACTTCCATGCTTGTACAACAGTCCTTCAGAAGCCCAGAGCTTTAGAAAACCTTAGAGTCAGGGACTCCTATAAAGAGAAAGGTCATTTGTCCAAACTTCTGCTTATTGTAAGTATAAGCACGTCTCAGGGATACCTGGCAGAAAGTCACCCCTCCTCTATTTCAATACTGCCAGTGATGGGGACACCACCTCAATATATGAACTATATTTGCCAGCAACTGGCTTCATTTTCCCAACATTCTAATCCTTTGAAAAGTTTTTCCTTGTACTGAACTGAAATGGGCTTCCTAAATTTCAACTTCCTATGCTATCACTCCCTGACTCAGTCTCACCAGATAACCTCATCTCCAGCTTCAGAGAAAACAGAGGAATTTCTTGAGCTACCTGCTTCCTCTCCCTACCACATATTTATCTGCACAAGCCCCTATCTATATCTCCTCTCCCTCCAGACATGAGGGCAGGGATGTCCCTCCTCCAGTCTAAGACAATCCTGTGTTCAGCCTTCTTAGGGACCTTTGCTCCTTCACTGTTTATTAAGTAAGCCACTCTTCTATCAGAAGCTAGGTGGCTATATGGTAACAGCCATCAAAAGATGGCCCTATAGAATACAAGCTCCATGAAGGCGGGGATTTCAGTGCAGTCTTGTTCACACACTATCCCCAGGGCTGAGAAGAGAGCCCGACACATTGGTGCTCAATAAGTACTTGTTGAGTTAATGAATGAATGAAGTCACACCTCAAACCACCAATTTTCTCCCTCTCCACTGGCCCTTTCACTTCAGCATAAAAATAAACTCAGGGCACTCCCATTCTATAACTAAAACCATAAAAAAACCTCCTTTGGTCCTACCAGTCTCCACCAGCTACCAGCCTTGCTCCCCTTCAGAGGAAGAATCCAGGAAGAGCAGTCAACCACCGTTTGCTTCTATACTTCATTTCACATTTACTACTTAACCCACACAATTTTTTTAAAACTTTTTTTAATTTTTTTTTTTTTTTTTTTTTTTTTTTTTTTTTTTTTTTGAGACAGAGTCTTGCTCTGTCACCCAGGTTGGAGTGCAGTGGTAAGGATCTCAGCTCACCGCAACCTCCACCTCCCAGGTTCAAGAGATTCTACTGCCTCAGAGTCCTGAGTGGCTGGGACTACAGGCACGTGCCACCCCATCTGGCTAACTTGTGTATTTTTTTGGTAGAGACAGGGTTTCACTATGTTGGCCAGACTAGTCTCGAACTCCTGACCTCAAACAATCCGCCTGCCTTGGCCTCCCAAAGTGCTGGGATTACAGACATGAGCCACCGCACCTGGCCGCCCACACCTTCCAAGCCCACCATGCCACTGAAACAACTCCCCAAACTCAAAAGGCAATTTCCATCCCTTAATTTTATCTAACTTACCAAAGCATTTGATACTGGCAACTCCGTCCTTGAAAAGCCCCTGCTTTGGTCTTCATGCAGCCACAGCCCCTGGTTTTCCTTGCAGTCCCTTTGACTGCTTCTCCTCTGTTTCTTTCCCTTCCTGTCCTTTAAAGCAGTGGTGGCCAAACTTTTTAGATTTCAACCCTATCAGCACAAAATTGGAAAGTAGCCTTTCTCTCTTCTCTCTGTCCCTCTCATCCTCTCCATGTAAAGTATATACTTCTACTATAGTAATAGATTATGTATTTGATTTGTGCTATATTACAAAGCACAAAAAAACAAAAATTTTAAAAAGGATGAGATACCTGTGTATATTTTTCCCAATCTAATAATGAGAAAACATCAGATAAACCCAAATTGAGGGACAGTCTACAAAATACCTGACCATTATTACTCAAAAAGAGATAAGATAAAAATAGATAGGCCAGGCATGATGGCTCACAGCTGTAATCCCAGCACTTTGGGAGGCTGAGACAGGCAGATCACTTGAGGTCAAGAGTTCAAGACCAGCCTGGCCATCATGGCGAAACCCCATCTCTACTGAAAATACAAAAATTAGGCCAGATGTGGTGGCTCATGCCTGTAATCCCAGCACTTTTGGAGGCTGAGGCGGGCAGATCATTTGAGGTCAGGAGTTCGAGACCAGTCTGGCAAACATAGTGAAACTCATCTCTACCAAAAAAATACACAAGTTAGCCAGATGTGGTGGTGCATGCCTGTAGTCCCAGCTACTTAGGAGGCAGATCACCTGAGGTTGAGAGTTCAAGACCAGCCTGACCAACATGGAGAAACCCCATCTCTACTAAAAAAATACAGAATTAGCCAGGCGTGGTGGCGCATGCCTGTAATCCCAGCTACTTGGGAGACTGAGACAGGAGAATCACTTGAACCCAGGAGGTGGAGCTTGAGGTGAGCCAAGATCGTGCCATTGCACTCCAGCCTGGGCAACAAGAGTAGTCCCAGCTACTTGGGAGGCTGAGGGACAAGAATCGCTTGAACCCAGGAGGCGGAGGTTGTCGTGAGCTGAGATTGTGCCACTGCACTTCAGTCTGGGTGACAGAGCAAGCCTCTGTCTCAACAAAGAAAAAAAAAAAAAGATCGCTAGATAGACAGAGAGATAGATAGAGGCCAGGTGCAATGGCTCACACCTGCATGTAATTCCAGCACTTTGGGAGGCTGAGGAGGAGGATCACTTGGGCCCAGGAGTTCGAGACCTCATCACTACAAAAACAAACAAAAAATTAGCTGGGTATGGTGGCATGCACCTGCGGTCCCAGCTACTAGGGAGGCTGAGGTGGGAGAATCGCTTGAGCCTGGGTGGTCGAGGCTGCGGTGAGCTGTGATCACACCAGTGCACTCCAGCCTGGGTGACAGAGTGAGACCCTGTCTCAAAAACAAAAACAAAAAAGATATAAATGGAAGTTCTAGTACATTCTTCTGGCATCCAAATGGATCACCTAGCATATTCCACATTGAAGATCCGAGGGCTCCATTCTTGACTTTTATTACTTTCCTATTCTACATCTCTCCGAGGCTGAGCCCAACTACTCCTAAGGCTGCAAACACCAAAAACACACCCAATTCACCATCTTTCCACACGCTTCTCCTGTATTCTCTATCTTGATGGATGATACCACTTTCCAACCAGTGGCTGGAATCAGTTGTCTTTAAATCCTTCCTCAGCAACACAGCTAATTAGCCACTGAATTTCATCTTTCTTTCTTATCTCACAAATCCTTTCCCTCTATGTCCAGGGCACACTCTTCAGGCCCTCACCAGGTATGCTAGAATTGGTTGCCTTAAGACCCTTGTCATGCCTCTCTCCAATCCAGACTTTCCCATAACTGCTTCAAAATACAGATCTGACCATTCACCTTCTGCTTAAATGCCTCCTCTCACTGCCCAGAGACTCTGAGGCAAAACCCAAAGCATTAACACCCAAGTAACCTCATCAACATTATTTCTGGGATCTCCCCAACTTAATCCCTGTACATTTTAGCCCCACCAAACTAACTGCCCCTTTGCTCTCACATCACTCTGCTTTTACACATGCTGTTCTGTTTCAAATACCTTTTCTTCCCACCCCAACTTTTCAACACATTAGCCCTGGGAGGCACCTCCTATGGGAAATTTTTCTCACCCTCCCCCGTCTGGGATAAGTGTCCTTCCCTCTAGGAACTCCACTATACTGTGCTATGATCATCTATGAATGGTGGATGGAATCAATTAATATAAAATGGGTCCTATGTCTCTCCTCTTCTACGTGACATCACTTCAAATTCCATATGTTCACCCTTGGCCTTTCTTCTCCAGGCTAAATATCTGAATTTTTTCAAATACTCCTCATGATGTGGTATTCAAAACCCTAGTTCCCTTCCTCTCTCTCTAGGTCCCTAGTTGTCTCTCTAGTTTGGCAACACTGTTTTAAAGGATTTCTATTTTTGTTTCTGCCTGGAATACAGAAGTCAGATATCTTAAAGATGTTTTCCATTATATCACATTTAGTCATTGTGGAAAACAATAATCGAACCTCATCTGACAAGACTGAGCAATTCAGAAGCTGACAGGATCAGGTTCTTGTTCTGTATGAACTCGGCTATGCTAGTAAGGAAAGCATGTTCAAACCGTGTGCAGAAGCAATTATTTTATCTCAGACCCAAAACAAAAAAGCCTACATCCCACTGAATCAAAATAATATCAGTCAAAACATTAAAACATGGAATCTCAATAGATGTTCAGTTAAACCACAGGATCAAAGGGAATATTTTTAAAATTTCAAAAACTGAATTAAAATTAATTCCCTCAAAGTATCTCAGTAGATCAGAATGACCTATCCAGAGCCAAAAACAGAAGAAACAAAAAACTTGAAAATGTTTGGGGCATGGATACAACGTAACTATCATTAACACAGAAAACCCCTGCACCTCTAGGGACAGAGGAGATCTGCAGATTTCAAGAGCATACTGGTGCAGAATTAAATCGCCATTCCAAAAGCAGGACCTCCCAACACCTCACACAGGTTTTTGGTTTGTTTGTCTGTTTGTTTGTTTTTGCTGTTGAGACAAGGTCTGGCTCTGTTGCTCAGGCTAGAGTGCAGTGGCGCGATCTTGGCTCACTGCAACCTCCGCCTCCCTGGTTCAAGCGATTCCTGTACCTCAGCCTCCTGAGTAGCTGGGATTTACAGGCGTGCCCCATCACGCCCGGGTAATTTTTGTATTTGCAGTAGAGATGGCGTTTTGCCATGTTGGCCAGGCTGGTCTCAAACTCCTGACCTCAGGTGATCCGTCTGCCTCAGTCTCCCTAAGTGCTGGGATTACAGGCGTGAGCCACCGCACCCGGCCTCCCATAGGTTTTAAACTGACACACTGAGGATCAGAGCACCCATTCCTCCAAACTGTTCTCAACTTGGCCTCTTGTTCACTACTGTGTGTGCCTCCAGTCTCAGCCCCCATTACTCTCACATTCTCATACAGTAATAGCGTTACCTGTGCAACACAACATATATAATGGAAAAGGCCCATGCGCTGGTACCACCTCATCTGAAATCAAATTCAGCTTTGCTACTACCTGTTTAGCATTGGGTAATTTATTTAGGTTGACCACCCTGCAAAACGAAGAAGATACCCACTTCTAAGTACTGCTGTCAAATGAAATACATTACCACATGATATGCAATAAGAGGCCACGTATTAGCTGATTTCTTCTCCTCTTGCTGAATGCTTAGGAACCTAGGTTCTACTCAGAAAGCTACCATGTATTGACATGTGACCCTAAAAATGTGACTCACATCCTAGTTTCCAAATCCTTAAAATTTGGAACTGTGACAAACCATTGAGAGGTGCTTTGTATTCGCCTTAAGAAATAATCATAAAAATAATGACTCCATCTCAACTTTTGTATCCTGAAATATACATAAGGGAGGGGAGGGGAAGAGATTTCAGCAATTACTGATGACAACCACTAGAAATGAAGACACTGTACAAACGCAAAAACATCGTAGCAGCTAAAAAGTCTGCCTTCCCTTCTTCGGCAGCGGGCTGCGACTCAATGAATCCCACTTCATTGAGAAATGTATCTCCGTACTCTGAAGGGCCTCTCCAAGCGGAAGAGGCCTGCCGGACGCGCCTTCCTCAAAGTGGAGGGTGGAGGCCGGCTCAAGGGCCCCCTACGCAGCCCAGCCCCGGCCCCGGCGGCCCGTGAGGCCGCGCCGCCACGGCAGATCCGGAGAAGATGCTGACAGGGAGGCTGCTGAGGCGAGGCCGCCGCTGACGGACCGCACTGCGGCACCTGCCTCGCAGTCACTCGCCCGCGGCCGACCCCGACCCCCAAGCCCCGCGGCGCAGGGCCTCCCCAGGCACGTCCTGCCCGCCCCCGGCTCCTCACCCGCCACCAACGCCAGGAGCACGACAAACACAGCCATGGTGCCGCGCCGGCCGCAGCAGTGCGGGGCGACACGGAGCGGGGCGGCGGGACACGAGCGACAACCGCAGCGTGAGGGGGTGACGCGCTCGGACTCTTCCAGACTCCCGGGGCCCGTCCCTTCGTCGCGTCCGCTGGGACAGCTGCCGCTTTCGCCACCAATCACCAGCTACGTCGCGGCCTACGGAAGAGACGTAACTTGGGAAGCGACAGTCTGATAGGCGGGGCTTAAAGTAACGGATGGAGAGTTTTGCCAATGGTAGGCAGCGATTGAAAAGTCAGGCAGTCCCGTCCCCCCGGTCGGTGATGACTGGTCACCAGATGGGGCGTAGGGCTGGTGGTCAGAGTGGGTGATGGAGCCAGTCGAGAAGTCCCGGAGCCCACGGGTTTGAGGCTGCCTCCCGAGTGCAGACCTTTCTGCCAGTCTCGAGCGACGGTCTCCAACCCGGATGTCTGTCTTTCCTGGTCGTGTGCCTCCGCCCGGCTACGGACGCCAGCTGTGAAAGGCGGGGCTGGTTGGGATTTCGCTCTAACAGGTACACAGACACCGAGCACCTGCTGGGAAGAAGCCAGGCGCAAAGGGGAACCCCTGCCCTCCACATCGTGGTGCCAGATAAAACACAGGACGCCCAGTTAAATTTGAATTTCATGTAAACAAGATTATTTGTTATTATGTCGCAATTAGTTTATGGGACATACTTGTATTGAAAGAAGTATTGCTGGTTATCTGAAATGCAGATATAACTGAGTATCTTATATTTTGATTCGCTAAGTCTGGCAACTCTACCTCCAAAGGCTTTCCAATCTACAAGGAGTCATGGGACAGAAAGTTAATTAATTACTTAATTTGTCCATTCACTCAGTTTCCAATCTGGGCAAGGTGTTCCATGAGGATGTATGAGGGCTAGACATAGTAATTAGACCAGGATCCTCCCCTTCCGCAGTTCATAGTCTTTTGTCTATGATATGAGGCAAGAAGGGACACACTATAGCGTCTGTAGGTAGAAAATGATGCCCTAGCTGGTGACCTTGAAAGGTGGAAATGGTTTCATATCCAAGGATAGGAGATGGGGAGATTTTTTCAGTGAAAACTGTAGGTAAGATGGGGAGAAAGCCCCGTCAGGTTGAGCATCAGTAATCAAATAAGAGATTATATGAGAGAGGAGGCACAGAGCTAAAACTTTCAGTTAGAGACATTTATTGAGGATTTTAAATTGCACATAACAGACCTACACTAAGCCACTGAAGGCATTTGAGCATGATTTAGTGCACAAATGTAAAACAGATTTATTGTGGGTGGCGGGGGGACGCCTTACTGTTTCTTCAGTTCCCAGCCTCCATTTTCTTCTTGGAGTTTCCTGAGGGTGAAAAAATGAGAGTGAGTTAAAAGCAGTGACCCCAGGAGTTCCCCAGGTAGCAGACTCACCCTAGGAAAACCTTGCCCGACTGAAAACTGAATCAGAAAGACACTCTCAAAGCCAGGTGTGGTGGCTCACACCTGTAATCCCAGCACTTTGAGATGCCAAGGTGGGAAGATCCTTTGACGCCAGGAGTTGAAAACCAGCCTGGATAACATAGCGAGGCCCTGTCTCTTTATTATTAAAAAAGAAAGAAAGCAAAAAAAGAAAAACACTCCCTAAAAAGTTTGAACTTTCTAGAACACACTATGCTTACCAAAGCCACTCTCAATTTAGGGAATAGAGTCGATTTCCTCACCTATCATCAAGAAACAGGAAACTCTCAAACTTGCTTTTCCTCTAGAGAATTTGTACAAATGGGACTTTAGAGAACTCTGAAAGGAAGAAGAGAGATTTTTCCATTAGGAATGTGAAATTATTAGCACCAAAATGTCTAAAGCACCCCTCCAAAACATTCACTCTAATGTGACTGACTAGAAAAAAATTAATCACTTTGTTGTTGTTGTTGTTGAGACGGAGTTTCCCTCTTGTTGCCCAGGCTGGAGTGCAGTGGTGAGATCTCGGCTCACTGCAACCTCCAACTCCCGAGTTCAAGCAATTCTCCTGCCTCAGCTTCCCAAGTAGCTGGGATTACATGCGCGCACCACCACGCCCGGCTAATTTTTGTATTTTTGGTAGAGATGGGATTTTCACCATGTTGGCCAGGCTGGTCTCAAACTCCTGACCTCAGGCAACCCGCCCACCTCAGCCTCCCAAAGTGCCAGGATTACAGGCGTGAGCCACCACGCCCTGCCAAAAAAAATTAATAACTTTTAAAAATTCATTTTTAAGCATGATAAATTCACAATCTCTTCACACCAACTAAAGTTTCATTCTTTGTCCATCTTTCTGCACGTCTTAGAACAGGTTTTGAATCACAGGCCCTGCAAGAGCTTATCTAAACCTTATTTAGGGACATAATCAGCTAAAAGTGGAGCAGACCTCCTGCAGTTTCATCCAGCTTGAGGAAACAGGGAAAGGAGTGAATGTCGCTGTTCTTAAAAGAGTTCTAGTACATTCTTATTTCTTTGAATTTAAGGAAGATGAAAAATTTTGTAAATGGACTGGAATATGAAATAAATCCCCACCCCCACCCCCATTTCCCCAGAAAACCTTGCAATCTTTCACACTCCATTTATATCTTGAGAAATAACATCCCTTTTTGAGCTAAGGGCGAATAGCTTATTCTTTACATCTAAGGGCCCTTTTCACCTGAGGTCGCAAAGACGCATTGTTGTTCCTTACAGCCTTGGAATTTAGCAAGATAAACATTGTTGGAAGCCCTCTCCTTGTTTCATAGATTGAGAGATTGAAGCCTAGGGAAGGGCATATGCACTCAAGGTCATATTCTGAATCGTCAGCAGTTCTGCTTTGTGAATGCAGCCCTGCTGATTGAATCTCTAGCGCTCAGTAAACAACTGGTGATGTACGGTTAACTTTTCCACTGAAGCATTTAGAGATGGATATGTGTGTGGCAGGGTAATACAATATTTGAAGTTATGACCCCATTTGTTAGCCTAAAAGAAGCCTTTCTCCCCCCTCACCCCAGGCCAAATAGGCAAGACTCCAGCCATCCGTTGTCCTGAGGGGAGGACTCTCAGGAGAACCAGAAAACAAATATCAAATTCTTGGCTCTTGAGTTTGAAAACTAGAGGTCCCGATGCAAGATTTGAAAGAATACGTAATTCCATTTGCTCCCTAAGTCCCGCCCTTGCCCCCCAATTAAGTCCAGCAGTGAGTTCTGAGTGATCCCAGAGTGAGCTCAGTAACATGAGCTGATCCCTGCAAATGAGACATCCCATCCAGGAGCCCTGTGGAGGCCAAGATCATGCCCCTCTCACAGATCATGCAGTTAAAATTAAGAATTTCTGTTCTTCAAAAGGTACTGTATACAGTATGGAAAGGTGTGGGGGAGGGCAGAGCAGCTTGACAGTGCAAAAACCCAACTAATACTATCTAGGCGAGGTGATCAAGGTCAATACCAACAGTGATCGGTCATGTTGACAGTGTGTGCCCTTGATGTGATACAATGATAATGGCAGGCACTTCACCTCTATGATCCCCCAAACCCATCACCCCAGTCAAATCATGAGAAAAACATCAGACAAATGCCAATAGAGGGGCATTCTACAAAATATCTGACTGCTGCTCCTCAGAGGTAATCAAAAACAAGGAAAGTCTGGGCCGGGTGCGGTGGCTCACGCCTGTAATCCCAGCACTTTGGGAGACCTAGGCGAGTGGATCACTTGAGGTCAGGAGTTCCAGACCAGCCTAGCCAAAATGGTGAAACCCCATCACTACCAAAAAATACAAAAATTAGCCAGGTATGGTGGTACGTGCCTGTAGTCCTAGCTACTCAGGAGGCCAAGGCGGGAGAATCGCTTGAACCTGGGAGGCGGAGGTTGCAGTGAGCCAAGCTTGTGCCACTGTAATTTAGCCTGGGTAACAGAGTGAGACCCTGCTTCAAAAGAAAAAAAAAATTAGCCAGGCATGGTAGCGCACACCTATAGTCCCAGCTACTGGGAAGGCTGAGACAGGAAGATCACGTGAACCCAGGAGGTTGAGACTGCAGTAAGTCAAGATCTCATCACTGCACTCCAGCCTGGGCGACAGAGGGAAACCCTCTCAAAAAAAAAAAAAAAAAAAAAAAAAAAAAAAAAAAAAAAAAAAAACCCACAACAACCAGAAACTATATTTTTAAAGAATCCAGCATAGGTGACAAAAGTTTAAAGAAAACCAAGGAAATGGTTACCATAAAAAATTTGAATAGTGATTACCTTCAGGGTGGAGGGGAGGAAGATGTGTCTGAAAGAGACATGCAGAAGTATTTGGGTGTGCTGGTCGTTTCTGAATGGTGGTGGTGGTTTTTACAGTAGTGGTCATTTTGTGATTATCCATATTCTGAGCATTGAAATTGGATGTTCACTTGTGTGCTGTATTTTCCAGTAGAAAGGTTTTAAAAATCTAGTTTGCTTTTTTTGAGTCTTGAGAAGGCGCACTTCTTTTTGACTTGGTAGAAATTATTTGTATGTGGTTTCAATTTGTGTTTGCAGAATCTTGTGTTTACAAAACATGTCTTCAGTGAGTGTGGAAGTTTCCAAAGAAGGGCCAGTGTTGTGGTTGGCATGCTAACGGCTGTCTTCCAAGAGATAGTAGAGATGCTATCTCCTGTGGGAATTCACTATGAGGCAAAAGCCAGGCCTTGGCCTTCTAGCCTGAGAATCCTAATTCTATCAGCATCTCAGAGTTAATCCAACTGGGTGACATCAACCCAAAATAATAAGCTCATAAGATTTTAATGTTGCAAATAGCAATTTGTTCATTTACAGTGAGATATATAAGTATGTAGTAGTCTGCATATTCATGTCAACCTGGCTAGTGTATTCTCTCCAAAAATGCAAGTGACATAGGACTCTTTGAGTTACTCAGAATAGACTTGGTGAGTATACAATCAGAGCAAATATTTAATGCGTTAAACTCTGTTGTATCCATGTCCACATCTGGAACATACCCACCAAGCAGACTGAATATTTGTTTCAGACTGACAGGGCACTGTGATAAACCATATATTGGGGATGACTGCAAGGACCACACCTTGCCATTTATGATAGCTTCCCACCGTTTCCATGACCTCTACGGTCCTATCTGTACTTTTTTTTTTTTTTTTTTTTTGAGGCAAACTTGCTCTGTCGCCCAGGCTGGAGTGCAGTGGTGCAATCTCGGTTCACTGCAACCTCCACCTCCCGGGTTCAAGTGATTCTCCTGCCTCAGCCTCCTGAGTAGCTGGGATTACAGGCAGGCACCACCACACTCAGCTAATTTTTGTACTTTTGGTAGAGATGGGATTTCACCATGTTGGCCAGGATGGTCTCAAACTCCTGACCTCAAGTGATCCACCCGCCTTGGCCTCCCAAAGTGCTGGGATTACAGGCATGAGCCACTGTGCCTGGCCCTGTCTGTACTTTATGAGTCCATATGCCTGGCAGACTAAAGCAGGAGTCGTCACATGACCCAGACTGGGCCAATGGGCTTCTCTATCCTAGAATTCTGGGATTGAGGCCAAAAGATGCTAGTGATTCTTGTATGACAGTTGAACAGGGAGACCTGTGAATTACCATCTTTTGCCACATACTCAGAGGTGGAGAAGCTGGGCTGCAGAAAGAGAGGAGCAAAGCAAACATCCAGAGACAAGTAGACAGGAAAGACCAAATGTGCCTGCAATTCCTGCCAGCTCTAAAATTATTTCCTCATCCGTGAGGAGACTCAGCTGCATCCCCTGACTTAGAACTATGTGTGTTGGCCGGGCGCGGTGGCTCAAGCCTGTAATCCCAGCACTTTGGGAGGCCGAGACGGGCGGATCACGAGGTCAGGAGATCGAGACCATCCTGGCTAACACTGTGAAACCCCGTCTCTACTAAAAAATACAAAAAAAAAAAACTAGCCGGGCGAGGTGGCGGGCGCCTGTAGTCCCAGCTACTCGGGAGGCTGAGGCAGGAGAATGGCGTGAACCCGGGAGGCGGAGCTTGCAGTGAGCTGAGATCCGGCCACTGCACTCCAGCCTGGGCGACAGAGCGAGACTCCATCTCAAAAAAAAAAAAAAAAAAAAAAAAAAAAAAAAGAACTGTGTGTGTTGGCCCAGAATTCTTATAACTCAACCTCCTCTTCTTTAAAAATTATTATTATTATTATTATTATTATTATATTTTGAGACGGAGTTTCACTCTGTTGCCCAGGCTGGAGTGCAATGGCGCTATCTCAGCTCACTGCAACCCCCGCCTCCCGAGTTCAAACAATTCTCCTGCCTCAACCTCCCGAGTAGCTGGGATTATAGGCACGTGCCACCATGCCCGGCTAATTTTTGTATTTTTAGTAGAGACGGGGTTTCACCATGTTGGCCAGACTGGTCTCGAACTCCTGACCCCAGGTGATCCACCACCTGTGTAAAAATTATTTTTAATTGTAATAAAATACAGGTAACATAAAATTGACTGTCTTCACCATTTTAACTGTACAGTTCAGTGGCATTAAGTACATTCACATTGTTGTGCAACCATCACCACAGTCTATCCCCAGAACTCTTTCATCTTGCAAATCTGAAACTCTGTACCCATTAAACAAGAATTCCCCATTCCTTCATTACCCTACACCCTGGCAACCACTGATCTACTTTCTGTCTCTATGAATTTGACTACTCTAGACACCTTGTGTAAGTGGAATCATGCAGTATTTATCTTTGTGTGACTGGCTTATTCCACTTAGCAAAAAAAAAAAAAAAAAAAAAAAAATTCCTCAAGGTTCTTTCCTGTTGTGGCATGTGTCAGAATTGTCTTCCTTCTTCAGACTGAATAGTATTCTGTTGTAGGGATACAACACATTTTGTTTATCCATTCATCCGTGGATGGACACCTTCCACCTTTTTGTATTGTGAATAATGCTGCTATGAACATGGGTGTACCAATATCTCTTTGAGGCTGGACGTTGTGGCTCACACCCGTAATCCCAGCACTTTGAAAAGCCGAGGTGGGCAGATCACTTGGACCCAGGAGCTCAACACCAGCCTGGGCAACATGGTAAAACCCTGTTTCTACCAAAAATACAAACAACAACAACAACATTAGCTGGGTGTGGTGGCAGGCACCTGTATTCTCAGCTACTTGGGAGGCTGAGGTGGGAGAATCGCTTGAACCTGGGAGGCGGAGGTTGCAGTGAGCCGAGGTTGCACCATTGCACTCCAGCCTGGGTGACAGAGTGAGATCCTGTCTCAAAAAAAAAAAAAAAAAAAAGGCCGGGCGCGGTGGCTCAAGCCTGTAATCCCAGCACTTTGGGAGGCCGAGACGGGTGGATCACGAGGTCAGGAGATCGAGACCATCCTGGCTAACACGGTGAAACCCCGTCTCTACTAAAAAATACAAAAAAAAAAAACTAGCCGGGCGAGGTGGCGGGCGCCTGTAGTCCCAGCTACTCGGGAGGCTGAGGCAGGAGAATGGCATAAACCCGGGAGGTGGAGCTTGCAGTGAGCTGAGATCCGGCCACTGCACTCCAGCCCGGGCGACAGAGCGAGACTCCGTCTCAAAAAAAAAAAAAAAGAAAAAAAAAAGAAATCTCTTTGAGATCCTGCTTTCAATTATTTTGAGTATTTACCAGGAGTGGAATTGCTGGGTCATGTGGTGTCTGGAGCTGCCATTTCGTGTTGCTATAATAGAATACCACAGACTGGGTAATTTATGAAGAAAAGTATTTCTTTCTTACAGTGCTGGAGGCTGGGAAGTCCAATATCAAGGTGCTGGCATCTGGCGAGGGCCTTTTTGCTGTGCTATCCCATGGCAGAAAGCAAGAGGGAGACAGAGAGCAAGAGAGCAAAAGAGGTCCAAACTCGCTTTTTAAAACAAGCCCACTCTTGAAATAATTAACTCACTCCCTCAATAACAACATTAATCCATTCATGAAGGCAGAGTTCTCATGACCTACTCACCTCTTAAAGGACCCACCTCTCAACACTGTTGCATTGGGGATTAAGTTTCCAACGCATCAACTTTAGGGGACACATTTAAACCATAGCATGTGGTAAGTCTGTTTTTAATTGTTTGAGGAACTGCCATATTATTTTCCTTAGAGGCTGCACCATTTTACAATCCCATCAGCAGTGCATAAGGGTTTCCATTTCTTCACATCCTCAGCAACACTTGTTATTTTCTGGGGTTTTTTTGTTTTCTTTTTCTTTCTTTCTTTCTTTCTTTTTTTTTTTTTTGATAGTAGCCATCCTAATGGATGTGACATCAACCTTCTCTTTTGCATCAACTGGTTTGATTGGGTGTCTGGGGGCTTGTAACCAAAATATTTTTGGCTAAAATGAGCATGTTCTCATCTGGACACTGCTTGCTTATTCTTATTCTTATCCTTATTCTTTTCTCAGGCTCCTTATATACTTCCACTGACAAACCTCACCTTCTGATGAGTACAAACTTTTCTTAAGATCTGTCTGCATTTTTTTTTTTTTTTTGAGACAGTCTTGCTCTGTTACCCAGGCTGGTGTGCAGTGGCGTGATCCTGGCTCACTGCAGCCTCCACCTCCCCAGTAGCTGGGATTACAGGCATGTGCCACCACGTCCAGCTAATTTTTGTATGTTATAGTAGAGACAGGGTTTCTGCCATGCTGGCCAGGCTGGTCTCAAACTCTTGGCCTCAAGTGGTCTACCTGCCTTGGCCTCCCAAAGTGCTGGGATTACAGGTGTGAACCACTGTGCCTGGCCTGAATTTTTTTTTTTTTTTTTTTTTTTTTTTTTTTTTTTTTTTTTTTTTGAGACGGAGTTTCACTATTGTTGCCCAGGCTGGAGTGCAATGGCGCGATCTCGGCTCACTGCAACCTCCACCTCCCGGGTTCAAGCCATTCTCCTGCCTCAGCTGCCGGGCTAATTTTTGTATTTTTACTAGAGGCAGGGTTTCACCATGTTGACCAGGCTGGCCTTGAACTTCTGACCTCAGGTGATCCACCTGCCTCAGCTTCCCAAAGTGCTCGGATTACAGGTGTGAGCCACGCGCCTGGTCTGAGATTTTTTTTAAATTAGAGATGGGGTCTCACTTTGTTGCCAAGGCTGGTCTCAAACTCTCGGGCTCAAGCAATCCACCCTTCTTGGCCTCCTAAAGTTCTGGGATTACAGGTGTGAGCCACCGAGCCTGGCCTTACTTGATATATCTTGTTTTCCTGACTAAACCCTGACCGAGGCAGAGGACAAACCTATTTCCAAGTTTTAGTGGGCACTTCATCTCATTGAGCCACTGGATACTGACTTCAGTGACTCTGGGATAGTTCTTCCCAACTCCCCTGAAATAACCTAATCGAATGCAGTGTGTCTTCTGACTCCATGACAATAGAAGTCAGAATATTCAGTATCTCTGAAGGTGAGGGAGGCCGACTTGAAGGGCATAAGGGAACTGTCTGGGGTTCCGGAAATGTTCTGTGTCTTGATCTAGGTGGTGGTTACATGAGGGATAGACATAGGTGAAAATGCAACAAGTTGTCCACTTAAGACTCATGCAGGTTGGAGTTGTTAGCTGTGTGAAAGGGAAAAAAAGATGTAAGCATGTTACCATATCAAATTGTATCTAAAAAGTTTCAAAAGTAGGGTATTCTCAGTTTGCCCCTAGGAGATGAGGGTGTTTAAACTCACATGAATAGGAAACATTATTTGTGAATTTGTTCATCCACCTATTCATTCATCCCTTTATTTAATGTTGTGTGTTTACAATGCACAGTGTGAACACTGGGCCCTGCTAACTTCAGAGCTGAATCTTAGGGAAAAAACTGAGAATGTATGTCCCATCGGAAGGGGTAAAGAAGAAAAAGCTTATTTCCACATGGTTCAGCTCCAAGTTAGCAGGGCCCAATGTGCAGAGCACATAAGCACACAGCAATGGATGAAGGAATGAATGAATGAGTGAATGAATAAATTAACAAATAATGGTTTCTATTATCAGTAAGTATGAAATGGAGGGAATTTTCTGGGAGTAAAGGGATCACAGTAAGTTCAATTTCCAGATGTCAGAGGCATTTGAACCAGAGTGATTCCATCTTGAATGGGGCTGGGTAAAATAAGCCTGAGACCTACTGGGCTGCCTTCCCAGAGGGTTAGGCATTCTCAGTTACAGGATGAGATAGGAGATGCGCACAGGATACAGGTCATAAAGACCTTGCTGATGAAGCATGCGGTAAAGAAGCCTGCCAAAACCAAGATGGCTATGAAAGTGACCTCTGGTCATCCTCACTGCTCGTTACATGTTAATTATAATGCATTAGCTTGCTAAAAGACACTCCCACCAGCACCATGACAGTTTACAGATGCCATGGCAATGTCAGGAAGTTACCCTATATGGTCTAAAAGGGGAAGGAACCCTCAGTTCCAGGAATTGCCCACCTCTTTCCTGGAAAACTCATGAATAATCCACCCCTTGTTTAGCATATAATCAAGAAATAACTATAAGTACTATCAGTTGGGCACCCCAAGCTGTTGCTCTGCCTATGGAGTAGCCATTCTTTATTTCTTTACTTTCTTAACAAACTTGCTTTCACTTTATGGACTCGCCCCAAAGTCTTTCTTGTGTGAGATCTAAGAACTCTCTCTTGGGGTCTGGATCTGGACCCCTTTCCGGTAGCACAGATCATTAAAAAAGCAAAGACCGGGCAAGATTTCATCTCTGCTACAACTCTTTTTAAGACAGAATCTCTGGAGCTGACAGGAGCTGGCTGGGGTGCTTGATGCCGTGAGCAAGTCCTCTATTTCCTCCCACCAGTTCCCCTTCTGTCTCTTTTGCCTTCCCCATTCCGCTTTTAACCCATGATTCAAAAAACCACAGCCTGATTCCCTTTCCTTCCAGCATGTTGCTGCTCACCTTCCTTTTCTATAATGGGCTGCTGATTACTGCTGTGGAAATTCCCCTACCCCTGGGAAGTGGCTGTCATGTGGGCTCTCAAACCTGCCTGACCACCCTTTCTCCTGCCCCACTCACTGCTTCCTCCCTTCCTCCCCATCCCTGCAGCTGTTTAAAGCTTCCAGCAATGTCTTCAAGCCCCTCCCTCCTCTAGGGAGACCACACTCCAGCTTCCCCCAGTTATTGAGCATCGTCCTGCTGACCATAGGGGAAAGAGTCTAGACTCGGGAGTGTGAATTGGTCATTACGGATCCATTACCAGCTTCAGGAAAACAACTGTGCTCCCTCTTCTTTCATCGCCTCTGGCAGCTACTTCCCCTTCTTTATGAATGTGATGACTTATTAATGAAAAATCTCCATTCTCTAGATACCCTTCCTCATCCCCAGGAGGGCCATTCCAGGAACCCTGCACCTAGTGGCCTGCGGGAGCACCTTGCACTGACCCGCTCTTGGGTATTAGGGAGAGCCTCCAGAGGAGCATGGAAGCCTGGCTTCGCATTGTTATTGGCCTCACCCATTTCTTCTGCACAGATCTTGAGTTCCGTGTGCACTAGGTGTGGCGCTGGGGATGGGGAGAGAAGAGTGCTTCAGACTGAGCCTTCGCCCTGGAGAAGCTTACAGCGCCATGTTCCTAACTCTCCTGGTGTTCAGACTTCTCATCCTGCATTTGCTGTCTCCTTCATCCACAGTTCAGCTTTCCACTTGGTGCCTGGTTCAACTTTCCAGTTAGAATTTGTTTGAATGAGCTTTTTATTTTAGAATAGGTCTCAATTTATAGACAAGACACAAAGATAGTGCGGAGAATTCTCATATACTCTACATCCAACTTTCCACTATTGTTAACATGATGCATTTAGTGTGGTATATTTGTCAGAACCAATATTAATGTATTAATAATAAAGTCCATACGTTATTTATTTATTTATTTATTTGAGACGGAGTCTCGCTCTGTCTCCCAGGCTGGAGTGGCCCGACCTTGGCTCACTGCAAACTCCACCTCCTGGGTTCCAGCAATCCTCCCACCTCAGCCTCCTGAGTAGCTGGAATTGCAAGTGCCTGCCACCACACCCAGCTAATTTTTATATTTTTAGTAGAGATGGGGTTTCACCATGTTGGCCAGGCTTGTTTCAAACTCCTAACCTGAAGTGATCCACCCACCTCGATCTCCCATAGTGCTGGGATTATAGGCGTGACCCACCGTGCCCAGTCACCCAAGTCCATACTTTATTTAGATTTCCTCTGTTTTTACCTAATCCAGCTGGAGTTTTGATTCATTTCCTTCCTCTCTTCTCCTGAACTGCCTTGACTTGGGCATGGATGTTCCCCACCTAATGGCCCCCTGCCCACCTCCACTCCTTCCTGTCCACAGTTCTTTCTGCCCCAGCTCTATCGCTGGCAATTACCACACCAGCAGACAAGTCTCAATTCTGGAAGCCCCAGTGACCTGAAGTGACACTTGTACCTGAACCCATCACAGTGTTTCCTGCAACCATTGCATTTTCCCCTCTTGTATTAATGTTACCTTTAGTTGTATTAAATTTTACCAAATTGGAATGGTCCTATACACACTTGGCTTCATCAGAAATGATTTGGTTGCAAGTGACTCATTCAGTCCCCTTGAGACCTTAACAAAAAGTGGGTCCTTTACTGGCAGGATACCAGGGTATCTTAACAGCAGTGTTGGGTAAAAAGCTGGTAAGACATGGACTCTGTTATCCAACTGCCTGTGTGACCTTGGATCAGTTACTTTACCTTTCAGTGCTCAGTTGCCTCTTCTGTAAAATGGGGTTGATAATGGTATTGACTCCATAGGTCGTGTGAGGATTACATGAGTTAACATGGGTAGAGTGCTTAGGACGGTACTTGGCTAGAGAACACCCCATCATCCTGACCTATAATAATAATGAAGATGGGTCAGGCATGGTGGCTCACGCCTGTAATCCCAGCACTTTGAGAGGCCGAGGCAGGCGGATAGCTTGAGCTTAGGAGTTCGAGACCAACCTGGGCAACATGGTGGAACCTCGTCTTTACAAAAACACAAAAAAAATCCAGGCATGGTGTGCACACTTGTAGTCCCAGCTATCAGGGAGGCTGAAGTGGGAGGATCACCTGAGCCCTGGAGGTCAAGGCTACAGTGAGTCATGATCATGCTACTGCACTCCAGCCTGGCAGACAGAATGAGACTCTGTCTCAAAAGAAAAAAAAAAAAAGAAACAACAACAATAACAACAAAAACCTTAGTGGCTTCAAGCAACAATATCCATTTGTTATCTCTCAGGGTGTGTGATCAGGAATTTGAGAGCAGCTTGGCTGGGTGGCACCTGGCTTGGGGTCTCTCAGTGCCACTGCAGTCAGATGGTGGCTGGAGGTGGTGTCATCTTTAAGGTTTCCTCACTCACATGCCTGGTACCTGTTCTGGAAAGACTCAAACATCTGGGGGCTGGAAGTGTCAGGGCATATTGGGCAACTCTGTCTCTATTTCTGCATGACCTCTCCACACGTGGACATTCTAGCAGGTGGTTTCAGGGTAATCAGATGGATTCCATGGAAACTCTGGACTCCAAAGGCTCAGGTGTGTGTCCCCAAAAGGAGAAAAGCAGGTGGAAGCCATAGCATCTTTTATGACCTAGCTTTAGAAAGTCACTGAGCATCACTTCCTCTGTATTGTACTGGTCAAGGCAGATATAAGGGGCTGCCCAGGTTCAAGGGGAGGGAACACGGACCCCCCCACCCATCAGCAGAGGCTTGTGAAAGTCACGTTGTAAGAAGAGCGTGTGGGTTAGGATATTTATTGGTGTGGCCATCTTTGGAAAATACAATCCGCCATAGGGGTTTGCATATAGGTAGGGAGACAATGGCTGTCATAGGTAATGGAATACTATTTTACCCAACAATGTATTATCAGCATCTCATCACATAATTATTCTGCAACATCACTTTATAAACAGTTTTTATTTTTAAAATTTATGTTACCAAAGTAATGCGTAGTTGTGAAAACAAACCTCAAAATACAGAAATGCATAAAGAAAAACGTGGACCAGGTGCAGTGGCTCATGCCTGTAATCCCAGCACTTTGGGAGCCCAAGGTGGGTGGCTCTCTTGAGGTCAGGGGTTCAAGACCAGCCTGGCCAACATGGTGAAAACACATCTCTACTAAGAATACAAAAATTAGCCAAGCGTGGTGGTGCATGCCTGTAATCCCAGCTACTAGGGAGGCTGAAGCAGAAGAATTGCTTGAACCTGGGAGGTGGGCAGAGGTGGCAGTGAGCCGAGATCATGCCACTGCACTCTAGCCTGGGCAGCAGAGCAAGACTCCATCTCAAAAAAAAAAAAAAAAAAGAAAGAAAGAAAAAAGAAAAACATGGAGGGATTCTGTTATCTCTTCCCTCTCTAGAGGTAAAAATAAGTTCTATATTGGTCTATACTTTCTGCTATACCTATTCAGTCATATATATAATTTTTAATTTTTTTAAGAAAAATATCACATTACACATTCTTGCTTATTTTACTTTAAAATGTCTCAGCAGCTGGGTAAGGTGGCTCATGCCTGTAATCCCAGCCCTTCGAGAGCCTAGGGCAGGAAGACTGCTTGAGGCCAGGAGTTCAAGACCACCCTGGTCAACATAGTGAGATCCTGTCTCTCTCTAAAATAAAAGATAAAATATCTCAGCTACCATGCCATGTCAGGAAGTATATAGGTGCATAGTATTCTATTGTCTGTGTAATGGTGTCTGTAATATACAGATAGTGTGTTAGCAGTGTGTGTTACTGTGGTTACCTTAAGCTACCCTCTTGGAACAGTCAGTTGCCCTTTACAGGTGTTGCCAGATATGTTGCTAATGAGCATAATGAATGTTCAAGTCAATCTGCACAATGCCTATTAGAAATAGGCTCTTATTGTTGAATTAAGAAGTATTCAAGGTATAAATTGTATAAACAGGATTCCTGTTTTCAGAACACTGTAGCCTTCGCCACAAATGAACCTTGCACGAAGGACCAGGAGCTGGGTTTGAGTCCATCAAAGAGGTTGTACAATTGTTGTGCCTGCTTGTTAATATATTTGGCCAATTTGGGCCTAAAACTTGCTTTTGTTCTAATCCACTAGAAAGGTGGGGAATAAGTAGGCTCCACTTACTTTGGACCATTGGTGGCTGCAGAGAGCTTCCATGTGTGCCTGACCAAACTGGCCTAAGTCACTTCACAACATAATCAGCGTATCATAACTTATTTTTCCAAACCCATTCCAACAGACATTTAAATTGCTTCCAGTGTTTTGTCTTTACATAAAATGCTGCAGTACTATCCGTTTCACAAAATGTCTGCAAAAATCTTTTTAATACTTGCAAAATATTTTTGTATTTTAGTTTTTTTTTCTTTTTTTGAGATGGAGTCTCATTCTGTCACCCAGGCTGGAGTGCAGTGGCGTGATCTCAGCTCACTGCAACCTCTGCCTCCCAGGTTCAAGAGATTCTCCTGCCTCAGCCTCCCAAGTAGCTGGGACTACAGGTGTCTGCCACCACACCCAGCTGATTTTTGTATTTTTAGTAGAGGCAGGATTTCCCCATATTGACCAGACTGATCTTGAACTCCTGACCTCAAATGATCCACCCACCTCTGCCTCCCAAAGTGCTGGGATTACAGGTGTGAGCCACTGTACCTGGCTGTATTTTAGATTTTGGCAGAATCTAGATTTGAACTCAGATCTGATTGATGTCTTTTTCAATACTTCCAGATAGAATTTTCTGGAAGATTGAACCTGGGGGTGTCAGGGGTTAATTGTGGATGTTCCTATTTGGGGATTCTATCCCAGACCTCAACTGAGTTTTCACTTCTCTGGGTCAGCTTAAAATGATTTCCCACCCTTGTTACAAGAATGTTTTTCTGAACAAACAAACAAGAAATCTTGTTACAAACTAATTTTCAAACCCAGGAAGGTAGAAAGCTTAGATTGTTCAGTACATGGAGTTAAATATAACCTCATGCACCAAGCAATACATATAACGCCCTAATTAATAATTCAGAGCGTCAAGTGCATTGTGGGAAGATGTCATGTCTGCAGTGCCTGTTTGTGGGAAAATTTGCCACCTTAACTGCATTACACTCACCTTCTACCCACCAACCAAAAAGAAACCAAAGACATTTGCCAAGAAGTGGCAAGCATATATTAATGACAAAAGGCAAGAACAGTATTATTCTAATTTACCAGTTATAGTGTCACTGAATAGAGAAGGGCTTCTTTAAATCCAGTCTTCTGAGACAATGGAGATTTTGATGTGGATTTTTGCCTCCATTACAGTGTTTTATAGTCTGTGTTCCTAAGAACTGGGTCAGATTTTGCAGTAGGTCTGTGATTTATTTGAACAGCCTGATACTTACATTCCTAGCCAAGCAATATATATAATGCCATTTTAATACTGGAGTTTTTAAGTTAAAGTTTTTTTTTTTTTTTTTTTTTTTTTTTTTTTTTTAGTTGAACTAACAACTCACCCCCCAATACTGTGCATTCTATACATAGCTCAATGTAACTTCATTTTTTTCTAAATGAATCCATCTGTGATTTCCCCTCTCGCAGACTCAGCCTTTTTCTTTTATTTTCTATTTTGAGACAGAGTTTCACTCTTGTTGCCCAGGCCAAAGTGCCATGGCGCAATCTCAGCTCACTGCAACCTCTGCCTCCCGGGTGCAAGCAATTCTCCTGCCTCAGCCTCCCGAGTAGCTGGGATTACAGGGATCCACCACCAAGCCCAGCTAATGTTTTGTATTTTAAGTAGAGAGGGGGTTTTACCATGTTGGCCAGGCTGGTATTGAACCCCTGACCTCAGGTGATCCACCTGCCTCAGCCTCCCAAAGTGCTGGGATTACAGGCATGAGCCACCGCGCCTGGCCAGACTCAGTCTTTTTCACTCCACACATCGTCTCCCTCATCCCAAGCCAGCCAAAAGTAAGTTGTATCTTTTCTGATCCTTTGGGGTATTTTATCATTCTTTATCTTACACAGCAGGATGCCTCCTTTAGTTGGAACTTTAATTTATTTCTAAGCAAAAGAATTTACTTGTTAAAAGCTGTCTGGGTCCTGTTTATAAGTTTATTCAGTACAGTTACAGTCATGCACCATATAATGATGTTTTAATCAACAGTCCAGACCGCATATATGAAATTGGTCCCATAAAATCATACCATTTACTGTGCCTTTTCTATGTTTAAATACACAAATACTTACCATTGTGTTACAGTTGCCTACAGTATTCAATATAGTCACATGCTGTATAGGTTAGTAGCCTAGAAGCAATAGGCTACACCATACAGTCTAGGTCTGTAGTAGGCTATCTAGGTTTGTGTAAGCACACTCCATGATTTCGCACAATGATAAAATCGCCTAACCATGCATTTCTCAGAACGTATCCCCATTGTTATGTGAGGCATGACTGTATTTGTAAGTGGCATGTAAACCAACCAGAGTCCACCAACAAAATACTTTCAGTTAAGTAGCTTAGAATATATTTATACTTCGGAATACACTGTACTTTGAAGCTGTAATAAGAACAGAAAGCTCTATGGATCAATTATAGATATATTGTTAAGTGAAAAAAAAAGTAGCACAACATTTTGTATTGCATAACACCATTTATGTAAAAAGGGGTGGAATATATAGAGATATGTGTATATTTGCTAGTATATACATAAAATAACTCTGAAGGAAACACACAAAAGACTGATTGAATTGGTTGCTTCTAGGGAGAAGATATGGGTGGCTGAGGGCAGGAGTGGGGAGACTATATATCTTTCGTTACTTTGTGAATTTTGAACCATGCAAATGTACTACCAGTTTAAAAAATAAAGGAACATGGCTGGGCACAGTGGCCCATGCCTGTAATCCCAGTACTTTGGGAGGCCAAGGGGGTGGATCACTTGAGGCCAGGAGTTTGAGACCAGCCTGGGCAACATGGTGAAATCCTGTCTCTACCAAAAATACAAAAATTAGTTGGGCATGGTGGCACGTACCTGTAGTCCCAGCTACTCTGGAGGCCGAGGCAGGAGAATCACTTGAACCCAGGAGGCGGAGGTTGTAGTGAGCCGAGATTGCGCCACTGCACTCTAACCTGGGCAGTAGAGTGAGACTAAGTAGCAAACAAAAGGAAGGCAAAACAACAACACAGGCTGTCTAGGAGGAGGTAGCAGATCACCTTGGAGCTGACCTTTGTCCAGCCCTCTTACGCTGTAAATATTACTGGCAACAGACAACCGTTGGCCCCGGGGAGGGTTAGAGCAAGATCTTTCTTTGTGTCTCGATATAACCTGTTTCTCCCAGTAACCGTTGGTACACAAAGACTATCCCAGAGCAAGTTTTTGTGAGGGGTCAAAGAGATTCCTGAGATTAGAGAATTCAGGGTCTGACCCTCTCTGATGGGTGGAGAAGGGTCTTGGTGGGCTCAGCTGCCAGACAGGGGACATGGGAACCCTTGGGGAACTCACTAAGCAGGAAGAAGCTGGACGAAGCTCAACGTCGGGGTACGGATTGTTGTTGGGAAAGGCAGGTTTTGAGACAGAGTTTCGCTCTTGTCACCCAGGCTGGAGTGGAGTGTAATGGTGCAATCTTGGCTTACTGCAACCTCCACCTCCTGGGTTCAGGTGATTCTCCTGCCTCAGCCTTCTCAATAGCTGGGACTACAGACGTACGCCACCATGCCTGGCTAATTTTGTATTTTTAGTGGAAACGGGGTTTCACATCGTTGGCCAGGGTGGTCTTGAACTTCTGTCCTCAGGTCATCCACCCACCTCGGCCTCCCAAAGTGTTGGTATTACAGGCGTGAGCCACTGCGCCCGGCCAGGAAAGGCAGATTCTTATTGAGGGTGTGGTTGGGGCTGCTGCTGCAACCCCTCAGACGTGTTGTGGAAACAAAAGCTGAGTGTTTCAGGGAAAAGCAAGGAGCCATACACTTGGGATCCCAGCTCTTGGTGCCTCATCCCAGGGGTCCCCCAAGGGAGGGGTCAGCCTTCCTTGGAGAGCTTTTAGGGCCTGGACAGGTGCTGGGCTGCAGTGAAGTAGGATGGCTGGACAGAAAAAGACTGCTGGTTTTTATCAGCAAAACTCAGGGGCAGTCCAGGTGCTGTGGCTCAGGCCTGTAATCCCAGCACTTTGGGAGGCCAAGGCAGGAGGATTGCTTGAGGCCACGAGTTCAAGATCAGCCTGGGCAACATAGCAAGACCTTGTCTCTACAAAAAATAAAAAAATAATAACTGGGCGTAATAGTGTGCCTGTAGTCCCAGCTACTCAGGAGCTTGAGGCAGGAGGATCACTTATGCCCAAGAGTTCAAGGTTACAGTGAGCCATGGTCACATCACTGCACTCCAGCCTGGGTGACAGTGAGACCTCGTCCCAAAAGAAAGTGACAATAACCATTAAGGTATTATTGTTAATGATTTTGGGGGCAATATTGATATTACAGTTATGTTTACAAGGATTCTTTTTTGTTTTCGAGATGGAGTCTCGCTCTGTCGCCCAGGCTGGGGTGCAGTGGCGCAATCTCAGCTCACTGCAACCTCTGCCTCCCTGGTTCAAGCGATTCTCGTCCCTCAGCCTCCTGAGTAGCTGGGATTACAGTTGCGCCCCACCGTGCCCAGCTAATTTTTGTATTTTTAGTAGAGACAGGGTTTCACCATGTTGTCCAGGCTGGTCTTCAACTCCAACCTCAGGTGATCCGCCCGCCTCGGCCTCCCAAAGTGCTGGGATTACAGACATGAGCCACCATACCTGGCCTAAGGATTCTTTCTCTTTAAAAGATACATGCTGAAGTATTTGTGGGTTAAAAAATATGATGTCTGGGATTTGCTTCAAAACACCCAGTAGGCTAGCCAGGCATGGTGGCATGTGCCTGTAGTCCCAGCTATTCAGGAGGCTGAGGCAGGAAGATCACTTGAGCCCAGGAGGTCGAGGCTGCAGTGAGCTGAGATTGCACCACTGCACTTCAGCCTGGGCGACAGAGTGAGACCCTGTCTCAGACAAAACAAAACAAAACAATCCAGTAGAAAGTGAGGTACGGATGAAACCAGATTGGCTATAAATTGATGCTAGTTATTCTGGGTGATGGGTTCTTGAGGATTCACTATACTATTTTCTCTCCTTTTGTGTAAGCTTGAAAATGTTAAATGTTGAGGCAGGGCGCGGTGTTGAAAAAACAAAAGTCATATGAACCTATTTAATCCCAAACTGGTAAAATCTGTCCTATTAAGTACCCTTCTGTATTATTTGTTCCTGAGCTCTTTTGATCTTTTTTTTTTTTTTTTTTTTTTTTTTTATCTCTCTGGCTCTAGGTCAGCTCCCTGAAGTGAAGAACTTGTCTTGAACATCTTGCTCTCTCAGCACCAAGTTTGTTGCTGGGCACACTGAGGCAGTAGAGGATAGTGATTAAGAGTTCGGGACGCTTACCACCACTCAAATCTGAGCATGGCCCCTGAGTAACGGGGCAGGTTCCTTAGCTTGTCTATGCCTTAGTTTCCTCACTGTAAAGAATATAATGTACCCCAAAGGCTGTTGTAAGGATCAGATGAGATAATAGATAAAGCTTATAGCATGGTGCCTAATATAGAAAAAGACTGAAAAATGTTTATTGCCAGGCACGGTGGCTCATGCCTGTGATCCCAGCACTTTGGGAGGCTGAAGCGAGAGAATTGCTTGATGCCAGGAGCTTGAGACCAGCCTGGGCAACATAGCGAGACCTCATGTCTACTAAACATTTTTTAAAAATCAGCCAGGCGTAGTGGTGTGCACCTGTAGTCCCAGCTACTCAGGAGGCTGAGGTGGGTGGATCCCTTGAGCCCAGAATGTCGAGGTCACAGTGAGCTATAATAGTGCCACTGCACTCCAACCTGGGCGGTAGAGTGAGACTCTGTCTCCAAAAAAAAAAAAAAAAAAAACGCAACTGGGTGAGGTGGCTTACGCTTGTAATCCCAGCTCTTTGGGAGGCCAAGGCAAGTGGATGATCACTTGAGGCCAGGAGTTTGAGACCAGCCTGGGCAACATGGCAAAATCCCATCTCTACTAAAAATACAAAAAAATAGGCAGGCTTGATGGCACACGCCTGTAATCCTAGCCATTTGGTAGGCCGAGGCACGAGAATAACTTGAACCCAGGAGGTGGAGGTTGCAGTGAGCTGAGATTGCACCACTGCACTCCAGCCTGGGTGACAGAGCAAGATTTAAAAAAAAAAAAAAAGATTCGCCTCTAATAGAACACAGTGGAAGTGAGGCCGTGTGATTTTCAAGGCTAGGCCACAAAAGGCATTACAAGCAATATGACTTCTGCCTGGCACTGTCCCTTTTGGAATGTCTTCAGAGCTTTGAGCCACAATATATGAAGTCTGGTTCCCCTGATGCCGCCATGCAGAGAAACCACAGAGGGATGGCAGAAGCTGGAGGAGCCCCAGCTATACCAGCTCCCAGCTGTGCCGAGTCTTCCCAGCCCAGGCACTACACATAAAGGGAGCAAGCCTTCAAGATGACTCCAGGCCTAGAATTCAGCGGAAATATATAAAACGCTATACTCAACAGAGAATACATATTCTATTCAGTTGTGAAAAATTTATAAAAATTAACCAAGACTTAGCCTTCAAAGAAACTCTGAATGTATTCCAAAAGAAGTATCATATAAGCCATATTATCAGACCATAATACAACAAAATTAGAGTGTAACAAGAATGAATAACCCAAATAACTCTATCCTTTTGGAAATTTGAAAATATCCTTTCCCTCACATAAATCAACAAGAATAAGGCTGGGCGCAGTGGCTGTAATCCCAGTACTTTAGGAGGTCAAGGCAGGTGGATCGCTTGAGCCCAGGAGTTGGAGACCAGCCTGGGCATGTAATGCCCAGACCCGCGATGACCCGAAAGCAACCACCAGAGTCCAGAGACAAAGCCAAGCGGCAGGGATCGCTTTATTTCGAGTTGGAACTCGGTTCCCTCCAGCTAGGTATCAGATCCTAGGGAGAGACCCCAAGCTCGGTGTTCAGCCGTCTTTTATAGTCAGACACAAACAAGTTACAGCAAGTTACAGAGTCACTGGGGATTGTTACAGTTGTAGGTTTACAATTGGCTGACAATTAAAGTTAAACATTAGTCAGTTGTTCATTGGTTCCCGCCCTTTGACCAAACCACAAACGGCCGCTTGCCCTGCTAGGGGCTTTCCAGATAACCTTGTTGTTTTAGCATTAAGGGGAGTTTCCTGACTTTTCTGACCTCTGATATTCAGTATTTTTCCACTCCTCATTCCCCCCTCTCTCTAGTATCTTGAGAGCCAATATTGGGTCTTATATGTCTGACTCGGAAGTCTCGGTGAGTACAGGTTGGTACTGGGCTCTCAGGACCATAAGCTGGACAGTGTTGAGTCTTTCTTTTACAAAGTTTGTTAATCTGTTTATTATACATGGTCCTATAGTGAGTAAGAGAAGTATACTTATGAATGGTCCTATGAGGGGCACTAGAAGGGAGTACATGGAGGAATTCCACCAGCTGTTGGCAGCAGAGGTGAATTGTTGTTTCTGCAATTCTAGGCTGAGTTTATGTAGTTGTTGAACTCGCGTTTCTACGAGTCCAGATTCATTTATGTAGAAACAACAATCTTCTCTGAGGAAAAGACAGGTCCCTCCTTTTTCGGCCGTTAACAGGTCTAGTGCACGGCGGTTTTGTAAAGTAACTTGGGCAAGGGAAGTCAATTGTCTCTGTAATGAGGCAAGGGATTCGGCGGAAGCTTCCATAGCTATGGAGAATTGATGAGAGAGTTTTGCAGTGCTGATAAGGGAGTGACCTAAAGCTCCCCCGGCTAGTCTTGCAGCAACTAAGGACGTGGTGAGTGAGACTCCGGCTACTAGGGGGAGGAATATAGCTCGTTTTGGTCTAGGGAAAGGGGCGGAGTCCCACCTGGAAAATTCTGCAGGGGTGCGCAAGGTTAGTTGGGGGACTAGCGTGACAGGGAGACACAGTAGGGTTATAGTGGCCTGAGTGGAAAGGTTCTTATATAGGGTCCCATTGCACCAGAAGAAAGAACCGGGAGGGGCAAAGAGGGTTGAGTTGGGAGTGGAAGTTGTATTACAGAGGGTAGTGCCGGCATTTGAATAACAAAAGGAAACTTGTGTCTGTCCAGGGTTTAGGAACAAGGGGACGTCAGGGATCGGGGGTGGTATGTGGCTATTGTTAGGGTTTAGGCTGAGAGAAGCGTTAGACGGGCCTGGAAGTGGAACTGCGGTTAACGGCGGTCGCCCTAGAGCCGCGCAAAAGAAGCATGCAGAGAGATTGCCTAGGCCAGTGGTGTTTGCGATTTCTAACCCTTCTCTTAATAGGGATAACCAGGAAAAGGGGCGGGTAGGAGTTAAAGTTGAAAGCTGGACATTTAATTCCCTTTCCTGGTTCTGTATAGCCGCGTGTAGGGTGGTCTGGATCTGAACAAGGGAACGCCAGAGAAAGAAACGGCTACTAGGCCAGGTAGTTCCTGAAGTCAAGTACATAGCCCCTTTTTGCTGGGAAGTCCAGCGGGAGTCCCAGGGGTCCCAGATAACCCAGGTATAGCCTGATGTGGTTTTAAAGAAATTGTGTGACTGCCACATTTGACTGGATAGGGACTCAGAAATTTTTAGGATTTTAACGGTGTGGATTTTGCAGGACCTATATGGACAGCCGACACTTTGTTCTACCCATGAGTTATTACAATAAGAGAGTGTTTGGTCAAAGAGGAAACAAATTGCGGGTGCTGCTTTTCCTGGCTGGTGTTTAAAATCAGTGAAATTTAGATGGATGGGAGTGCTACAACCCCCCAGGGGACAGTCAGCAGTGCCTAATACATAGCCCTTTTGTTCTCTCTGAGCATAATTGGTCCAGTTCTCAGTCAGGAAGAAACGCCAAGCGAAAGGGGATGTTGCCGGGTTCGCCTGGGTCTCCCCACAAGGGATCCATAAGAGTAGAAGAGTTATAAAGGAGGTAGGTGTCATAGTTACAGTTTAGGTTGCTGACGGCGTAGAACAAGTTTTAGAGGGTTTTCTTTGGTCCGGTCAACTGTCCAGGTTGCTGCCTCTCCCGTCGAGGATGTAACAAGGTCCGAGAGCGGGTCTATAGGCTTGGCGTGGGTGTGATGAATCCAGGCGGCGATGCCTTCCACTTTGAGGGCCGTAGGCGTAGTCAGGATCACCTGGAATGGTCCTTTCCACCAGGGTTCTAGGGTTTCTTGTCGGTGGCGCGTGACGAGGACCCAGTCTCCCAGTTTGTATTGATGTGGAATGGGTGGAGGCCCAGCTTCATATAGTTGTTTTAGCTTGGGCCAGACTTCCTCATGAACTCTCTGTAGGGCTTGTAAGGAGAACAAAAGTTCAAGACCATTATCTGTGTCAGCTTTGAGGAGATTGTCTTTAAGGTTAGGGAGAATAGGGGGTGGTTTGCCATACATTATTTCATAAGGGGTAAGTCCTAGTTTATAAGGAGAGTTACGTGCCCGGAACAGAGCGTAGGGGAGGAGGACTACCCAGTTAGCGCCAGTCTCCATGGTCAATTTAGTTAGGGTCTCTTTTAATGTTCTATTCATTCTTTCTACCTGACCTGAGCTTTGGGGTCGATAAGCACAATGTAGTTTCCAATTAGCCCCAAGGATGGAAGCCAGTCCCTGACTTACCTTTGCGGTGAAGGCCGGCCCATTATCCGACCCTATCATGACTGGAAAGCCGTACCTGGGCAGGATTTCTTCTAGGATCTTTTTGGCCACAATCTGTGCAGTTTCTTTTTTTGTCGGAAAAGCTTCTGCCCATCCTGAGAATGTATCTATAAAAACTAGTAAATATTTGTATCCATATTTTCCTGGCTTTATTTCAGTGAAGTCAATTTCCCAATATATACCAGGTCTATCTCCCCTGTGTCTTTTTCCCGTGGTCTGGGTCCCGTGACTGGCGTTATTGAGTTGACATACTACACAGTTTTTAACCGTGGCGTCTACTTTTTCAGGGGCATTTTTAATTTTTAGTCCAGCGTGTTGAATCAAATCTAACATCCGCCGCGGGCCCAGATGAGTGCTTCGGTGGATTTGTGCTATTACTTGCTGCCCCAACCTGTCCGGGAGAATGGTATTGTTGTTAGAATCTTTCCACCACTGATTACTGACCTGTGTTCCGGGGAGTTTACTTATCCACTGGAGGTCTTCTTCTGAGTATTCTGGGTGAAAGGGCAATTCTCTGGGCCTGGGATCAGGCAGCTGGAGGCCAGCAGCTGAGGAGTGGTTTTAGCCACGTCTTTTGCAGTCTGGTCAGCCAGGTTGTTTCCTCGAGTGACTGGGTTAGTGGCCTTTTGATGTCCCGGACAGTGGACGATAGCCAGCTTTTTGGGTTCCCAAAGGGCAGCCAGAAGATTTAAGATTTCTTCTTTATTTTTAATGTCTTTTCCTTCAGCTGTGAGAAGCCCCCTCTCTTTGTATATAGCCCCATGTATGTGGGCAGTGGCAAATGCATACCGGCTGTCAGTATATACTGTCAGTTTACGGTCTTTGCCTAGTTTCAGGGCTTGTGCCAAGGCTATTAACTCAGCCTTTTGAGCCGATGTTCCTGGAGGTAAAGGCTCAGCCCAAACTATCTCAGTCTCTGAGGTTACCACCGCCCCCGCATACCTCTGTCCTTGGTGAACGAAGCTGCTTCCGTCAGTGAACCAGGTGAGGTCTGCATCTGGTAGCGGTCGGTCCTGGAGGTCTTCTCTGACTCCATGTACCTGGGCTAGTATTTCAGCACAGTTGTGGAGCGGCTTACTTAAGTCTGGGTCTGGCAGCAATGATGCTGGGTTTAGGGTTGTCGGGGGCTTAAATGTTATTCTGAGGGGGTTTAGTAACAGCCCTTGATAATGGGTAAGCCGAGCATTGCTGAGCCATCGGTCAGGGGGTTGTCGGAGGATGCCTTCGACAGCATGAGGGGTGATGACTTGTAATTCTTGGCCCATGGCCAGTTTGTTAGCGTCTTTGACCATCAGGGCCGTTGCAGCAATCATCCGGAGGCAAGGAGGCCATCCTGCAGCTACCGGGTCCGGTCTCTTTGAGAGGTATGCAACCGGGCTGCGCCAGGGACCTAAATTTTGAGTTAATACTGCTTTCGCTATGCCCCGGCTTTCATCCACGCATAAGTGGAAAGGCTTAGAGACATCCGGAAGACCCAGCGCTGGGGCCGAGAGCAGAGCAGTTTTGATTTGCTGGAAAGCTTGCTCAGCCTCTTCAGTCCAATTGAAGGGCTGCTGCTCTTTGGTAGCCTGATAGAGGGGTTTTGCCAGTTCAGTGAAGCCAGGTATCCAGAGTCTGCAGAACCCTGCAGATCCCAGGAACTCTCTTACCTGTCATGTTGACTGCGGTCTGGGGATCTGTAGGACAGTTTCTTTTCGAGCATTTGTTAGCCAGCGCTGTCCCCCTATAAGTAGATACCCCAAGTAGGTTACCTCTGGCCTGCAGATCTGGGCCTTTTTAGCTGAGACTCAATAACCCAGGTTTCCCAAGGTTTTCAGGAGGTCTTTGGTTCCTTGGATGCAGGCCTCTGGGGACGTTGCCGCTATTAAGAGATCATCAACATACTGCAAGAGAGTTATACTGGGGTGTTGGCATCGGTACTCACCCAAGTCTTCGTGGAGGGCTTCATCAAACAGAGTTGGGGAGTTTTTGAATCCTTGTGGCAGTCTGGTCCACGTCCGTTGGCCACTTATGCCTCTCTCAGAGTCTGTCCACTCAAAGGCAAAAATTTCCTGGCTTTTAGGGGCTAAAGGCAGGCTAAAAAAGCATCTTTTAGGTCTAGAACAGTATACCATTGATTTTCAGGACTCAAGGTACTCAGGAGGGTGTATGGATTTGGCACCGTCGGGTGTATGTCCATTACCCTTTTATTGGCTTCTCTTAAGTCTTGTACCGGCCTATATTCTTTACTGTTGGGTTTTTGTATTGGTAGCAGCGGAGTGTTCCATGGTGAGTGGCAGGGGCGTAGGACTCCATGATCTAGGAGTCGGCGGATGTGTGGTATAATTCCCTCTTTGGCTTCCAGGGCCATTGGGTATTGGCGCACGCAAACAGGGTCCATCCCGGGCTTAAGCTCAACAAAAATGGCGGGACGGTGCTTTGCTAGCCCTAGCCCTCCTGTTTCTGCCCAAGCCTCCGGGAAGTTCTGGAGCCAGGAGTCTATATTTTGGTTAGGAGGCGTTAACTCCTGGTGAAGCTGGTACTCATCCTCTAGAGTTACGGAAAGAACAGATAGTGGCCTGTTTTGGGAGTCAGTCACTTTGGGCCCTTCTGGTTGAAAATGGATTTGTGCCCCCATTTTAGTCAACAGATCTCTCCCCAACAGGGGACAAGGGCTGTCAGAGATGACCAGGAAGCTATGGGACACTTTCCCGGTTCCCAAGTTTACTGCTCTCTGGGTTGTCCGTGGATATTTCTTGGTTCCTGTGGCCCCTTGAACCCAGGAGGAGTTGGAAGATAACTTTCCATAGGGCTTGACTAAGACTGAATGTTGTGCCCCGGTATCGACCAGGAACTGGACCGGAGACCCCTCCACTTGTAAAGTTACCCTAGGTTCGGGGAGGGGATCCGAACCCCGTCTCCCCTAGTCTGTATCTTGGGTAACTAGTATCGGCATAGATTTGGGCTGCCATTGTCCTTGGCCTGGCTGGCGCTGTTTCTTTTTGGGGCAGTCTTTTATCCAGTGACCAATTTCTTTACAGTATGCACATTGGTCTTTACTCAGATTGCACCTAGGGGCACGCGTGGATTGGGTGCTTCCTGGCGGTGGTTGTTCTTTTTGGACGACCGCTGCCAGGACTTTGGTCATTTTCTCAGTGGCCCTAATTTGTCTTTCCTCTGGAGCATCTCTGTTGTTGTAAACTCTCTGTGCTATGCGAAGGAGGTCCTGGACCTGTTTTCCCTCCAAATCTTCTAATTTTTGTAGCTTTTTTTAATATCTGGGGCTGCCTGGTTGACAAAGGACATAACGACTGCTGCCTGATTTTCAGGTGCCTCTGGATCTATAGGTGTATACTGTCTAAAGGCTTCCATTAGTCTTTCTAGATAAACAGCGGGGCTTTCTGTCTTTCCCTGTAAAACAGAATATACCTTAGCCAAATTAGTGGGCTTGCGAGCTGCAGCCCGGAGACCCGCCATTAGAGTCTGGCGATAAACGAGTAGCTTTCCCCTACCTTCTGCTGTATTGTAGTCCCACGTCGGCCTGGTCAAGGGAAATGCTGCATTAATGAGGTCGGGGTTTGCAGTCGGTTGACCGTCATCTCCAGGAACCAACTTTCTAGCCTCTACCTGGATTCTCTCCCGTTCCTCCGTTGTGAACAGAATGCGGAGGAGCTGTTGGCAGTCATCCCAGGTGGGCTGATGAGTGAACATGACACTATCTAGAAGGGCTGTTAGGTCCTTGGGGTTATCAGAGAACCGGGCATTCTGAGTCTTCCAGTTGTACGGGTCACTGGTAGAGAATGGCCAATACTGGAGTCTAGGGTTACCTGTGTCATCGGGGGGTCCTATTTCCCTTAAGGGGAGTGCTACAGTGGAATCGGGAACTCGCGGAGTTGCCTCACGCTGGACACGCCCGCGCGTTCGCCCTGCTGGCCCTCCCGAGCCATGTTCACTTTCAGTTTCTCCTGGTGCCGCAGCCGCTTCTCGGCCCTCATGGCTTCCTGGGAGTGCGGCCGGTTGGGCTTGGGCATGGGGTCCGGGAGGGGGAGGATAAGGCGGGGGTTCCAAGGATGCGAGGTCCTGGCTGTCAGGCAACACAGGGGGCAAGGGGGCAGTTGGAGTTTTTGGTCTTTTGGTGGTCCCAGTTGGTTGCGCGACTAGGGTTTTACAGGGTTCAGAGGTCAGCAGAAAGGGAGCTAGCCACGGGGGCGGATTTTCCACCAGATCTTGCCAGACTAAAATGTAGGGGATCTGATCTGGGTGTCCCAAATGACCTGGCAGGAAAACTCTTGATTTTACCTGGAGGATAATGGGGAGGCAAAAAGTTCCCTCGGCTGGCCAGCCTACGCCGAAGGTGGGCCACTCAGAGCGGCAGAGGGTTATTAATTTTCCCTTTTTAAGTTGTATACTGAGATCATGTCCCCTTGCTCTCACATCTTTAAAATTATTGACAAGGAGAGAAAGTGGTGTGGTCTGGGAATTGCCCATTCCGAGGAAGTCCTGTTGATAGAAGATGGGTGGTAAGGGATATTAGTGCCTGGTACAGGACTGGCTCCAAAGCTCCTGTAAATCAAGGTAAATTAGTAAGGGGCGTGCAACAGATAACTTCCAACAACCAAGATATATTGATCGCTAGCGCGTCTCGGGCTTAGGACCTGACCAGGAGCAGATGGGCCACAGAATACAGAGCCCCAGATGAGTACCGGAGGACGTCTCCCACTGGCCTCCACTGACTGTCCTATAGCGCGTCCGCCAGGACTAGATCAGTCTCATGTACAGTCCCAGTGGGATTATTCAGAGGCAGACAGACAACATATAAACAGAGCCGGCTTACTCACTTTTGTGATGACCCGTTGGCCTGGGGTCTGGTGGGCTTAGGGGCAATCCCGGACGAGCCCCCAAGATGTAATGCCCAGACCCGCGATGACCCGAAAGCAACCACCAGAGTCCAGAGACAAAGCCAAGTGGCAGGGATCACTTTATTTCGAGTTGGAACTCGGTTCCCTCCAGCTAGGTATCAGATCCTAGGGAGAGACCCCGAGCTCGGTGTTCAGCCGTCTTTTATAGTCAGACACAAACAAGTTACAGCAAGTTACAGAGTCACTGGGGGTTTTTACAGTTGTAGGTTTACAATTGGCTGACATTTAAAGTTAAACATTAGTCAGTTGTTCATTGGTTCCCGCCCTTTGACCAAACCACAAACAGCCGCTTGCCCTGCTAGGGGCTTTCCAGATAACCTTGTTGTTTTAGCATTAAGGGGAGTTTCCTGACTTTTCTGACCTCTGATATTCAGTATTTTTCCACTCCTCAGGCAACAGAGCAAGACCCTGTCTCTATCATATAAATAAAAAAAATATTTAAAACACAACAAGAATAAACAATGTTTTATCTAGGAAAGGGAGAATAAAAGATTAATGATGACCAAAGAGGCCAGGCGCGGTGGCTCACGCCTGTAATCCCAACACTTTGGGAGGCTGAGGTGGGTAGGTCACTTGAGGTCAGGAGTTCGAGACCAGCCTAGCCAACATGGTGAAACACCATCTCTACTAAAAATACAAAAGTAGCTGGGCATGGGGGAGCACACCTGTAATCCCAGTTACTCGGGAGGCTGAGGCAGGAGAATCGCTTGAACCCAGAAGGTGGAGATTGCAGTGAGCCTAGATCATGCCATGGCACTCCAGTCTGGGTGACAGGGCGAGACTGAAAAAAAAAAAAAAGAAAGGAAGAAAGGGCCGGGTGCAGTGGCTCACACCTGTAATCCCAGCACTTTGAGAGGTCGAGGCTGGCGGATCACGAGGTCAAGAGATTGAGACCATCCTGGCTAACACAGTGAAACCCCCCCGTCTCTACTAAAAATACAAAAAATTAGCCGGGCGTGGTGGTGGGTGCCTATAATCCCAGCTACTCAGGAGGCTGAGGCAGGAGAATGGTGTGAACCCGGGAGGTGGAGCTTGCAGTGAGCCAAGATAGCGCCACTGCCCTCTAACCTGGACCTGGATGACACAGCGAGACTCCGTCTCAAAAAAAAAAAAAAAAAAAAAAGCAAGAAAGAAAGAAGGAAGGAAGGAAGGAGAAAAGGAAAGAAAAGAAAAACAAAATTCTTCACCTGGGCCAGGTGTGGTGGCTCATGCGTGTAATGTCAGCACTTTGGGAGACCAGAAGGATCACTTGAACCCAGGAGTTTGAGACCAGCCAGGGCAACATAGTGAGACCCCTGTCTCTACAAAAACCAAAAATTAACCAGGCATGGTGGTGCTCACCAGTAGTCCCAGCTACTTGGAAGGCTGATGTGGGAGGGCCTCTTGAGCCCAGGAGGTTGAGGCTGTGGTGATTGCACCACTGCATTCCAGCCTGGGTGACAGACCGAGACCCTGTTTCAAAAAAGAAAAAAAAAACCAAAATACAAAAAGAAAATACTTCAGTCTGAATGAACAAAACTTTCTCAAATATTAAATAACACTGATCTAACAAGTTAACCTTTTAAATCCAGTGAACTTAAAGTTCTCCTGAATATTCTGGTACAATTCAACAGTACAAATTGAACTTAAAATCCTAAGACTACAATCAGTCACATATTTGAAGTTTAGAGTCACATGGCTGTTTCTCCAACTGGCTAAATTTGTTAAACATTACAAGAACATATCATGCCCAATTTGCTCAGAATCATTTTCTTCTTTGTTTTTTTCTTTTTTTTCTTTTAAAGACAAAGTCTCACTCTGTCACCCAGGCTGGAGTTCTGCGGCACAATCACGGCTCATATTGCACCCTTGATCTCCGGGGCTCAAGCAATCCTCCTGCCTCAGCCTCCCAAAGTGCTGGGACTACAGGCATGAGCCACAGCGCCCAGCCACCTCAGATTCTGTACAAGAAAATATGGGCCACTCTAAAACATTTCTAAACTTAATTAGAAATCTTACCTGGGTTGAAAGATGTTACCCGATAAGGAACATGGTTATCACTCCAGGGAAATGAAGTTACTTCTGACTGGAAAATTTGGCCACACATAAGCTCTGGAACCAGAGAGAGCTGGGGGAATTCCTCTCCTTCCCAGGAGGAAACTAATGGTTTATCAGCATGCTTGAGGTTGCCAAAAGAATACACATTGACATTGAAAGTTGCTAAATCAATGATTCTATAACTCCAAGGGTGGTCAAAGCCCACATTAACTACTTCTTTAGTCTCCTCATTTAAATCTACAAGCCCTACCTAGGCTGAGCACTTCAACAGATTTTGCATTTCTTTGACTCTTAAAAAGCATGTACATAGGCTGGGCACGGTGGCTCATGCCTGTAATCCCAGCACTATGGGAAGCTGAGATGGGCATATCACCTGAGGTCAGGAGTTCGAGACCAGCCTGGTCAACATGGTGAAAGCCCATCTCTACTAAAAATACAAAAAGTAGCCAGGCGTAGTGGTGTGCATCTGTAGTCCCAGCTACTCTGGAAGCTGAGGCAGGAAAATCACTTGAACCCAGGAGGCAGAGGTTGCAGTAAGCCGAGTTTGCGCCACTGCACTCCAGACTGGGTGACAGAGCGAGATTCCATCTCAAAATAAATAAATAAAATAAAATTTTAAAGAGTATGTATATATCTTCCTGCCTAGGTCTAAAGACCTTTGAGGTCACCGGGCACTATGACTCAAGCCTGTAATACCAGCATTTTGGGAGACCAAGGCAGGCTGATCACTTGTGGCCAGGAGTTCAATATCAGCCTGGACAACATGGTGGAACCCCATCTCTACAAGAAATACAAAAATCAGCTGGGCATGGTGGTGCACGCCTATAATCCCAGTTACTCAGGAGGCTGAGGCAGGAGAATCGCTTGAACTGGGGAGGTGGAGGGTTGCAGTGAGCCGAGATTGCGCCACTGCACTCCAGCCTGGGTGACAGAGTGAGGTTCCATCTCAAAATAAATAAATAAATAAATAAAATAAGAAATTAAATTAAATTTAAAAAGACCTTTGAACTTTCCAGGAATTCTGCATTCTTTCCCGGCTTCAGAAGCATGCAATACTTTCAGATACTAACATATTAAACTGAATTCTGGAAGTCTTAAAGGGTTTTGTCTGATTTGTTTCACAGAACATGAGGTTCATTCAACTGACATTAAACACCCTGGGAAAATAGTTTGGAAAAGTAACTGAATACGTTTATGAGCAATTAGAGTAGATGTGGTGTTGTTTTGTTGTGATTTGTTTTTTAGACTGAGTTTCACTCTTGTTGCCCAGGCTGGAGTGCAGTGGCGTGATCTCGGCTCACCACAACCTCCACCTCCCAGGTTCAAGCGATTCTCCTCTCTCAACCTCCCAAGTAGCTGGGATTATAGGCAAGCGCCACCACACCAGGCTAATTTTGTATTTTTAGTGGAGATGGGGTTTCTCTATGTTGGTCAGGCTGGTCTCGAACTCCTGACCTCAGGTGATCCACTCACCTTGGCCTTGCAAAATGCTGGGATTATAGGCATGAGCCACCATGTCCTGCCGAGACCCTGTCTCTTATAAATAAAATAAGACACACAATGGCAGCTTGGAGAAAGGAGAGACGGCCCACTCTTCCATGGTGATGGGCTACTGTCTCCTTACAACTAGTTAGGGCTCACAGGGGGTACTGGACAGGCCACCCACCAGTTATCTCATTATGGGCCACTGATGAGTCTATTTCTCTTGGCTCCCAGGAGAGAAATCCTTTGCTTGTCAGCCTTTAGCAGGTTTCCTCTGCAAACCAACCTCCTATGATCCCTTTGCATGCCAGCCAGGGGTGTTCCAGTTTTCTGTAATTCCTACGAATACATGCAGCCTAAAGAAGGAGCCTGTGCTTTACCACTGGGACCTTACTGGGGAAGAAGGTTAGGACGGGTGGTGACTGGCTGCCTGGCTTCAGGGTGCTGGGGCTGCTAATGTGGGTGGCTCTTTTAGCGTGATAAATAAATGCTGCAGCTGAAATCAATCTTTCTTTCTTTCTTTCTCTCTCTCTCTTTCTTTCTTTCTTTTTCTTTTTCTTTTGTTTTTGATGGAGTTTTGCTCTTTCACCCAGGCAGGCTGGAGTGCAGTGTCACAATCTCAGGTCACTGCAACCTCTGCCCCCCGGGTTCAAGTGATTCTCCTGCCTCAGCCTCCCAAGTAGCTGGGATTACAGGCACCTGCCACCACTCTTGGCTAATTTTTGTATTTTTAGTAGAGATGGGGTTTCACCGTGTTGGCCAGGCTGGTCTCGAACTCCTGACCTCAGGTGATCCACCCGCCTTGGCCTCCCAAAGTGCTAGGATTACAGGCGTGAGCCACCACGCCCGGCCTGAAATGTTCTTTCTTGCATCTCAGACTTTCCTCCCTTCTTCCAGAAGTACATCCCTTAAAGAGTTCCTTAACTGGGAGTTAGCTGCTGGTAAAACCTCAACTAACAATCAAAATTTCCATTGTTTTTTACCCTTCTTTTTGAAATACAGTTTACTACAGTGTAAAATTCCAGGTTGATGGTTATTTTCTCTCAGCACTTTAAAAATAGCATTTGGGCTGGGTGCAGTGGCTCACACCTGTAATCCCAGCACTTTGGAAGGCTGAAGCAGGAGGATTGCTTGTATCATCTGGGAGTTCCAGACCAGGCTGGGCAACATAGTGAGACCTCATTTCCACAAAAAAAAAAAAAAAAAAAAAAAAAAAAGAGAGAGAGAGAGAAAGAAAAAAGAAAGAAAAATTAGCCAGGCATGGTGGTGCACACCTATAGTCCCAGCTATCTGGGAGTCTGAGACGGGATGATTGCTTGAGCCAGGGAGGTTGAGGCTGCAGGGAGCTATGATTATATCACTGCACTCCTGCACTCCAGCCTGTAGGACAGAATGAGATTGTCTTAAAAAAAAAAAAAAAAAAAAAAAAAAAAAAGCGAAAAGAGAACCCATAGAATAGGAGAAAATATTTGAAAAACATATATTGGATAAGGATCTGGAATTAAGAATGTATAAAGGATTCTTATAACTCAATAATAAAAAGACAACCCAATTAAAAATGGAGAAAGGATTTGGATAGACATGTCTCCATGGAAGATATACAAATGGTCAATAAGCACATGAAAAGATTCTCAGCATCATTAGCCATCAGATAAATGCAAGTCAAAGCCACCATGAGATACCACTTCATGCCCACTAAGGTAGCTATAATAAAAAAGACAGATGATATTAAGTGCTGACAAGGCTGTGGAGAAATTGGAATTCTCATTCATTACTGGTTCCCACCAATAATATAAAATGGTATGATATAAAATAGTACAGCTGCTCTGGAAAACAGTTTGGTAGTTCCTCGAGATGTTAAACAGAGAGTTGCCATATGACCCAGAAATTCCACTCCTAGATATATACCCAAGAAAAATGAAAAGATATGTCCACACAAAACTTGTTTGTAAAAGTTTATAGCAGCATTATTTATAATAGCCAAAAGATGGAAACAATCCAAATGTCCATCAACTGACCAATGGATAAATTTAACACAGTATATCCACATAGTGGCATATTATTTTGCCATAAAAAGGAATGCAGTACTGATGCATGCTACAGCATAAATGAACTTTGAAAATATGCCTAGTGAAGAAAGCCAGTCATGAAGGACCACATATCATATCATTCGTTTATACGAAATGTTCAAAATAGGCAAACCTATAAAGAAAGTAGATTAGTGCTTGCCAGAGGCTGGGGGAAGAGGGAAATGGGGAAGTGACTACTAATGGATAAGGAGTTTCCTTTTTGGAGCAATAAAAATGTTCTGGAATTAGATAGTGGTGATGCTTCTACAACTTTGTGAATATACTAAAAACCACTTAATCATAACTTTGAATAAATAAGTTGTGTGGTATTTAAATTACAGTTTTAAAAAAGGACATTTGGATGTCTCCTGGTTTCCACTGTTGCTGTTGGGAGTTATGCTGACATTCTGATTCTTCTTTTATAGGTAATTTTCTCCACTCTTCCCCCCAGGCTGCTTTAGAACCTTCTCTGTTTTTTTCTTTGGTTCTACAATTTCACTCTTTGTGTCTCAATATGAATTTTTTAATCCTATTTTAATTTGTTGAACTCCTTGGATCTGAGGATTTATGTCTTTCATTAATTTTGGAAACTTCTCAGCCATTATATCCCCTCAAATATTACCTTTCTTCTCTTTTTTTTTCTTCTGAGACTCCAAGCAAGCATTGATTAGACTATTTTATCCTCCATATCTATTAACTCTTCCTTTATATTTTCCCTCTCTCTTTTTTTTTTTTTTAGAGATGGGGTCTCATTTTGTCACCCAGGCTGGAGTGCAGTGGCACGATCATAGCTCACTACCGCCTTGACCTCCTAGGCTCAAGCAGTCCTCCCGCCTCAGCCTCTGGAGTAGCTGGACCTACTGCACACCACCATGCTGGCTGATTTTTAAATTTTTCGTAGAGATAGGGTATCCATATGTTGCCCAGGCTGGTCTCAAACTGCTGGCTCCAGTGATCTTCCCTCCTCAGCCTCCCAAAGTGTTGGGATTACAGGCATGAGCCACTGCACCTTGCCTATATTTTCATCTCTCTTTCTTTGCTGCATTCTGGGTGATGTCTTAGAACTTTACATTAAAATATTGACCTACTTTCTTGTTTTTTTGTTTTGTTTTGCTTTGTTTTTGAGATGGAGTCTCACTCTGTCACCAGTCTGGAGTGCAGTGGCACAATCTCGCCTCACTATAATCTCCACCTCCTGAGTTCAAGCGATTCCCCTGCGTCAGCCTCCCAAGTAGCTGGGACTACACACGCGCACCACCATGCCTGGCTAATTTTTTGTGTTTTTTAGTAGAAACGGGGTTTCACCATGTTGGCCAGGATGGTCTTGATCTCCTGACCTTGTGATCCACCTGCCTCAACCTCCCAAAGTGCTGTGATTACAGGCATGAGCCACCGCGCCCGGCCTATTGAACTACTTTCTCCATCTCTCCACCTGGATGTCTAAAAACATCTCACATATAACACATCCAAGACTAAACTCCTTCCTACCCTAGCCTTCCCATCTTAATAAATGGTAATTCTTAATAAATGGTAATTTATAAACCCAAAGCCTGGTGTTATCCTCACCTTCACTCTTTTCCTCACACTCTACATTCAATCTGTCAGCAAATTATGTCAGCTCTACCCTTAAAATACATCTCATATACAGAGGAGAAAATGCATCTATCTATTCCAGAAGCAAGGACATTGGCCAAAACATGAAACTAGGACCAAATTCCTTAGCAGAGCAGGAGGTAAGAGAAGTTTGTGTTTGTTATTAGACATTATTTTCTGTGCCCTGGACATGAGCCTTTGATCTGCAAAAGATATTCTTCCTGAGGGTATATCTCCTAAGTAAACCAAACTATAGATCAGAAAGTCATTTAGGGGCCTGGTGCAGTGGCTTATGCCTGTAATCCCAGCACTCTGGGAAGCCGAGGCGGGCAGATCACTTGAGGTCAGGAGTTCAAGACAAGGCTGGCCAACATGGTGAAACCCCGTCTCTACTAAGAATACAAAAATTAGCCAGGCATGGTGGCAGGTGCCTGTAATCCCAGCTACTCGGGAGGCTGAGGCAGGAAAATCACTTGAACCCGTGAGGTGGAGGTTGCAGTGAACCGAGATCATGCCACTGCACTCTAGCCTGGGCAACAGAGTGAGACTCTGTCTCAATAAATAAATAAATAGATAAATAAATAAATAAATAAATAAAAATTTTAAAAAAGCTATTTAGGAAGCAGATAATTAGAACAAACAAATATTTCCATCAAGCTAAAGAGGCCTAATAGACTGGGGTTCTCCACTCTAGGCCCTGTCTAAAGGTCTCAGGTCAGTCATCCAGAATTAGTCATCCTCAGGCTCCCATTCCAATATCTCATCCCTTATACCCCAGAAATTCTGTTTGAATCTGGCCTCTTGCCCCACTCCGCACCCCTGTGCCTTGGTTGGAGCTTCATTGTCATGTCCAGGACTTGTGTAGTGGCCTTCTACCTGGTCTGCCTCCAATATTTCCCCAGCCACGTCATCTTCCAACCTCTCAACAGTCATTCTCCTAGAAAGACTTCTCATCCTACTTCTCTGTTGAAAAGCCATCTTTGGTTCCCCAGGCTTCAGCATCAAATGACAACACTTTGGCATGACATTCACACTCTACACACCCTATACTCCAGCCACTGCAAACCTCTCTCCACTCCCTCTATAATATTTGGTGTCCTCATAGGTGTGGTTTCTTCTGCCTGAGAAGTTCTTCTGTTCCCTTTCTTCTTGGCAATCATTTACTTGCCCTTCAAGAGCAAGCTCATATATTCCTCCTCTAGGAAGACTCTCTAGACTCCTCCAGACAGTGCTCCCCTCTTTCATAGGAACTAACATATTACATTACAAGCTGTCTGCTCCTCCTACTCAACTGACAGCTGCATATTCTCCTGCAGTGCCAGCCACATCCCTGAGACACCATGGTGAAAGTGAAGGCCAGAGTAAATGGGTTTGGCTGTATTGGGTGCCTGGTCACTAGAGCTGCTTTTAACTCTGGCATAGTGGATATTGTTGCCATTGATGACCTCTTCACTGACCTCAACTATATGGTCTACATGTTCTAGTATGATTCCACCCACGGCAAGTTCCACAGCACCATCAAGGCTGAGAATGGGAAGTTTGTCATCAATAGAAATCCCATCACCATCTTCCCAGGAGCGAGGTCCCACCAAAGTCAAATGGGATGATGCTGGCGCTGATGATGTTGTGGAGTCCACCAGTGTCTTCACTACCATGGAGAAGGCTGGGGCTTACTTAGAGGGGGGAGACAAAAGAGTCACCATCTCTGCCCCTTCCGCTGACTTGTGACGGGCAAGAACCCTGAAAAGTATGGAAACAGCCCTGAGAAGGTCAGCAATGCTTCCTGCACCACCAACTGCTTCACCCCCCTGGCCGAGGTCATTCACGACAACCTTGGTATCATGGAAGGACTCGTGACCACCGTCCAAGCCATCACTGCCACTCAGAAGACCGTGGATGGCCCCTTTGGGAAACTGTGGTATGACGGCCACGGGGCTCTTCAGAACATCATCCCTGCATCTACTGGCACTGTCAAGGCTGTGGGCAAGCTCAGCCCCTAGCTGAATGGGAAACTCACTGGCATATCCTTTCCTGTCCCCAGCACCAATGCGTCAGTCATGGACCTGACATGTGGTCTGGAGAAACCTGCCAAATGTGATGACATCAAGAAGGTGGTGAAGCAGGCGTCGGAGGACCCCCTCAAGGGCATCCTGGGCTACACTGAGCACCACGTTGTCTCCTCTGACTTTAACAGGGACACTCACTCTTCTGCCTTTGCTGCTGGGGCTGGCATTGCCCTCAACGACCAGTTTGTCAAGCTCATTTCCTGGTATGACAATAAATTTGGCTGTAGCCACAGGGTGGTGGACCTCATGGTCCACATGGCCTCCAAGGAGTAAGACCCCTGGACCACCAGCCCCAGCGAGAGCACGAGAGGAAGAGAGGCCCTCAGCTGCTGGGGAGTCCCTGCCGCACTCAGTCCTCACCACACTGAGAATCTCCCCTCCCCAGTGTTTCCACCCAGACTCCCGGAAATGGAGGGTCCTAGGGAACCCCACCTTGTCACATACCATCAACTAAGTACCCTGTACTCAGGCCCAAAATAATATTACGTTACCATTATTTGCTTGCATCTACTCCCCTATGACATGTGGAGCCCCTTGAGGGCGATGACCTTGCTTATTCATCTTTGTATTTCCAGAACCTAGCACAGTGCTGGGCTGATAAAGGTGCTCAAAAAAATTTTGATGAGTCAATGAATGTATGAATGAATGAATGAATGAATGAATGAATGAATGAATTTCTGACCATTGTGGTAGACTGCCAATTGGCGGCCCCTAACGAGCCTAACCCTCCAACCCCCGCATTCATGCCCTTGTGCAGTCCCACACTGACTCTGAGCTGGGAAGTGACACATGTCATTTCAGATCACAAACCAGTGGGCAGGATCAATCATATGAACCTGCCTAACTGCAAGACGGAGGGGAGCAGGGTGGCAGCAAGGCATGATGCAAGATCTCAAAGCCAGGACTGCTTAGATACGGACAAATTCTTTTTTTTTTGAGACAGACTCGCACTCTGCCACCCAGGCTGGAGTGCAGCGACATGATCTCAGCTCACTGCAACCTCGGCCTCCCGGGTTCAAGTGATTCTCCTGCCTCAGTCTCCTGAGTAGGTGGAATTACAGGTGTGCACCACCACACCCGGTTAATTTTTGTATATTTAGTAGAGACAGAGTTTCACCATGTTGGCCAGGCTAGTCTTGAACTCCTGACCACAGGTGATCCACCTGCCTTGGCCTCCCAAAGTGCTGGAATTACAGGCATGAGCCACTGCACCTGGCCTGATATGGACAAATTCTTACTCTTTGTCTCCCCTATTCCTAAATTTGTACCTTTCTAAAAATGATAAATATGTGTATAGAATATTCCTACATATTCTCACATATATGATCCTTGTAGGAATGCACTGAGAGAAATATCATTGTTGTTATTACATTTTATAGATGAGAAAACTGCAACATGCAAAACCGAATCAGTTGGTTAATGAGGAAGTTGGGGTTCAAGCTTCAACGCTAGGCTGCTTCCCCAGCCATAGTAACCCTGGACTTCTAACAATCCAGGCATGTCATTGTAGAGGACTTCCCTAAGAGCAAACACTTGGAGCAGACTGAGCCTGGGTCAATTTTCAGAAACAGGCCTAGTCTCCTTCCCCATCCACACATTAGAAGTATTTAAGTAATTACAGAACCTAGAGAGACTGAGAGAGACTTTGGCCAGCTTGGGTCACGTGCCTATCCATATAATGGGAAGATGGGGTCATGTTATTGGCAGCAGTATGGAAATGAAAGATTCATTCTAAATTTGTTTTTTGTTTTTTGTTTTTGTTTTTCCTTTTTGTTGAAGAACGGGGTCTCACTATGTTGCCCAGGCAAGCCTCAAACTCCTGGATGTAAAGTATCCTCCCGCCCTTACCTCCCTCTGTTGGGATTACAGGGGTGAGTCACTGTGCCCAGCATGGAGGATTCATTCTAAAGGAAGAAGAGTGCTGTTACCAGAAGAAGATAGCCAGGCATGTGGTGTAGACAAAAGCCAGGGACACCCACACTCTAAGTTTGGAATCAGTAGGTGTTAGGGGTTGAACTGTGTCCCTCCTCCCACCAAAATATATTAGGTTGGTGCAAAGGTGCAAAAGTAGTTGTGGTATTTGCCACTGAAAGTAATGGCAAAAACCACAATTAATTTTGCACCAACCTACTATGTTAGCACCCTAATCCCCAGTACCTCTGAATGTGACTGGTGTCTTTATAAGAAGGAGAAATTTGGACACAGGCATGCATATAGGGAGACCACCATGAGAAGGTGAAGGTAGAGATGGGGGTGATGCTTCTGCAAGGTAAGGAACCCCCAAGACTGCCAGCAAACCACCAGAAACTAGGGAAGAGGCATGGAACAGATTCCACTCATAGCCCTCAGGAGGAACCAACCCTGCTGACACCTCAAGCTTGACTCCCAGCCTCCAGAACCGAGATAATACACTTCTGATGGTGAAGCCAGACAGTGTGTGGTCCTTTATTCCAGCAGACTAATACACTTGGCTGGACAAGTGGGATTCTGACAAAGGCTGCTGCCATCCCTGTCCATCACTAACCCATTTCTGCCTCTTCTCCTGTTTCCTTTGTCTCTCAGCTCCTACATCAATGCCCTTCCCCCAACCCACTCATTTCTGTCCAATCTCCAGCCAGTAAGGCCACTGTTCCCAATCCAGGCATGTCATTGTAGCTACTTGGAAGGCTGAGGCAGGAGAATTGCTTGACCCTGGGAGGTGGAGGTTGCAGTGAGCCGAGATCACACCATTGCACTCTAGCCTGGGTAACAAGAGTGAAACTCCATCAAAAAAAAAAAAAAAAAAAAAAAAAAGAACGAACAATAAATGAACAGCCCTCCCCAAGGAAGGGTGAGGGGTATGATTTGGCCTGCTGCTTGCCTGTGTGGGTTGTCTTCCGTGCCACTCACCTCTGGATAGGCTACAAGAATGAGTGGCCCACTAACTCCTGCCCTGTGTGGCTAGTGGGAGGTAAAGAGGGGGCATAAAAAAGCCACGAAGTGTAGCCTAGGCAACATGGTAAAACTCTGTCTATACAAAAAATGCAAAAATTACCTGGGTGTGGTGCTGCATGCCTATAGTCCCAGCTACTGGGGGGCTGAAGTGGGAGGATCACTTGAGGCCAGGAAGTCAAGGCGGCAGTGAGCTGTGATTGTGCCACTGCACTGCAACCTGGGTGACAGAGCGAGACCCCACCTCAAAACACACACACACACACACACACACACAAACACAAACCTGAGAAGTGAAAAGGGGCATCTCAGCTGGGTGCAGTGGCTCACCCTGTAATACCAACACTTTGGGAGGCTGAGGTGGGAGGATCACTTGAGCCCAGGAATTTGAGACCAGCCTGGGCAACATAGTGAGACCCTCATCTCTACAAAATATATTTTTTTAAAAATTAGTTGGGTGTGGTGGCACACACCTGTAATCCCAGCTGTTTGAGACGCTGAGGTCTATAGTCCCAGCTACCAGGGGGCTGAAGTGGGAGGATCCCTTGAGCCCAGAAGGTAGAGGCTGCAGTAAGCCATAATTGGGCCACTGCACTCCAGCTTGGGTGACAGAGTGAGATCTTGTCACAAAAAAAAGAAAGAATAAAGAAAGAAAGAAGAAAGAGAGAGAGAGAGAGAGAGCGAGAAAGAGAGAAAGAAAGGAAGAAAGGAAGAAGGAAGAAAGGAAGAAAGGAGGAAAGAGAAAGGAAGGAAGGAAGGAAGGAAGGAAGGAAGGAAGAGAGAGAGAGAGAGAGACAAGGGAGCCAGGCACAGTGGCTCATGCCTGTAATCCCAGCACTTTGGGAGGCTAAGGCACGTGGATCACTTGGAGGTCAGGAGTTCAAGACCATCCTGACCAACATGGTGAAATCCCATGTCTACTAAAAATATAAAAATTAGCCAGGCGTGGTGGTGCATGCCTGTAGTCCCAGCTACTCGGGAGGCTGACACATGAGAATCGCTTGAACCCGGGAGGTGGAGGTTGCAGTGAGCCAAGATCGCGCCACTGCACTCCAGCCTGGGTGACAGAGGGATACTCAGTCTCAAAGAAATTAAAAATTAAAAAAAAAAAAAAAAAAAAAGAGAAGAAAGAGAAAAGGGGCACCTCTGAATCAGGATTTTGATTCAGCTCACTGATGCCTGGTAAGCTACCACAGGATGAGAAAAGTATACTTAGGAATTGCCACTATGCACTGCCAATGTTCTTTGTTTCCCTTGTAAATTTCTTTAGGTTTTGGTAAAATTCCTTTGGATAATTACAGTCTTTTATTTTCTTTCCAACTTTTATTTTAGGTTCAGAGGGTGTATGTGTAGGTTTGTTAGAAGGGTAAATTGTTTCTCATGGGGGTTTGGTGTACAGATTATCTTGTCACCCAGGTAATGAGCATCAGCACTAATAAGTAGTTTTTCAATCCTCTCCTTCCTCTCACCCTCCACCCTCAAGTAGGCCCTGGTGTCTATTGACCCTTTCTTTGTGATCACGTGTACTCAATGTTTAGCTCCCATTTATAAGTGAGAACATGCGGTATTTGGCTTTCTGTTCCTTCATTGATTCACTTAGGAGCAGCCTTTCTTTTTTTTTCTTTTTTTTTTTTTTTTGTTGAGACAGAGTCTTGCTCTGGTATGATTTCGGCTCACTGCAACCTCCGCCTCTCGGGTTCCTGCTATTCTCCTGCCTCAGCCTCCTGAGTAGCTGGTATTACAGGTGCCCGCCAACAATGCCCAGCTAATTTTTGTATTTTTAGTAGAGACAGGGTCTTGCCATGTTGGCCTGGTTTGTCTCGAACTCCCGACCTCAGGTGATCTGCCTGCCCCAGCCTCCCAAAATGCTGAGATTACAGGCATGAGCCACCACGTCTGGCCAGTATTTGGCTTTCTGTTTCTGCGCTGATTCACTTAGGAACAGCGTTTCTCAAAACTGCCAAAGAATGAGGTGGGGCTGAAGGAGGTTGTAGAGGTGATGGTGGTGATGGGGGGTGGAGGTCAGAATGGCTCACCCTTGGGCTACAGAGGAAGAAGTTGCCATGTTTGGCTTAACTGGGGCAAAAGTAAAAGACCCCAAAGCCTCAGAAACTGGAATAGCTGGTCAGGGAACTCCTGAGACTTGGCCCAGGTTGCATGCAACTGGAACGGCATTGTTATCTAGTTTCCAAAAGGGGCTTGCTCTTTTCTAGAAGGTCTGAGAGACAGGATCCAGTCTAGGTGGAGGGCCAGAGCTGCTGTGAAAGTTGGAGCTCAGAGGAGGTAGTTTAACTCAGTAGCGGAGCAGAAAGCACTGATAAGTTGCTTGCTCTCAACGGCGGCTCTGTCACTCAGTTGGGTGACCTTAGTGTGGTGGTCACAGTGATCCCCCTTCAAGGAAGGATCTGTTGCTCCCTCTGCTATCGGCAGGGCTGTTGCAGACACCCTCAGCCCTTAGCAGCTCCAGAAAGCGCCTCATCAAGGTCATCGCTTTCTGGGGGAAATCCCCATTCGTTGACCCGCCAGAGCTTAAAAATTCAACCATGTGTTGGCCCAACTCAGGACAACTCTGAAAAGCCAGTCTTGCTCCAGAGCTTCCCGTGGGGATGGCTGAGGCTGTCCCAGATTCTGCATCACAGCTGACTCCACCATCCACCCTCCCTCCCTTCTGCTCCCCCAGTTCTTTCTCCTCCTTTCCAAGAGTACTTAACATCCTACAGGCTCAACTCTGCCTCAGGAGTCTCCTTCCCGGGGAGCCCACCTTGAGATACTTAGGTGAGTTAATTTGTCTCACGGAGCCTGGCTTCCCTCACCTGTCGAGTAGGAGTGACGACGACCCACTGGAGGCTCGCTCTGCACATTCAGTGAGATGCTATACGCTTCAGGTGAGCCGCGGGTACCTGGGAGTGATGCTCATTAGCATGTTCAGAGAGCTTGCTGACTGGAAATGGCAGCTAGTTGCTGCAAGAGATTGTTTCACGCTTTCAACCTGCACCTAACTGAGTGTTTTGAGGCTCTGCTTGTTCCTCTGAAAGGTGTCCTTTGTTTACTGAAGTCTATCCTGCTGTGTAGTTCAGCTGTAGTTCAGCTGTGCTAGCTCCGCGTGTGGCATGGCAATCGATGGGATGGTGACAGAAGCCCCCAGGGGAAGGGATGAGGTAGCTGGGTCCCCAGAATGGGAAGCCATCCCTGCAGGAGATGTTTCTCATATTTTTTGAACCCCAGGGGGTAGTGGCATCGTGTTAGGGCAGGGGAGCTGCTGTCTTCAGGGGGCCACAGCAGGACTGCAGTTTCTGAAAGCACCAGCACCATCTCTGATGCCTCCCAAGTCCCTTTGGCTGTGATGGTAAATAGAATGTACCCTGGGCTTACAAGAGAGAACACACCATTTTCCTTTCTTAGGAGGCCCTGGGGGAATCCAGAGGAACCTGTAAGTCTTCTGGCCTTGGTGGGCTACCTTGTGGTGGGTAAGCATTGACTTAAAACAATTATTTTTATATTCCAGAAGTAAGACAAAATACGCTCTCAGTCTGTTCATTGGAGAAAAATGTAAAAATACAGATAAATGTATGCACATGAAAACAAAAAGACAAAAGAAAAAATAATTTGTTAAAGCACATAATGTTTGGGGGCATACCTTTCCATCTGTTTTCTTCATAGTCACATGTCAATATGCAGCAGAGGCACATCATCTGACCCTTTAAAATATGTCATTTGCACTGTATACACTTTGCAGAGCAAGAGAAAACAGTTGAAATAATAGGGGTGATTTTGCCCACCAGTTCACTCAAGGAATGAACATGAGATGGAAGCCACAGATCTTCTATTTCCTCCGTTGCTTTCAATTCAAATGTCTCTCCAATCTTGCCAAGTGATACTAGTGTCTAGGGTACATATTTCTCACACAGTATGGCCCCTACATGTGAGCAAATTACTGCATCTGGGACTCACTCTGAGAAACAGTGACCTTGCTGTGTAGAATTTAGTGTTGAGTCTCTGCTATGTCACTGTCCTGTGTATTTTCAAAGGCAGTTTTGACTATTGGTGATTTCAATCTCTGATCGCCTGTCTTTAGAAGGCACCCCCTCCAGAGGGTGCAGTTTCACTGCACATCGGTTTATGACACTTAGGATGTTTTCAATGTTCCAGTAGGAACTAAGATGCTGAGGTGAGCATCCCTTTTTCATAACATACTGGCTTCTCTTGTCGAGTCATTCTCTTTTCTTTTCTTTTTTAGAGACAAGGTCTCGCTATATTGCCCAGGCTGATCTCAAACTGGACTCAAGTGATCTGCTCACATCGGCCTCCCAAAGTGCTGGAATTACAGGCATGAGCCACTGTGCCCGGCTGATTCCTTTCTTTAGACTACATTTCTAGACATAGAATTGTGCCAATTTCCCCTCCAGAATGATGGGATCGGCACACATTCTTGCCAAGAGGGTAGGACCATGCCTGTTTTCCTATTCCTTGCCAACACTGAACATATCATTCCAAAAAAATCAGGGTGTGTGTGTGTTTTTTAATATGCAACCCATATACTTGGCACATAATTCAAGCGATATAAAAGCCTTTATGGTTAAAAGTAACCTTGTCATCTCTTCTCCCCTAGTTTCTCTTAGTTTTCTTCCTGAGAGGCAACCCCTGTTAAAACTTTCTTGAGTCCCCTTCCAGAAAAACCCCAGGCACGTGCTATCCAATAGAGCAGCCACTAGCCACATGTGGTTATCAAGCTTTCAGCTCTTCCAAATTGAGATGTACTGTAAATATAAAATACACACTGAATTTCAAAGGCAGTACAAAAACCAGAATGTAAAATGTTTCATTAATAACAGTTCATATGGATTACGTGTTGAAATGATAATATTTTGGATGTATTGAGTTAAATAAAATGTTATTAAAATTATTTTCACCTGTTCCTTTTTACTTTAAAAAAATATGCCAGGCATGGTGGCTCACGCCTGTAATTCCAACACTTTGGGAGGCCTAGGTGAGGGGGATTGCTTGAGCCCAGGAGTTCAAGACCAGCCTGGGCAACATAGTGAAACCTTGTCTCTACAAAAAATATTAAAACTAGTCAGCCACAGTGGCATGAGCCTGTAGTTCCAGCTACTTGGGAGGCTGAGGTGGGAGGGTTGCTTGCGGCTTGGGGGTCGAGGCTGCAGTGAGCCTTGATCACTGCACACTCCAGCCTGGGTGACAGAGGGAGACCCTGTATCCAAAAAAAAAAAAAAAAAAAAAAAAAAAAGGCTACTAGAAAATTTTGAATCACACCTGTGGCTTGCAGTATATTTCTATTGACCAGAGCCAGTCTGTGCATACTGACGTATTTGCTCCTAGGTTTTCCCCACCAACCTCCCTTTTTTTTTCTGAGACGAAGTCTCATTCTGTTGCCCAAGGCTGGAGTGCAGTGCTGCAATCTCAGCTCACTGCAACCTCCGCCTCCCGGGTTCAAGTGATTTTCCTGCCTCAGCCTCCTGAGCAGCTGGGTTTACAGGTGTGCACCACCACGCCCAGCTAATTTTTGTATTTTTATTAAAGATGGGGTTTCACCATGTTGGCCAGGCTGGTCCTGACCTCAGGTGATCTGCCTCCCTCTGCCTCCCAAAGTGCTGGGATTACAGGCGTGAGTCACCGTGCCCAGCCCTTCCTCCCTTTTTATTTACTCTAACGCTGGCATCTCAGGCACACAGCAGAAGGAGTGCCCGACCAAGGCTGTGATTTGCACATTGCTAGGTGCTGCTGGGCAGCCTCGCTAGCCAAAGCTAAACCTGCATGAAGCTGGGTTGCAGGCAGAGATCAGCTGGCCCAGGCACCGGGGGAGGTGCCCTGCTCTCCCCCAGCCAGGTCACCAGAGCTACTTGTCACTTCCCAAGCTGGAACCTCAGGGTGGCCGTGCTGTTTTGCCTTTGGAACATCTGTAACATCTGAAGGCATGTAACATCATCCCTTTTCTTTTTCTTTTTCTTTTTCTTTTTCTTTTTTTGAGACAGAGTTTCACTCTTGTTGCCCAGGCTGGAGTGCAATGGCGCAATCTCGGCTTACTGAAACCTCCGCCTCCTGGGTTCAAGCGATTCTCCTGCCTCAGCTTCCCGAGTAGCTGGGATTATAGGCTCGTGCCACCACGCCTGGCGAATTTTTTTGTATTTTTAGTAGAGACGGGGTTTCTCCATGTTGGTGGGGCTGGGCTTGAACACTTGACCTCAGGTGATCCGCCCACCTTAGCCTCCCAAAGTGCTGGGATTACAGGCATGAGCCACCGCTCCCGGTCTCATGCCTTTTCTATAAAAACAAAACTTTTCAATCCATATTGATCTCTGGGCCACTGCAAAGGGATTCTCTCTCACCCTGAAAGGTTTTGTTAGGCCAAGCCTCCTGCCTCCAGGGAGGTGAAGGTCGGTTTGGTCTAGGGATGTGAGGTGAGCTGTATGTCACAACCCATGAAATGGAAAAACAAATGATTTTTTCATAATTGTCTTTGCTTTGCTGTGAGGTTACATTTTGTCCTCGAAAATACAAGCTATTGATTTTTCCCTCTGTATATACAAATCCATTTATAATCCTACTATTGCAGAAAAGTAAAAACTTTAGAAAAAAAGAAGAAAGAAAAACAATTTAGCTACCGGGGAAAACATACAGGAAACTAGAACATGTGAGGATTCCATTAAGTTCCAGGATTAAGTTGGGCTGGTTTGGAGTGTTAATGCAGAAAAGACTAGCAAGGAAAGATCAATGAAAACCATCTGCTTCTGAGAGAGGGCCAGGTGCCACCCTGACAGACGGGCCTGAGTGTGGGCCTGGCGCGGGGCCAGCTGATGCGCGGCCGAATGGCAGAGAGCAGAATCTCTCCCCAGCATGCGTGGCAGTCACCCAAACACAGCCGAGGCGTGGCTACTGAGGCCTGCAACTCCTGACCTCCGGCTTTCTGAGGCTGAATTCTGCAGGGTGCTTAGGGCGTTACGTGGAGGCCACTCCAAGGAGGCAGGCAGGAGGTGGTTGTGAGCTAGTGTTGTTTAGGAAGGGGCTCACTTGAAAAGCATTCTTGGTTAGGCATGGTGGCTCACACCTATAATCCTAGCACTTTGGGAGGCTAAGGCAAGTGGATCGCTTGAGGCCAGGAGTTTGAGACCAGCCTGGGCAACACAGTGAGAGCCCTGTCTACGATTTTTTTTTTTTTTTTGAGATGGAGTCTTGCTCTGTTGCTCAGGCTGGAGTGCAGTGGTGTGATCTTGGCTCACTGCTACCTCCACCTCCCAGGTTCAAGCGATTCTCCTGCCTCAGCCTCCCAAGTAGCTTGGATTACAGGCACGTGCCACCACACCCGGCTAATTTTTTGTATTTTTAGTAGAGACAGGGTTTCACCATGTTAGCCAGAATGGTCTCGAACTTCTGACCTCAGGAGATCTGCCCGCCTCAGCCTCCCAAAGTGCTGGGATTACAGGTATGAGCCACTGTGCCCGGCCACTAATAGAGATCTTTTAAGTGTTTTCACAAAAAAGGGTAAATATGTGAGGTGATGAATAGAGCTTGATTAGGGAGATCATTTCACAATGTATACTTACATCAAAACATCATGTTGGCCGGGTGTGGTGGCTCATGCCCGTAATCCCAGCACTTTGGGAGGCCGAGATGGGTGGATCACGAGGTCAGGAGATCGAGACCATCCTGGCTGATATGGTGAAGCCCCTTCTCTACTAAAAATACAAAAAATTAGCTGGGCGTGGTGGCGGGCGCCTATAGTCGCAGCTACTCGGGAGACTGAGGCTGAGGCAGGAGAATGGTGTGATCCTGGGAGGTGAAGCTTGCAACAGTGAGCCGAGATCGCGCTACTGCACTGCAGCCTGGGCAACAGAGCAAGACTCCGTTTCAAAAAAATAAAAATCAACAACAACAACAACAAAAACATGTTGTGCACCTTAAATAAATACAAGGTTTATTTGTCAATCATACTTTGATAAAGCTGGAGAAAAATTTCCCTTGATCTTTGGCCTATTAACTGTTTTGAGAGGTGAGGGCAGAGAGTAGTGGCTTGGCATTAGCTTGGTGTTACCAGTGAACCTTTTCTCTCAGTCAAAATGGATGCACATGTCGATAATGCATCTTTCCTTTTCAAGAAAAGGATTCTTTTTTTTTTTTGGAGACGGGGTCTCACTCTGTCACCCAGGCTAAAGTGCAGTCGCACAATCATGGCTCACTACACCCTCGACGTCCCAAGAGCAGTGATCCTCCTGCTTCAGCCTCCCCAGTAGCTGGGACTACAGGCACGCAACACCATGACTGGTTAGTTTTTGTAATTTTTTTAGAGACGGGGGTTTTGCTGTGTTGCCCAGGCTGATCTTGAACTCCTTGACTCAAATGATCTACCCACTCTCTTCTTCCAAAATGCTGGGATTACAGGCGTGAGCCACTGTGCCTGGTGAAAATGATTCTAATTTATCCCGACCCATGGCAGTATGTGTGGATGACCATGAGTTTCACCCCTCCTTTCATCTGTGCCCTTTGTCATGTGACTCTGCAGTGCCTTCCCACAGCAGATGCGTTGATCTTACCCAGCTCTGGACATTGTCTCAGGCACGTGTTTTGCTTTGGCCAATGGGCTATCAGCCGGCATGACCCAGAGGCTCAAAGTGGCTCATACATTGGAGCTTGCTCTCTCTTAGGCCTCTGCCATCTCCACGGTATTTTTAAATGTTTTATCTATTGATTTAAAGAGACAGGATCTTGCTCTGTCTTCCAGGGCTGGAGTGCAGTGGCACAATCACGGCTCACTGCAGCCTCAACATCCTGGCCTCAAGGATCCTCCTGCCTCAGTCTCTGGAGTAGGTGGGACTACAGGCGTGCACCACCATATCCGGCTCCATCTCCATGAGAGTATGTCCTGGCTAGCCTGCTGGATGATGAGAAACATTTAGGGCAAAGCTGAGTTGAAGCTTGATTAGCCGTCAACCAGCTGCCTCCCAAACATGTGAGCAAGTTCAGCCGAGATCAGGAGAGCCACCTAACCAACCATCCAGATCCACCAACACTCACTGTTGTATGCTCTGAGCTGAGTTGTAGCAGAAGCTAATTGATACATCCAACAGGCTGGAGGCCCTGAATTCGCCTTGGGTATGCAGGGGAAGGAGAAATTGGCTTTTCACATGCTTTCCAGCCAGCGCTGCCCCACTGATAATATGTATAGAGGAACTGGTACAAATTTGTCTCCCATTGCAGAAGGCCCAACAGCAGAATCCTGGGAGATTTCAGTGACCCAGAGTCACAAATTATGCCATTTTGGAACTATGTATGACTTTTTAATATGATCACCTATAAAACCTTAAGGGCCCCTTTAGAAAAATGTTCAAAAATCACATGTGGGCAAAAAGCTCTGTATATGTAACTAGAGCCAGCTAATGTTTGTTTTAGAAACTTTCCTATTTCCTGACTTGCAAAAGTTTGCCCTTGCAGACTCAGCAGGGTAATAACACTGGTGTCTGCATTAATGTCCTATGTCTATAACTAGAATCTCTTGTATCCACGTAGAAGTAATTTTAGTTGTTCTCACAGCAGGGTCGTAATTCTTAAATACTTAAAATATTATGTATGTTGTCTCTCCTGATGAATGGAACATTTTTTCATCTCGCTGTTAACAAACTTAGATTCTCTCAAGTGATTGAAAAGCACTTTGCAAGCCTAAAGTTCTATAAAAACTCTAAGTAATAGCAACAATAAAACCTTATTAGCCATTTCGGGCTCTGAATCAAGATTTTCAATTCTTGGCATCTAATTAAGCCTTTTACATTCTAAAAGAACACGTAGCATTATACCTCGCTCCAAACGCTTCCTTTCCTGATCGGGATTAGAAAATTGGTCACGACTTTGCAAGAGGCACACAAATGCAACTCTAAATAAACGTGTCTTTGGTATTGCTTTCAAACATTACAAGCCTCAGTGCTGGCTAATGTTGCTAGCTGCTGATAGCCTTGGGGTTGCGGGAAGTCAGTACGAAAGCCATTGTTTTTGGATAACCTATGATGTCATTGTTGCTTTAGGGGCATTATCTTCTTAGATATATCTTCACACCTATATTATGAGGCAGGTAGAATATTATCCTTATATTATCCTTTTTTTTTTTTTTTTTGAGATAGGGTCTTGCTCTGTTGCCCAGGCTGGAGTGCAGTAGCACAATCACAACTCTGCAGTCTTAACCTCTTGGGCTCAAAGCGATCCTCCCACCTCAGCCTTCCTAGCAGCTGGGACTATAGGTATGCACCACCACACTTGGCTAATTTTTGAATTTTTTGTAGAGACGGAGTTTTGCCAGGTTGCCCAGGTTGGTCTCGAACTCCTGGGCTCAAGTGATCTGCCAGCCTTGGCCTCCCAAAGGGCTGGGATTACAGGGTTGAGTCACTGCACCTGGCCCATCCCTAATTTATGGAAAAATGAGATACAAGGGCCAGCAAAAGCTTATGAGTTGAGGCTTCAAACTCATCAGCCTTAGAAACCGAAGCACTCTGCTACAAAATCCTAGATTTTCATATGCCTGGTTCTGCAACTCTCTTGATGTATAATCTATGCCAGCTCTGTCCAATACCGTCGCCTGAACTGTATTGTGATTAGTCCAATAGAATGTGCAATGTGACTAGTTCAATCTGAGATGTACTATGTCAGACACACCAGATGTTAAAGACAGTATGAACGAAAAGAATTAAAAATATCTTATTTTCATGCTGATCACATATTGAAATGATCCTATTTTGGACACATTGGGTTAAGTAAAGTATATTGTTTTGGTCAATTTCACCTGTTTCTTTTTATTTTTGTGTACATGGCTATCAGTATTGGAGATTACATATGTGGCTTGAATTCTATGTCTATTGGGCAGCGCTGCTCTATGGGAAGAGAGGTAGAAAAGGTCAATGTTGGGATAAAGCAGCCCAGTGGACAACCTCCCAGGCCTGTCTCCAGGTTGAAGGAACTGAGTGAGGAAATTATTCCTTAGAATTAAGCAGCAAATGGGCTTGAAAACCAAATACAGCCATGCTCTTTGGATTGGAGTCGAGAGCTACAGACCGTGTCCCAGCACCACCTGCTAGCCTGCCATGGTGAGCGGCCACTTCCAGCATGCATACATCTTTGTGACTGGGTTCTCGGGTCTTTTTGGGTTCCTTGGTGGGTCTAGTTGCCAAGAGCTGGTGGAATCTATAGTGAGCAGCTGAGAGAAAATGACCAGAAAGAGGGGTAGCACAAAACATAGCTCTGTGGCTCTTGGACAACCTCCTGACAGTTCAGAAAACGTACTGAACTTTCTCAGGGTCCCTGTTGCACACTGGGCTTTCCAGGAAGCAGGACTCTGAGGTGGACTTTAGTGTGCGGGAAGTTTATTAGGGAGCGCCTGTGGGACCCATGACTGAGGAAGGGAAGAGAAGAAAGCAAGAGTGGGCAGAAGGAGAACTTGAGCTGTGATGCAGTCTTTAGGGAAGTCTTAGCTCACTCTATCAGGAGGTTGAAAGATTGAATGACCGTTGGAGCCGTCCCAAGATGGGATGAGAGGGCTGAGCCTTAATTCCCCCTTGTCAATCAGTCATCAGACATGGGCTATCCTGGGAAAAGATGTGGCCATGGCCATAGCTAAGGGCCTGATGGGGAGGGGGAAGGGTGTCTTCTGGTGGCGTTCTTTGAAGCTAAGGGAAGAAGTCCTTCATTCCAAAAGAAGCGACACAGCTGGCATGTGAATCTGGGTCCCCTAACTCCTTGTCCAGCATTGATTCTCCCATTCTGCCCAACCAGAGGATCCAAGCTGTTGTTCAGAGCAGGACATTTATACAAAGACAAACCAGAATAATCAGGATCTGGAGCCAGGAAGGCACTTTGCAAAGGAAACAGACTGTGAGCTTTCTAATTCTGCTCCTCTTTGCAAAAGTGCCCATTGTCTCACTGGATGTGTCAATCCTGGAGCAGTCAAGGATCATGGGAGGCTTACTAAGGATGCAGCCAAGATCTGCTGTGAGTGTGGGCCAGTGAGCTTTGTTATGTCCTCTTATGTAGATGGCTCTCTAACCTCAACTAGCAGTGTCATCAATCTAAGATGGCAAACACGACTCATCAAAACAAACATGGTCGTCTCAACTGCTGGAGAGGCAGGAGCTCCTGTGCCTGTACACTCATCTAAGCGGCATGGTTGCTCTTGTGTCCTTTGCCTCTCATTTTTGGCATGGTTTCCCAGCAAGAGGCCCTGCTCATATGCCAAGTACATGTTCAGGTCAAGGGCCCTCAGTGACGGCAACACTCTCAAAAGAGGTTAGGAAGGTGATCAGTTGTGGTGGCTGCCCCATGCTTTCTGGGGGATGTGTTCTGAGCGAACAGTGTTGGACTACAGGGCCGTCAAAATCTTGGGGGGCGGGTGGGAGAGAAGGGGACAATAGTGTCCAAAACCAGCTTGGAAAATGAAGGACTGGATCCAGCAAGGCTGACTCTTCTATTTCTGTCATTGTTTTTCTTAGGCAAGTTGCCCTTTTTTGTTATGGTTAACATAGGAGTAATTCAGCCTTCGCAGGGCCCCAGCAAAACCAGATGGAACCATATCTCTCCCGGACAGATGGGGGTCGAGGCTCGTTTTTCAGATAAATCTGTGTACAGAGCCCTGAGGGAGGGGGTATGGATAAACACACGTGAAATAGAAGCCGGGTAATGAAAGCTCCAAGCAGAGCAGCACATAATCAGGCAATTATTGAACTAAGACTATAGCTTTAAGTCCTGAAACGTCTGAGTCAGAAAATTATTCTAATAATAGTTAATAAGAACATAATCCTTAACTGTAAGAAACAAGGAAAGATGTCTAGAAGATGAACTGCAGGCTACAGCTGAGTTAACAAACAAAAACGCAGATTTGTGATGATTTTAACCAAAAAGAATGGAACAATAGTAAATGCACTGAGGCTTGGAAAAGGGGAGAAGGCACCAGCGGGAAACAGGAAAAACCCGCTTTGCTTTGATTAGCTGTTAATGAGTGTTTGACTGAAAGTAGAGCACACTCTTTTACTGCCATCTTGTGGCCAAATACAGAACTGCAACCTACTTAGAAGGGTCTTTTTCTCCCCTTCCTCTTTTTCTTTTCTTTTCTTTCTTTTTTTTTTTTTAAAGAGACCATGGATGCTGCTAACCTCCCTCCTCTTTTTCTATTTGCCATTCTTGTGCCTCGGTCCCCAAAGTGGAAGCCAAGTGATTGGATTTGCCCCACCGTTTCACCTCTGTGGATTCCAAGTCCCAGCTCTATTACATGATAGAACCATAGCCTTTTTTACCTCCATCAAGGCCCTTGGCCCTTTCTTCCCTCCATCAAGAGATACACGTTCCAGCGTGACCCCCTGTTGGAAATGTGTGTGCTGTGTGGTGTGTACCACACATGTCGGGGTGACACTTGACGAGGACCCAGGTAAAGTGGGGCCAGGAACTTATACAATTTGGGGGTTCCACTTTAAGTAACAGTATATAGGATTCCAGGTACACACTTTAGTATGAAAAGAAATCACAAGAAATTCTGAATTTTGAAGAGTTGACAAGTACCCTAAACCTCACAAAATTCAGACAATGTAACAGGATGTTTTTATTAATTAACTGCCTAACACACCTCTATAGTAGTTTTTAATCTTGCCATTTTCAGCTGCATACTGGTTGATCGATTTTCGGCGGGATCAATGATTCCAAAAATGTGTGTGTGTGTGTGTGTGTGTGTGTGTGTGTGTGTGTGTATGTACACACACATTTAATACATTATATATATATATATTATATAGTTAATCTGAAATTAGGGCATATAAGGGCAATTCAAATGCCTTCTTAAATTTCCTCTACATTGTGCAGGGCTACGTAATTATGTAATCAAATTACTCTTATGGGATAAAAATTGACTCGTTGATAAATATGTTTTTTTAGGGCATTTTGCTGTGTCAGTGGCAATTTGGCCTGCTGTTTCATCTGGAACTGCCAGACTTCATCAGGACAAGGGACATCAGGTACTCCAAGATGCAGTCCAATTCACTGGGCTGGATAAAACATGGGACTTCACACACAGACCTGCTTTCTGTTTTTTATACTGATGTAGGTTTGTGCCCTATAAACCAGGAATTCTGATCCATTCTATTTCACATACATTCCATCAGAAAAGAAAAATGTATGGTACGTTCATAATTGTGTACATTGCATCACCGAATATATTCCAGACGGGGAGAATTTCCGTTTTGTCTAGGCTTGGATGGCAACTGAATCCTCTGCTTACAAATTTTCATGTCTGAACTTTCCCACAGAGTAATTTCTGACTCCATGCTTTTCAAACCTTGTTTCTCTTCCACTGTACTTCTGGTTCTGGACACCATAAGATGGATTTACACTGAGGTCTAACCTCTGGGCCTGAACCAACTGGAGAGTCAATCCAGTGGGTGGTGAGAGTTTCCTAGAAGCCATTCTGACACTGGGATGGCTAGTAATGTCTTAAAAGTACACACAAAAGGCCAGGCACGGTAGCTCACACTTGTAATCTCAGCACTTTGGGAGGCTGAGGCAGGCAGATCACCTGAGGCGGGGAGTTCGACACCAGCCTGGCCAACATGTTGGAACCCTGTCTCTACTAACAATATAAAAATTAGCAGGGCGTGGTGGCACAAGCCTGTAATCCCAGCTACTAGGGAGGCTGAGGCAGGAGAATTGCTTGAACATGGGAGTCGGAGGTTGCAGTGTGCCCAGATGGCGCCATTGCACTCTACTCTGGGTGCCAGAGCTAGACTCTACCTCAAAACAACAACAACGACAACAACAAAACAGCACACACAAAATATTCCACTAAACACGACTTAAATATATCCTCTACTCAACTTCCCCTTAGCTGGATAAATATATATATATATATATATAAATCCCCCAGTTACTCCAATGCAACCTGATCTAAGGGTGAGTATGGCCACCAGGAAGTAGGAGTAAAAGGCAACAGTGGCCTTAGATAGATAGACATCTAGATAGATAGATAGATGATAGATGGATGGGTAGATAAATAGATAGGTAGATAGATAGATAAGGTACCTTCTTCCTTCAAGAATCTTGCAGACATGGCTGGGCATGGTGGCTTGCACCTGTAATCTCGGCACTTTGGGAAGCTGAGGGAGGACAATCAATTGAGCCCAGGAGTTCAAGACCAGCCTGGGCAACACAAGGAGACCCTGTCTCTATTACAAAATTAAAAAAAAAAAAAGTCAGATGTGGCAGTGTGTTTGTGTGGTTCCATCTACTCAGGAGGCTGTCAGGAGGATTGATTGAACCTGGGAGGTCGAGGCTACAGTGAACCATGATCACACCACTGCACTCCGGCCTGAACAGCAGAGCGAGACCCTGTCTCAAACTAAAAAAAAAAAAAAGAAAAGAAAGAAGAGAAAAAGAGAAGTTTGCAGACCAATTGAGCATTTAAAGATGGCATGTAAGTACCTATGGTACAAGACAGAAAGTGAGAAGAGCCTTAGAAAGCATAAAGATAAACAAAAGCAGAAACAATAATGATAATGAAAAGCTACCAATCATTGAATGCTTACTGTTGCGGTCTGAATGTGTCCCCCAAAATTCACGTGTTAGAAATTTAATCCCTATGCAACAGTGTTGGGAGGTGGGGCCTTTGGGGAAATGTTTAGGTCATGAGGGTTCTGCCCTCGTCAATGAATTAATGCCACTATAAAAAGGGTTAGTGGGAGTGGGTTCACTCTCTTCTGCTCTTCTGCCACGTGAGGACACAGAGTTCCACAGAGTTCATTCTTTTTTGTCTTTCCATTTTCTGCCATGTGAAGACACAGTATTCCTCCTCTCTGGAAGACACAGCAACATGGTACCATCTTGGACCAGAGACTGAACCTGCCAGCACCTTGATCTCAGATGTCCCAGCCTCCAGAACTGCAATAAATCAATGTCTGTTCCTTATCAATTACCCAGTCTGTGACATTCTTTTATAGCAGCACAAAGGGAACTAAGACACTTACTGTGTGCCATATCATTTTCTTAGCATTTTATGTCTATAGTATCTTTTAAACCTCACAGCAACTCTATCGAGTATGTACTATTATTTTTTATGTTTTCGAGAAGGAGTCTTGCTCTGTTGCCCAGGCTGGAGTGCAGTGGCACAATCTTAGCTCACTGCAACCTCCACCTCTCAGGTTCAAATGATTCTCTTGCCTCAGCCTCCTGAGTAGCTGGGATTACAGGTGCTCGCCACTATGCCCAGCTAATTTTTGTATTTTAGTAGAGACAGGATTTCACCATGTCAGTCAGGCTGATATTGAACTCCTAACCTCAGGTGATCCACCTGCCTTGGCCTCTCAAAGTGCTGGAGTTACAGGCATGAGCCCAGCGCCCAGCCTTGTACTATTATTAACAACCCATTTTACAGATGCAGAAACTGAGGCTAAGAGAGGTTTCATGAGTTATTCAAGGTTACGTGGCTAGTGGATGGTACATTCTGGGAGCAGGGAGACTTACTTGTAGGAGGCTGGGTGACTCCCAGAATAGCTGGCTTTGGGGACAGTGATGTCATTTGCTGAGATGGGGAATGTAGGAGAAGAATACAGAAAGGAGTATAGCAGGAAAAGCGGCTTAGGAAAATGGTGAGGAGCTCAGTCCTGCCATGATGATTTGAAGTGTCTGTGGGACATCCACATAGAGATGGTGGGAGACAGTTGGATATATGAGTCCAGAGTTCAGCACAGAGATAGAGAGAGAGATCTGGGTGGGAAATGGACAGTGTGGGTCATTCCTGTGTAGTGGCAGTCAGCTCCAGAGGAGTGACTGGGGTCCTCTCAGCTGTGTTGGCTGCAAGAGAAAGCCAGGCTGTCAACTCTGGGAGTGGGCAGGGGAAGAAGGAATGGCCGGAGGGGAAGCAGAAAAGTGTTTCAGGGAGTTGTGGGAAGAAAGTGTTTCAAAAAGAGCTCATGGTCACAGTGGTAGACAGTGCAGATGAAGTTTGGGTCATCTAGATTTAACAGCAAGAAAGTACTGGTGTCTCAGTCTGGGTTGTCCCAGAAGCAGATCTCAAGAGAAAGGCTTGAGAGCAAACAGACTTAGATTTTAGGAGATTCAGAGAATATGGGTTTGGGAATGGGGATGTGGGACAGGAGAGAGAAGCCAGCAATAAAGGGAGTGTCACCAAGTCAGTTCCCACTGCAGGCAACTGGCACTCAGTCCCACGGGGGACCTCTGAGAGACAGTGTGGAACACAGAGCTCAGTTCTGTCACAGGCTAGGTTCTCAACAGGCAGAAACTGAAATGGAGTTTGGCATGCAAGATCGTCATTAGGAACGTCTGTGGAAGGAGGAGGAGGAAGTGGGGTTGGGCAGAGGGAAGGGTTGAATTGCAAAGCTGGCCTGATGAAGCCTGGAGCGATTGTGGGGAACGCTGAAGTACGTCTGGCCTGCCAGTGCTGTCTTGGAGTGGGATGAAATGACCAGTCATTGGCTGTGGGTTACCCCGGGGGAGGAAGTGCCTCTGGGCGAGGTGCAAACTTCATCTGCACTTAGCAGCTGGATGGAGGCTGTCTGCTCTACTGGGGCAACGAAATCTCTCCTTGGAGGGGAACCTGGGGAGCTCATCTCTGTGCCCACCACATTAGCCCACCTTAGGGGTTGAGGAAGCTGCGGTATTTATACACCTGAGAATCATCAGTTGAAGCTGGCCTTGCTGCTCTGTTGTACACACAAGGAGTAGCGCTCCACGGCTTCACGCAGATAGCAGCAATCAGAAGCCGCAGGGGCACAGGAAGAGGTCAGGCCTGAGCCGTGTGGGTGGGGCGCCCCCAAGTGGATGAGAGTAGTTTCAGTGAAGCACTGCTGGTAGGGAGGAAGTCAGCTGTGGTTTTACCTCAGCTGTGTGACTTTCACTCCTGTGGCCATGGCTGATTGATCCATGAGAAGACACCTGACCCACACCGGGCCAATCAGAACCCTTCCCTGGGATTTTCAAACTGGGACTAATGAAGGCGAACAAGTTGAACCTTCCCTGGGGGTGGGAGCCACAAGATAGACGCTCTGGAGAAGCTAGGAGTCACATGGAGGAAAGAATGCCATCACTCCAAACAGAGAAGCTCCGAGAAGAGAGAGTGTGGGGGCCACAAGAAAAAAGTCTCGGGGGATCCTGGTGGCCCAGCTGCATCTCTTCCTGTCTTCTCTTCCCACAGCCCTGAGAGATTCCCAGCATCCTGCCAATACAACCCCCCATTGTGCTAAGCAAAGCTGGGCTGAATCTCTGGCTTTTGGAGAGGCAAGTTGGCCAGCAGAGTTAAGGAATGAGTGGGATGGAAGAAAATATTGCGAGTTCAGATGACTTCTAAAGAGCTGACAATGAAGAGGGCAGAGAGAGAGAGAGAGAGCAGGGGAGAGAGGGAGAGAATGCAGAAACTAGATGAGAACACAGGGTCAAGGAAGGGTTTTTTATTTTATTTTATTTTTTTTAAGATGTGGAAAACTTAAACATGTTTATGTGCTGAGGGTAAAGAGCCAGTAAAAGCAGCATAAATCATAACAACAGAATGTACTAAAACAAGGCCGACAGACAAAGCTATAAAAGCTTTAAAGATAAAGAAAATATGCCCTCAATAAAAATGAGGAGAAAAAGCAGAAGGGACATAACCCTGGCAGTGGAAGGCAGGCGTTGATTGTGGCCTGAGCACCCATAGTGAACACACATGGTCCCGGCAACCGCTTACTCTGGAGACAGAGGACAGTTCAAAGCCCTTAGCCTCTTGCTTCTTTCATCTCCTACAGGCTCATCCAGGGCACTCGAAAGGGGCCCTTTAGAAGCAGTTATCCGGTGATGAGGAGGTGGCATGTTCATTCAATCCTGTACACATAGCCTGGGGTGCTGACTCAAGACCACAGTTGAGAAGATGCTGCTGGAGAATCTGAGATGGAAGATGTGGGAGAGAAAGGATCTGACTGCTGGGCTGAGGTCCCTACATCACGGAGGAGGTGGTGTCCAGAGCACAGGAGATTAACCACAGATCAGAGGCTTGCCATGAGACAAGAGGGAAGGGAGAAAGCTTGTGTGTTGGTGGGGTGGAGGACAGGAAAGGGACTCCATTTGTAGAGTCAAAAGCAAGGGCATCTGGAGAGTTATCAGGAATGGGTTAGATGTATTATTTAGGAGGGATTTTGACTTCAGGTAACCAAACACCCAACTAACAGTGGCTTAAATCTCTACTGCTTAGTTAGCAAGAAGTCTGGAGGTAGACAGTTCCAGGGCTTGTCCACAGTTCATTGGTTGCATTGAGGCCTCAGCTCTGTCAGCCACTCTGCTGTGCCGTCCTTAGCTATTTCTCCCTATGCTTGTCACCTCGTGGTGTCAAGATGGCTGCTGCAGCTCCAGGCATCAAGTGCCTGTCTAGGATAGGAAGTCACGGACAGTCAGGTGGTGAGAAAACTTCTCCTCACTGCTTTTTATTTTTCCTTTTTATTATAAAGGAAGAAAAATTATCTTCAAGAGACTCCCAGGAGACTTCCCCTTATTAGCCAGAACTGAGTCACAATCCCATCACAGAGAGTATTACCTGAAGTTAAAAGATTTTTGCCTAATACCCAAACAAAATTGGGTTCTGTTAGCTGAAAAGAGGTGGAGGTATATCTTGAGCAGACAGCCCTAGGGTCTGCTGCAATGAGGTAGGGAGCTTGAGCAGAGGGAAATAGTTTTCAAATAGTCATGGAAGAGAAAGGAGAGAAAGAGATCATTGCCCAACGATGGTAAGGTCCAGCTCGGGGGTAGGGGGTGAGGACCCACTTAAGGGGGGCAGCACAGCCCTGGAAAAAGTCAGCAATGCCGATCTCTATCAGATGCCCCCCAAACCCTGCAATACTGAACGATCAAATTGCAAATAGAGTCTCATCATGTATGACCAACACTCAGGGTCCAGTTACAGGAAAAAGAAATCACTCCAGTTATTTTAAGCAGAAAGGGATTTAATTCTGGTGATCATGTTTTAGTCTGTTCAGGCTGCTATAACAAAATACCATAAACAAGATACCTTATAAACAATGGAAATTGATTTCTCATACTTCCAGAGGCTGGGAAGTCCAAGATCAAGGCTCCAGCAGAATCAGTGTCTGGTGAGGGCCCACTTCCTGGTTCATAGATGGTGTCTTCTCACTTTGTCCTCACATGGCAGAAAGGGCAAGGTAGCCCTCTGGGGTCCCTTTTATAGGGGCACAAATCCCATTCATGAGGGTTTCACCCTCATGACCTAGTTACCTCTCAAAGGCCCTACCTCCTAATACAATCATCTTGGGGGCTAGGATTTCAACATCAGAATTTTGGGGGACAAAAACATTCAGTCTATTGCAACTAAGTATTTGCAAAATTGGTGTATAGAAGGGAAGATGAGGCTTTGGACTGGCCCCCCAAGAATGACTATCAGAGTGACAGCACAGACTATTTGCCTGCTAGGGGAGCGACTCTACCTCTACCTCAATCAGGAAGGTGGGAATTAGAAGGCTCTATGGGGACTGGTGACTTCAAGAGCACGCTGCTTTAGCCGGGACCCAGGGAGCAGGAAGACACTCATGCTGTTGCTGCAACTGCCAGTTGACACTCATTAGGCTAGTGTTGGACACTGGAAGATTACTGCAGAAACTCACTGGCCCTACAATCATGCTTGTCAATGGGACATGGCCTCCGCCTTGCCCCACCTTCCAAATCATCTGAAAGAGCATCTAGTTGGGTAGACTTGAATTCACAACCAGAACCCTAGCTCCAAAAGAGTCTTGGAGTAAGTGCAGATTTTAGCTCTCCAGGCTCTGCAGTAGAGGAAGGTGTAGAGAAAGAGGGGTAGAGGATGGATGTCAAGAGAACAAACCCACCGCATCTGCTACAACTCTACTAACTTTTCCTGATCCTGAGGCTGCTCTGAAGAGCTCTTTCATACTTCAGATCACATAAAGCTTTGATGAATGTTTCTTTTCCTTTTTTTTCCTCCCCCCTTCCCCACCTCCACCTTTTTTTGAGACAGGGTCTTGTTCTGTCACCCTGGCGGGGGTGCAGTGGTTCGATCTCAGCTCACTGCAGCCTCTGCCTCCCAGGCTCAAGCAATCCTCCCACCTTAGCCTCCCGAGTAGTTGGGACGACAGGCGTGCACTGCCACACCTGGCTACTTTTTTGTATTTTTAATAGAGACAGGGTTTCATCATGTTGCCCAGGCTGGTTTCAAATTCCTGGGCTCAAGCAATCCACCTGCTCAGCCTCCCAAAGTGTTGAGATTACAGGTGTGAATCACCATGTCCAGCCCCTTTTTATTTTTAACTGTGCTGAAAAAAACCCACATAACATAGTATTTACTACCTTAACCATTGTTAAATGTATAATTTAGTAGTGTTAAGTATATTTACATTGTCATGGAATGGGATCTCCAAAACTTTTTCATCTTGCAAATCTGAAACTCTGTATCCCTTAAACAACAGCTCCCCACTCCTCCAACCAACTCCTGACAAACAACATGCTACATTTTGTTTCTATGAATTTGACTACTCTACATATCTTATATAAGTGGAATCGTACAGTGTTTGTTTTTTTGGTGACTAGTTTCTCTTTGGTGAATGATTCTTTAAAAAGAATCAGGCTAGTGTTACAGCTCTTTTAGGATTTGCCTAGCAGGTTTTTCGGTTTTTACTGGAAAGCCCCGCCTCCCCACAAATCGGGCTATCAAAATTTGCAATAAACAGATAGGACCCAGCTTATATTACAAATCTTTGCTGTGATGAGCTGAAACAGGCATATTCTACAATGTCAGTAACATAGCTACAGCGCAGCAGCCCAAAGGCACCCCTTTAAGCAGATTATATAATAATGTACATATTTTTCATAACCGAGAATGAGCATGAAGCTCTCAAAATGAGTGGTTCGGGAAGCCCTTGCTATAGCTGGGAGAATGCTACAGTTTCAGTGAATAGCGTTTCTAGCATGGGGTCAGCATACATTGTGTGGTAGGTGGAATTCCGAGATGGCCCCCAGATTCCCACCCCCAGAAGCACACGCTCTATAGATTCCCCTCCGTTTGGGTATGGGTGGGACTCATGGCTATGATGGCACATCACTCCTGTGATTAGGTTATGCCCTCATACCAGGTTGACTTTCAGGTAGGTCCAGCACCTTCAAAGCCATTAACAGAATCTCCTTGACATCAAATATCTCTCAACTGTTGAATCCCTTGCTTTAGGAAGAGCCCAACCTCTTTTAAGGATTCGCCTGATTAAGTCAGCACCACCCAGGGTAACCAACCTTTTCTTTTTCTTTTCTTTTTTCTCTTCTCTTCTCTTCTCTTCTCTTCTCTTCTCTTCTCTTCTCTTCTCTTCTCTTCTCTTCTCTTCTCTTCTCTTCTCTTCTCCTCTCCTCTCCTCTCCTCTCCTCTCCTCTCCTCTCCTCTCCTCTCCTCTCCTCTCCTCTCCTCTCCTCTCCTCTCCTCTCCTCTCCTTCCTTCCTTCCTTCCTTCCTTCCTTCCTTCCTTCCTTCCTTCCTTCCTTCCTTCTTTTTCTTGACGGGGTCTCACTGTTGCCCAGGCTGGAGTGCAGTGGCATGATCAGAGTTCACTGCAGCCTCTGCCTCCCAGGCTCAAGCGATCCTCCCACCTCAGCCCCCCAAGTAGCTGGGACTACAGGTGCGCACCACAAGGCCCAGCTAACTTTTGTATTTTTTGTAGAGACAGGCTTTTGCCACATTACCCAGGCTGGTCTAGAACTCTTGGGCTCAAGCAATTTGCCCACCTCAGATTCCTATAGTGCTGGGAGTACAGGTGTGCACCACGGAGCCTGGCCATAATCTCCCTTTCTTAAAGTCAATCTGTCCAGGTGCAGTGGCTCACACCTGTAATCCCAGCACTTTGGGAGGCCGAGGCGGGAGGATCACCTGAGGTCAGGAGCTCGAGACCAACGTGGCCAACATGGTAAAACCCCCATCCCTACTACTAATAAAAAATTACCCAGTTATGGCGGCATGTGCCTGTAATCCCAGCTACTCGGGAGGCTGAGGCAGGAGAATACCTTGAACCTGGGAAATGGGGATTGCAGTGAGCCGAGATTGCACCACTGCACTCCAGCCTGGGCGACAGAAAGAGACTCTTGTCTCAAAAAAAAAAAAAAGTCAACCTGCTATTAGGGCATAACCTAACCACTTATATAAGATATGTAGAGTACCTTTGAATTCTGCCAAAAACTTTTTTTTTTTTTTTTTTTTTTGAGATGGAATCTCGCTCCTTCGCCCAGGCTGGAGTGCAGTGGTACAATCAGCTCACTGTAGCCTCCACCTCCCTGATTCAAGTGATTCTCCTGCCTCAGCCTCCCGAGTAGCTGGGACTATAGGTGCGCGCCACCACACCCAGCTAATTTTTGTATTTTTAGTAGAGATGGGGTTTCACCACATTGGCCCGGCTGGTCTCGAACTCCTGACCTCAAGTGATCCACCCACCTTGGCCTCCCAAAGTGCTGGGATTAGAGGTGTGAGCCACTGTGCCTGGCCTATTTTATCTAATATTAATAATATTAGAACATATTTCTAATATTAGATATTTCTAACATTAGGTAATACTAGAACATAATTCTTTTTTTAGGAAAATATTTTACTATTTATTAATTTATTTAGTTTTGTTTCAGTAGTTTTTGGGGGTACAGATGGTTTTTGTTTACATGGATAATTTCTTTAGTGGTGATTTCTGAGATTTTGGTGCAACCATCACCCGAGCAGTGTACACTGTACACAGTATGTAGTCTTTTATCCCCACCCCCGTCCCATCCTTCCTCCCGAGTCCCCAAAGTCCATTATATCATCCTATGCCTTTGCATCCTCATAGCTTAGCTCCCACTTGTAAGTGAGAATATGCAATATTTGGTTTTCCATTTTTGTGTTACTTCACTTAGAATGGCCTCCAGCTGCATCCAACTTGCTGCAAAAGCCATTATTTTGTTCCTTTTTATGGCTGAGTAGTATTCCATGGTGTATATATACCACATTTTCTTATCCACTTGTTGGTTGATGGGCATTTAGGCTGGTTCCATATTTTTGCAGTTGCGAACTGTGCTGCCATAAACATGCGTGTGCATGTGTCTTTTTCACATAATGATTTCTTTTCCTTTGGGTAGATACCCAGTACTGGTATAGATGGATCAAGTAGTAGTTCTGCTTTTAGTTCTTTAAGAAATCTCCAGTCGGGCACGGTGCCTCATGCCTGTAATCCCAGCACTTTGGGAGGCCGAAGCAATTAGATCACGAGGTCAGGAGATCGAGACCATCCTGGCTAACATGGTGAAACCCCATCTCTACCAAAAATACAAAAAATTAGCCGGGCATGGTGGTGGGCACCTGTAGTCCCAGCTACTTGGGAGGCTGAGGCAGGAGAATGGCCTGAACCTGGGAGGTGGAGCTTGCAGCGAGCCAAGATCACGTCACTGCACTCCAGCCTGGGCGACAAAGCGAGACTCCTTCTCAAAAAAAAAATAATTAAAAAAAAGAAATCTCCACATTGTTTTCCATAGTGGTTGTACTAGGTTACATTCCCACCAGCAGTGTAGAAGTGTTCCCTTTCCATCACAACCACATCAACATCTATTTTTTTTTTTTTAATTTTTAAAAATTATGGTCATTCTAGCAGGACTAAGGTGGTATCTCATTGTGGTTTTAATTTGCATTTCCCTGATAATTAGTGATGTTGTGAATTTTTTCATATGTTTGTTGGCTGTTTGTATATCTTCTTTTGAGAGCTGTCTATTTAGAACATAATTCCTAATCCACTAATTCATTCTTTATTTATTTATTTTTTGAGACGGAGTCTTGCTCTGTTGCCCAGGCTAGAGTGCAGTGGCTCACTGCAACCTCTGCCTCCCAGGTTCAAACAATTCTCCCACCTTAGCATCCTGAGTAACTGGGACTACAGGCGTGTGCCACCATGCCAGGCTAATTTTTTGTATTTTTAGTAGTGACAGGGTTTCACCATGTTGGCCAGGCTGGTCTTGAACTCCTGATTTCAAGTGATCCACCTGTCTCGGCTTCCCAAAGTGCTGGGATTACAGGCATGAGCCACCACACCTGGCCTGAATTACTTTTTATATATAAAAAAACCTAGGTGACCACCACTCAATTCAAGATATGGAACATTTCTAACACCCCCTAGAAAGTTCTCTCATGCTCCTTTCCAGTCAATACCCATCCCCCTTTTGCCACCCAGAGGTAACCACTATTGTGACTTTTACTATCATGGATTAAATGTTGTCTCTTTTTAAGCTTCATATAAATAGAAGTGGATAGTATTGACTCTCATATGCCTGGCTTCCTTCTTTCAGTAGAATGTATGTGTGATTCGTTCATGTGGCTGCCTCTATCCACACTTTATTCTGTTATATCCCATCGTATGAATATCCATTCTGTTGATGGACATTTGGGTGGTTTGAAGCCTGTGCTGTTAACCACTGAGCTATGTATGAAATAAGTATAATATTAACCTCCAGCTGACTGGCTTTGCTTGGACTTCACTTTCCCAAGGCTGGTAGAATTGCTGGAGTGGATTTGGCATCCAGGAGCAGGCAAGGGCATCTGAGGCCTCTCAGGGATCAGGGCCCTGGCCGAGGCTGGCGAGGGCAAGAGACGAAACACCCTAAGGACAGCCCAGCTATATCCCAATCCTGGCTCACCGTTCAGGGCAGCGACAGTGTTTCCCCGAAGTGAATTGTTTTAAAATCTCCGTAGTGACCCAACCCCCTTCCCCTTCCTCCAGCAGTTCCCGGGCAGTCCCTGAACTCCTACTGATGCAGTATTCAGGGTTAGGAGGGGTTGTCTGGCCTCAAAAGCCATTTGTAAAGCTAACAAACAAATCACAAGGCAAATTGAGGCCAGTCAGTTTCTGGGTGAACCCGGCAACAGTTCCACTGTGGGCGTAAGGGTGGGATTGCTGATGCGCGGGCCTGTGGGGTCACCCACACAAAGCCTGGCGAAGTTTTATGGGCCCTTGGTGGACTTGCACGCCTGCTACAGTGAACACACCCAACAAAGGGCCCCTTTAAAGAAGAGAAGTTTTACGGCCTTCACAGCAAGCTGGGGCTTGTTCTCCAGCTTCAGGGAGGAGGCAAGGGAGAGGGTGATTTACAGCTGCTGGGGAACCTCCCTCCTATGAACTTCTCCGGGTTAAACCTGCATCTGGTGGTCTCCAGGAGCCCGCAGGCTGGGCTACAATGAGCAGCTGGGGGTGACAGCTTACAGCCGCAAAGCTGATTGAACGCCTGGAAAACAGGACTGATGGGCAGTCTTAAAAAGAATGGGGATTATTCAGCCTGGAGACGTAAACACGAATACCCACACTCAAATATATAAAAATACATAAGGGGGTCTTTCCCTGAAGTTAGTGGCCAGCTATTCTCCAGCTCTAGGAAAAAAAGAGAGAAAAAAAAAATCGTCAAGTGAGGAAGTGGTTTTAAATTCCAGCAGGAGGGATTAAGGATGGAAAAAACAAAAAAAGCAAAGGTCCGACAGTGAGAATTGGACATTAGACTGGATTCCCACAGAGGCTGCTGGAATCTTCTCTGCAGAGATGTGCAAACAGACTAGACTCTTCACTGTCTGGATGTCTGGAGGCTGGAAGTGCCCAAAGGTCAAGAAAACACAGGATGGCTTCTCAGGTCGCTTTATTACTGCACTGTTGTCTCAGTGTGGCCTCCCCCAGAAGCTGACCCTGAGATGAGGGTGTGGGTACAAGTGGTTCACTTGGGAAAAGATCCCAAGAAGCACAGTGGCTGCCTGGGGACGTGTGACAGGGCAGGGAGGGATGCCAACAAAGGGTGACCTAAACAGCGAGTTACTTCTCTCTTTTTCTTTCTTTTCTTTTCTTTCTTTCTTTTTTTTTTTTTTTTTTTTTTTTTTTTGTGAGACAGGGTCTCACTCTGTCACCCAGGCTGGAGTGCAGTGGCATGATCTCGGCTCACTGCAGCCTCTTGGTTGTACACCAAACCAAGATAGTAAATCATCAACAATATCATACCCTGGGAGGATAGCAGAGATTAGGGCCATACTCAATGACATAAAGAATGCAGAGTTTGGCCGGGCGCAGTGGCTCACACCTGTAGTCCCAGCACTTTGGGTGACCGAGGTGGGTGGATCACGAGGTCAGGAGATCAAGACCATCCTGGCTAACATGGTGAAACCCCGTCTCTACTAAAAGTACAAAAAAATTAGCCAGGCGTGGTGGTGTGCACCTGTAATCCCACCTACTCGGGAGGCTGAGGCAGGATAATCGCTTGAACCCGGGAGGTGGAGATTGCAATGAGTCGAGATCGTACCACTGCACTCCAGCTTGGGCGACAGAGTGAGACTCTGTCTCAAAAAAAAAAAGAGAATGCAGGGTTTGTGGTCTCCAACATATCCTCATTTAATTCACCAGCTGGCCTCTAAAACAACTGGATGGATTAAGGTAGATGTGAGTGAACCACTTACTCAAGAAGTAATCCCAATTGCAACTGCTTTGCCTGACATGGTATCTTTGTTCCAGCATATCGTTATATGTCTATGGTATGTGTCCACGGTATGTGTCCATGGATGGTATATGTCCGTAGTATTTGGTATGTGTCCATGGATCTGGCAAATGCATTGTTTTCTATCTGTAGTGGCCTTCATTCATGTGGGATGGACAGCGGTAGACATGGATAGTCTTGCTCCAGAGCTATGTTATCTTTGCCAACCTCTCTTATAGTATAATCCGAAGGGCTCAGGACTATCTAAGCATTCTGCAAAACACCACATGGATGCACTATGCTGATGGCATCACATTAATCAAACTAGATGAGCAAGAAGTGGAAAATATTTTGAAGTCTTGATAAAACACATGAGCTCCAGAGAGTGGGAGATAGATCCTATGAAAATTAGGGACCTATCACATCAGTGAAGGTTTGGGGGACCCAGTGGACTAGGGCATGCTGGGCTATCCCCTGCAAAGTAAAGGACAGCAACTTATTGCATTTCACACATACCACCACCAAGAAAGGAGCACCATGTTTGGTAAGCCTCCTCAGAATCTTAAGGAAGCATTTTTTTTCTAATTTTATTTTTATTGAGACAGGGTCTTGCTCTGTCGCCCAGGCTGGAGTGCAGTGGTGTGATCATGGCTCACTGCAGCCTTGACCTCCTGGGTTCAAGCAATCCTCCCACTTCAGCCTTCTGGGCAGCTGGGACCACAGGTGCATGCTACCACACTTGGCTAATTTTTTGATTTTTTGTAGAGACGAGGTTTCACTTTCTTGCCTAGGCTGGATCCTTCCACCTCAGCCTCCCAAAGTGCTGGGATTGTAGGTGTGAGCCACTGCACTCAGCCTAGGCAGCATGTTCTGCACTTGGGAGTGAGTACCCATTGACTAGGTGAAAGAGAAGGCCGCCAGTTTTGAGTGGAACCCCAAGCGGGAAAGAGCTTTGCAGCATGTCCAGGCTGCAATGCAAGCAACCCTGTGGCTTGGGCTATGTGGCCTGGTACTCAAGATAAGTGTTGTGGGAAAAGATGTTGGATGGAGTTTATGGCAAGCCCCAATAGAAGAATCAAAATGTAGATGCCTAGGGTTCTGGAATAAGAACATGCCATTTCAGAAAGCAACTCCCTGCACGTTACCGAGCCCTGGCAGAGATGGAGCATCTAAATATAGAGTATCAAGTGGCCATGTGATCAGAACTGCCCGTCATGAGCTGGGACTGTAAGACTTACCAAATCATAAATTCAGACAGGCCCAGCAGCAATCCCTTGTATGATGAGAATTGTACTCCTGGATTTTGTACATGTAGGATCAGAGGGCACAAGTAAGCTACACAAACAGGTACTATAGATGCCCATGCCATCCACCACTGTGGCACCAGCATCTTTCTCTAGCTGACCTCATCTAGCCACGTTTGCGAAGTTCTTTATGATCAGTTGATGTGTAAGGAAAATAGCTTAATTCACAGATGGGTCAACTTGGTTTGCTGGTGCAAGCCAAAAATAGACAACTGCTGTTCTATACTCTACTCAATGATGGCCCTGAAAGACAGAAGTGAGGAAACATCCTCTCAGTGGGTATGTAATATGGTTTGGCTCTGTGTCGCCACCTTGAATTGTAGTAATCCCCACGTGTCGTGGGAAGAAGCCAGTGGGAGGTAATTGAATCATGAGGGTGGGTTTTTCCTGGTGCTGTTCTCATGATAGTGAATAAGTCTCATAAGACCTGATGGTTTTATAACCATCAAAGGAGGAGTTCCCTTACACAAGCTCTCTTGTCTGTCTGCATGTAAGATGTGCCTTTGTTCCTCCTTCACCTTCTGCCATGATTGTGAGGCCTCCCCAGCCATGTGGAACTGTGAGTTCATTAAATTTCTTTCCTTTCTAAATTACCCAGTGTGGGGTATGCCTTTATTAGCAGCGTGAGAACAGACTAATACAGCATAGATCTGGGTGATGCACCTGGTCATATACCTTGTGCAGAAAGAGAAGTGGTCTGAAGTAAGAAAATACACAGACTCACGGGCAGTGGCAAATGACCAGGCTGGTTGGTCAGGATCCTGGAAGGAGAAAGATTAGAAGATCAGAGACAAGGAGTTCTGGAGAAGAGGCATGTGGGGGAACCTATGAAGGTGGAAACAAAGTGTGAACATCTTTGTATCACACATAAATATTCACCAGAGAGCATCTATTTTAGAAGAGGCACTAAACAATTAAGTGGACAAAATGACTGTGCCAGTTGACATCAGCCATCATCTATCATTGACCACCTCAGTGATGGCACAATGCCATAATAGGCGCATGAATGAAGTAGCTATGGGGGCAGTGACAGGGGTTATTCATGGACCCAGTAGCACGGGCTCTCTCTCACTAAGGCTGATCTAACTATTGGCACTGTTGAATGTCCAACCTGTCATTAACAGAGATCAGTGCTAAACCCCAAATATGACACCATTCCTCAAGTACACCAATCATCCACTTGGTAGCAAGTTGATCTCCACTCTGGAAAGGGCAATGATTCATTTTGACTGTGTTCAGTACATAGTTACAATACAGGTTTATCTTTCCTGCCCACTGAGGCTCAGCTAGCTCTACTGCCTGAGTGAGGGCTTATAGAGAGTTCGATCCACTAATTTAGAATCTCACATAATATCACTTTAGACAGAGGGACCCTCTTTACAGCAAATGAGACACGACAGTGGGCACGTGACCATTGTCTATTTGGTCTATTACATGCTGTACCACCCAGAAGCTGTTGGCATGATAGAGAAAAGAAATGGTTTGTTAATGATGTAGCTGATACACCAGTGTGGAGGTAAGATTCTGTGGGAATCTGAGGGTGGGATGCTATCCTCCAGGGAATTGTACTTATTCTGCATCAACAATAATTATACGGTGCTATAGCCCCGATAGGTGTGATATATGGATTCAGGAACTAAGAAGTAGAAGTAGGAGTGGCCCCACTTACTATCAATCCCATTGATCCACTTGGGAGATTTGTGCTTCTGGCCCCCATAATGGATCCACAGGTCTTGGTTCTCAGAAGAGGAATGCTCATATTAGGGCATACAGTAGGATTTTCACTAAACGTTAAGAATCTGTGGCTTCCTAGTCTCTTCGGGCTCCTTAGGCCAAGTACCCAGCAAACCAGGAGAGGAGTCACCATCTCTGATCACTAGGAGGAGACGGAGCTGCTGCCACACAGTTGGGACTGTGAGGAATATGGCTCCCAAATGATCCACTGACAGATCTCTTGGTACTCTTATGCCTGATGTTAATGGTAAATGGACAAGTTCAGCAGTCGCAGCCCAGGAAGGTCATGGTAACTCAGAGTTCAGCCCTTTCGGGTCTTTATCACCTCACCAGGAAAGGCAACTAGATATCAGGGGTGCTAGTTAAGGGGAATCTATAAAAGGTGGAGGAGGAGGAGGATCTATTATGGCTTCAAAATCTACAGCAGCAGCAGCAGCAGGAGAGGCTACAGTTCTGCCATGAACCCTTTTCTTCGAAGTTTCCCAGAAAACAAACCTCCAGAATCTTGGACAAGCTCTTCCCAAATGGGGTAAACTCATCATAAGAAGCAAGTGGCTGAAGTGGCGCAAGGGTGGACTATAGCAGATACTATTGTGCCTATCCAGATCCCTCTTCTGGGCCAAGGAGGCCAATCATCCACTGAATAGCAGGGCCAACCTACCCAGCCCCCAGCTGCTGAGGGCTCATAGCCATGTCCCCAATTCGGGAACTGTCCTCAGCTACAGTGAACTTCCTTGCCCAAGGTCATGCTTTTTCGCTGCTGCCAATGACTGGCTGGGTGCTGCAGGAATACAAAGGCCGAGGACCTACTGCCTCAAATTGGTACACTCTGAAGAGCCATCTCAGCTCCAGAGCTCCCTGTAGGATTGTCTGAGGTCTCAGTTGCAACCGCTCTGCAAGTCAGCTTCTCCTTTGGTTCAGTTCTGCCTTCTTCATTCCCTTACAGCTACATCTCCCAAGACGCTCCCTAATCAAACTTTATCTCAAAGTCTGTTTTCTGGGAATCCACCATAAGGTGGGGTAAAAGCCTAGTTTGTGAAGAAAAAGGTTAAGGAAGGTCTCAGGTCCAAGAATGCCTTTCTCTGCACTCTTTACACTTTACTTCTTGCTATTGCTATTGCTAACCATGAGAGTAAGAATGGAGGGGACATTGAAGCCAGAAGAAGGTCACGGGGTCAGACCTGAAGGCCACAGACCTAACCTATTTGTCCTGGAAAATTTGGTGAGCAAACATAGCAGGCAAGGTCACCTACATTTGTGGAGCTCATTGCAAAATGAAAATGTGGGGACCTTTGTTTAAAAAGCAGGAAAAACTGCTGTTACAGGCATTAAAATATAAAGCTTTTTCTTTTAAAAATGTTTCACTAGTTATAAAACATAATAAGGGTAATAGTGATACATAAATAACAACATAAACTGATAAATTACGAAACAATAATATTTTGGTTGTCATAATTTTATGTAATATAATAAATAATACTTTATTAATGTGATATCTTGATTGATCATAATATTTTTCTGGCTCACTTTTCTGAAAATTCATTTACTAGGTCATCAAAATTTATACTTTTAGCAACTTCATTTTCAATCGATATAAATTGAAAGCGACATCAGTCACTCTTGGCAAATGAGAGATTGCAGATAACTGATAATTTTTAATTTTGAAAAAGATCTTTCTGCTGATGCAACTGTTATTAGAGCCGTTAAGAGAATTTTTATAGTTTGTGACAACATTGGGATACATTTCTGGTAACTTATTTCAAAATATATATTTCAGTACATTTAGAGCTGGTAATCCTCATGAAACAATTTTTCTAAAAAAATTTAACTCTTTATACAAATCAGCTTTGTGCAAGTCTGAATTTAATTTTAAGTGTAAATTTATATAACGACATTTGAATATTTTCTCTGACATTTCCTGTAACTTGTGGAGGTCATAGAAGAAATCAAAACTGGCTTCGTGACTTATATATAATTCAAAATGCCTGTTTGTGCATTCTGTCACTGCATATTCAATTACAAGGAAAAATTAATTTCAAAGTTGTCTTTGTTAATAATCAGTTCATCTGAAGCTTCCTAGGAAAATTGTGTTCTTTTCTGTCCAAGTTGGCAGTCTTTAAATTTAATTTTTATTTCTAAGCCTTTGGATATTTTTCATACAATATTGCAGTGGCTTTCAAAACCTGAGATTCTAAACTCTGAAAAATTCTAACAATTCTCTGATATGCTTTAATGCAACAACCATGTGCATACTTTTATTTTTTAATAATTTACTGACAAAATTTACTGTCTGAGCTCTGTCAATTTCTGTCCTGGTGCTCAGGCAGGAGAGTTAATATTTGTGCAGACACCACAGGGATGGGCTCCACAGATTGAGGGGCAAGCTGGCTTCCTACCCCATGCAGAGCCCCTCCTCTCTGCTGTACCACAGCTGCCACTTCTGCTGCAGCCATTGCCACTGCCAATCTGGGCCATGAACTGCCCGACACCCTGAACTGCCCCAAGGCAGGCATGTGTGTCCTGGGCTCCCAGGGCAATCTCTTGGCCATGCTGTCGGCTGTGCCTGCCGCACCACCCAGTGTATCTGCGCTGCTCACGTATGTGCTCCGTCGTCCCGTCAGATGTTACTGAGGAAACACAGGTTCAAACATAACGTTATCAAGAATTTCAAGATGGTTGCCAGTAGAGCATTAAGCCAAGTACAGGGCCCTTCTGAGAGGGGAGCCTGTGCTATTTATTGCACAGGCTGCACACCCACGAAGCTGACCTTGTGAGCTGGCTTCAGGCTGTGCTTCCTGGCCGATTCACTGGTCAGCTGATGCAAAATTGCTCGTCTTTGTTTGAGTGCCCCCAAAACAGACAGGCCCTGAGACAAGGATGTAGGTACAAGTTGTTATTTGAAAGGCAGTCCCAGGAAGTCCAGTGAGAGGGTGGGGAATTAAGACAGGGAAGTGGGGAAAGTCAATAAAGGTTTATTAATAAGTGGATTACCCTTAGGAGCAACTGGGGTGCAATCCTGTTGAGGACGTTCTCAGGGACTGTGTAGAACACACCCTGGAATTGTACTACTGAGAGGCCAGGAAGTTGGGCTATTTATCCTCCAACTCCAATTCCTCATGCTCCTATGCTCCTGGGACATTGACAGCCTGTCCCCCATCCTACCTCCCAACTCCCCAACCCAAGCATGGCCCTTGGCCTTCTGGAAGGGAAACACAAGAAGTCATGGGCCATGAGGGGGCTGTCTGCAGATGATCGACCTCCTGGGTGGAGTTTGGGGAGACGGCTGCATTTACACTGGCCTCAGGACCCGCGAGGGACTATTAACCTGGTGCTTTTCCCCTCACCCCTCCCACCCCTGCTCCCTGCACACACATGCACACAAACCGTGTGGGCCTTTCATTTATCCTTAACGCTGTAATTACCGCTTAATTTCCTCCTTACATTAGTATTGCAAATGCCTCCAACAACTTTATTTTCTTGCTTTATTTATACGAGTGAAAAGGCACTTAGAAGCAAATTACTCTTGCCTCCATATATCTCTCTACCTGTTTATCTCTGTGTTTATGGGGTGCCTATCATCATGGTATCTGGGCATTTAGACAGTCCCATTAGATCAAATTCATTACCTAAGAGAGGAAGAAAAACATAATCCACCTCCAGCCCTCTGCAGAAGCTGCTTGGTAACACACCGAGGGCTCAGGCTCAGGGACACCTACCAACCCAGAGGCTCTTGTTTTCCAACCCTAGGAGAGGAATATTTTTAGCAAAGAAGCGAATCTCCTCCTGGAATGAGGCATGGGGAGCTTTCAAACTAATGTGGAGGATCTATCGGAGGGCGGGTCCCAGTATGTTGGACATTTAAAATCTGAAATGATTTCAGTTTCATTGCTCTCCAAATAGCAAATTGAGCCCATTTTTCACAAACGTGGATTTGTGCTCTGAACGGCTTCCATCCACTGGAAGAATCTGGATGTTAACTTCTTTTTCTTACTCTGGAGTTACAGAGGATGCCAAGTTCAAATATCACTGAGCATCTCTTTATGCCCAGGCCTGCGTGGACCTTTTAAGGTTCCAGCTCCCCAGGCCGCCTGGGCACAACAATGGAGACCTCTGGCCTCTCAGTGAAGACAATCACAGCCCGAGGCACCCTGCCCTACCCCTTCCCTGAACAATTTTGATTCCTTCCAGCCTCCGCCTTCTGCCCTTGGGCCTCCCTCTGTGTTTATTGGCCTGGCCTTGCCCCTCAGACTATGGTGACTACAATGACTCTCCTTCACTACAACTGGGATTCTGTCTTATGGCTCCTGTGGGCCGCCCTGACCAGACACTCTGTCAAGCTAGCGCTCTCAGGATTCCATATGGTGGTGTTTCTCCCAGGGAACCTCATGTAGGCCCAAATAAAAGAGTCCAAATTCCATTATGGGTGAGAAAATATGAGCAAAGAAACCCTCGCCTTGTTTTTTTTTTTTTTTGAGACGGAGTCTCGCTCTGTTGCCCAGGCTGGAGTGCAGTGGCGCAATCTCTGCTCACTGCAAGCTCCGTCTCCCGGGTTCACGCCATTCTCCTGCCTCAGCCTCCCGAGTAGCTGGGACTACAGGCGCCTGCCACCATGCCCGCTAATTTTTTGTATTTTTAGTAGAGATGGGGTTTCACTATGTTAGCCAAGATGGTCTTGATCTCCTGACCTCATGATCCGCCCACCTCGGCCTCCCAAAGTGCTGGGATTACAGGCGTGAGCCACCGCGCTGAAACCCTTGCCTTTTATGTATGTATGTATGAATGTATGTATGTATGTATGTATGTATGTATGTATGTATGTATGTTTCGAGACAGGATTTCACTCTATTGCCCAGGCTGGAGTGCAGTGATGTGATCATATTTCACTGCAGCCTCAACCTCCCAGGCTCAAACAATCCTCCCAGCTCAGCCTCCCAAGTAGCTGGGATTGCAGGTGCACGCCACAGCACCACCTTTTAATTTTTTATTTTTGTAGAGATGGGGTCACCCTATGTTGTCCAGGCTCATCTCGAACTCCTGGACTTGAGTGATCTTCCTCCTCCCGCCTTGACCTTTGCCTTTTAAAATTACAAAAGCAGTACATGTTAACTATATTTCTTTTCTTTTCTCGCTCTGTTGCCCAGGCTGGAGTGCAGTGGTGTGATCTTGGCTCACTGCAACCTCCACCTCCCAGGCTCAAGTGATCCTCCCACCTCAGCCTTGAGAGTAAGCTGGGATCACAGGCGTGTGCCACCACACCTGGCTAAATTTTTGTATTTTTTGGAGTGACAAGGTTTCGCCATGTTTGCCCAGGTGATCTCGAACTCTGGGGCTCAAACAATGCACCTGCCTTGGCCTCCCAAAGTGCTGGGATTACAGCGTGAGCCACTATGCCCAGTCAACTATATTTCTTTAAATGGAAAAAAAAAAAAAACCACCCCCAACTCAACAACACAGATAAGCAACATAGTGATAATTGAAACCATCGAAAGTTCTACCTACTGAGAGTTAACCATCCTTGCCACATGTTGGTATACATCTGATCAGATTTTTACCTATGCAGATATATACATATCAACATATTTATTTAAACAAAATTAGGAATGCCATGTGAACTAATTCAGAAACTGCTTCCTTCACTTAACAATGACTTGTATTTTTCTAAATAAAATTCGATCCACATGAATCTGTAACTGGCTGCCCAGTGTTCTGTTGTATGCATATATAACAGAACTTATAATACTGTAACTTATTAAATGTACCTCCTAATCGTTCATTTAGGGCAGGTGCTCAGTGCTATGCAAACAACACTGTGATGAACTCACCTGTGTTAGTTATTTCATTACAATGACTTTCTACAATTGCGGGGTCACTTTGGAAGCCTTTGACTCATGGCTGAATTGCTCTCCAGGAAGCTTGTGCAGATTGATTGTTCCACCAGAGTGAAGAAGAACCTGGGCCCTAGGCACGTTCTCAGCTCTCCTCTCCCTCCTCCAGTCAGTACATCTCTTTCCTGAATACCTCCATGGCTGGCCCCCTGCAAACCAGACCAGCTCCAGGTGAAAAGGAGCTGCCTTTCCGGGGTGCTCTCTGCCTCCTGACACCCAGCCCTGCCAGTTGCCTGTTGAGCTGCTGGCCTGTGAAGGGTCCTCGCTGCCATGATGAAGCATAGTCAGGGCTTTGGGGGTGGGAAGCCAGGATTGGGGGCAGTGCTCACAAGGCTCCCCTCCCCACCCTATTCCACCAGACACATGGAAGGTCACCTGGAGGTCACCTGGGACAGTTCCTCCTGGGGCTCTGCAAATCCATTCCTACTTTAGCCTCCATTCCTGTGAAACCCTCCCAGAATCCCCATCCTGTCCTCTGCATGCCCTCAGTGTGAATGCCACTTCCTCCACGGAGCCTTCCCTGATTCCAGACAGAAGGAGTCCCTCCCACCTGTAGTTTTGGAATCCTTTTATGGAGACATTGGTGTGGTTGTCTTATCCCTGCTTGTTTGTGAAAGGGTCATATATACAAAGTGGCCCTCAAATACCAAAGGAGCCAAGAAACCAAAGAATGAGGCAGACAAATCCAGTTTGTCAGTAAAGGATGTTTTATTGTGGGAACTAATAGACAGAAGCATGGTCTCGGGCAGCAGGGACACAGCTAGATCTCCACACGGTTCCCCGCTAGACCCAGGTTGTATACCACAGGGAAAGGGTATAAGTGCTCTGTGCAAAACGATGAGAGGCAGCCCTCCAGAGCAGGCAAGACTGCTATGTGCGTCAGAGCCTATAATTTGTGTGATAGCATCAAGGTTGACATGTTCTTACAATAGGGACAGTAAATAAAGTGGGAATCAAAGGCACTCATGGGACTAGAGCCAACCAAAATCAACATGGCGAATTGCCATCCAAGTGGAGTCACTTTTGTCTCCACACCGCCACACTGCTTCTTGGCAGATATCTTTTTTTTTTTTTTTTTTGAGACGGAGTCTCGCTCTGTTGCCCAGAGTGGAGTGCAGTGATGTAATCTCTGCTCACTGCAATCTCCACCTCCCGGGTTCAAGCCATTCTCCTGCCTCAGTCTCCCAGGTAGCTGGGATTATAGGCGTGAGCCACCACCCCCAGCTAATCTTTTGTATTTTTAGTAGACACGGGGATTTTGCCATGTTGGCCAGGTTGGTCTCCAACTCCTGACCTCAAGTGACCCACCCACCTCGGCCTCCCAACGTGCTGAAATTATAGGCATGAGCCACTGCGCCTGGCCCCAAAATATCTCTTAAGACTACAACTGTATTTTGTTTACCAAGGGCAAGCATTGCTGTGTAGTTTCCAAGCCCAACTCTCCAAGGGTTTTCCATCTAAGACTCCTTGGGCAGGGAGGAGGTGAGTGACCAGAGAAGGGAGGAGAAGAGAGAGGGAGCAGTTTACAAGTCCATCTTGGACCTTCTATGTCCCCCTATACCACACACAGGGCTGAGGCAGGGTTTCTAGGACTCTAGGGAGCCCAGACTTTTTAGTCAGCATGGCTGCCATTCTAAGTGACTTTGGGGCCATGAGGAGGGCTTCTGAGATGGGAGGCCAGGCATCCACCAGCACATGGAAGCTCAAGGCAGGGGCACTGGTGGTGGCACAGTTATGACCATAACAATTGTTACTAACTAGCAGTATTACCAGTACTACTGCTATAGCAATTCCTTCTTTCCCTCCCTTCCTCCCTCCCTCCCTCCCTCCCTCCCTTCCTTCCTTCCTTCCTTCCTTTCCTTTTTTTAATGAAGATGGGGTCTTGCTCTGTGGTCCAGGCTGGAGTGCAGTGGCACAATCACCGGTCACTGCAGCCTCAAACTCCTGGGCTCAAGTGATCCTCCTGCCTCAGCCTCCCGAGTAGCTGGGACCATAGGCATGCGCCACCATGCCTGGCTAATTTTTTGTATTTTTAGTAGAAACGGGGTTTCACCATGTTGGCCAGGCTGGTCTTTAACTCCTGACCTCAGGTGACTGCCTGCTGAGGCCTCCCAAAGTGCTGGGATTACAGGCATGAGCCACTGTGCCTGGCCCTATCCTTTACTTCTTCCAGCTCCTAGAGTATGCTGGTATTTTTTGCTTTGTGGCTGCATTACTTCAAACTGTTTCTGAGGTCATGTGATCTCCCATTACTCTGATCTCCTACCTTCCTCTTAAAAGGATCCTTGTAATAATATTGGGCCCATGTGGATAAGGCAGGAGGATCTCTCCATCTCAAAATCTTTTGCTTAATTACATCTGCAAAGTCTCTCTTGCCATGTAAAATAATACTCACAGGTTCTGAGAATTAGGATGTGGATGTCTTTGGGCCTATTACTCGGGCTATCGCAGCCACTCTCTGTGCTGCCTCCTTTATAAATAGTGATTGGATGGGTTAATGAAGGAATGAGTGGTATGGAACAGTGGGCCCTTAATTTGGGTTCTCCTGAAAGCAGACAATAACTTGGGACTGGGCGCGGTGTAATCCCAACACTTTGGGGGAAGAGGCAGGAGAATCACTTGAGTCCAGGAGTTTGAGACCAGCCTGGGCAACATAGGGAGATGCCCATCTCTACAAAAAGTAAAAATTAGCTGGGCATGGTGGTGCATAATTGTAGTCCCAGCAACTCAAGAGGCTGAGGTGGGAGGATCGCTTGAGCCCAGGAGTTTGAGGTTGCAGAGAGCCGAGACTGTGCCACTGCACTCCAGCCTGGGTGACAGAGCGAGACCCCGTCTCAAAACAAAACAAAACAAAATCCCAAGAACTTGGCTGCAGGTGGTTTACCTGAGGTGATCTTAGGAAACCCCAGTAGGACCGTAGGGAAGTGAGACAGGGAAGGGAGAAAAGTTCATCAAGGTTGTATAAACGAGCTGGTTATCTCTGTGGGCAACTGGGGGCTCTATCCCATTGGGGACCCCCTGAGGAACTGTTTTAAACATCCCTCCAAATCATCCCACTGAGGAATGCTGTAACGAAGTGTCACTGACTGAGGATTTTACAACAACAGAAATGTATTGCCGGACAGTTCTGGAGTCCAGGAGTCTGACATCGAGGTGTCGGCAGTGTTCCTTTCGGAGACTCTGAGGAAGAATCCATTCCATGCCCAGCTCTCAGCTTCCGGCGATTGTCAGCCATCCTTGGTGTTCCTGGTAGATGCATCACTCCAATCTTGGCTTCCATTTTCACATGACCTTCTCCTATGTGTCTTCTCCCCTTCTCTTCTCTCTCTCGTTTTTTATTTTTTACTTTTTTGAGATGGAGTTTTGCTCTTGTCGCCCAGGGTTAGACTGCAGTTGTGCGATCTGGGCTCACGGCAACCTCCTCCTCCCGGGTTCAAGGGATTCTCTTGCCACAGCCTCCCGAGTAGCTGGGATTACAGGCACCTGCCATCATGCCCAACTAATTTTTGTATTTTAGTAGAGACGAGGTTTCACCATGTTGGCCAGGCTGGTGTTGAACTCCTGACCTCAGGTGTTCTGCCCGCCTCGGCCTCCCAAAGTGCTGTGATTACGGGTGTGAGCCACTGTGCCCAGCCTCTTTCTTATTTTTTTATTTAAAAAAAAAACTGGCAATCACTTTATCAAAATAGTTTACTTAAGCATCTGCAATGGTGACTTCAACCTCAACTCCTGGCTCAATACTGATAGAAGTAATTTGCTCAACCATCTCAGAAAGACTGTGCAAATCTATGAGTCACTGTGGATTCTCCTCTGGAAGGGACCCCAGGTAATATAGTTTGGCTCTGTGTCCCCACTCAAATCTCATGTTGAATTGTAATCTGCAATGTTGGAAGATGGGCCTGGTGGGAGGTGAGTGGATCATGGGGGCAGATTACCCCCTTGTTGTCCTCATGATATCGAGTGAGTTCTCATGAGATCTGGCTGTTTAACAGTGTGTGGCACCTCCCCCTTTTTTTATTCCTCCTACTCCAGCCACGTAAGACATGCCTGCTTCCCCTTCGTCTTCCATCATGATAGAAAAATTTCCTGAGGCCTCCTCAGCCATGCTTCCTGTACAGCCTGCGGAACCTAAGCCAATTAAAACCCTTTTCTTTATAAATTACTCAGTCTCAGGTATTTCTTTATAGCAGTGCAAGAACGGACTAATACACCATGTCTTAGAACCTTTACCACAAGGAGTTTTTCTTGTAGTGATTCTCAACGTCTTGGTATTTTTTTATTTATTTATTTATTTTTATGATTTTTTTTTGAGATAGAGTCTCACTCTGTTACCCAGGCTGGAGTGCAGTGGTGTGATCTCTGCTCACTGCAACTTCCGTCTCCTGGGTTCGAGCAATTCTTGTGTCTCAGCCTCCTGAGTAGCTGGGATTACAGGCTTGCGCCACCACGCCCCGCTAATTTTTGTATTTTTAGTAGAGACAGGGTTTCACCATGTTGACCAGGCTGGTTTCAAACCCCTGACCTCACGTGATCCATGACCTCCCAAAGTGCTGGGATAACAGGCGTGAGCCACCATGCCTGACCCAGTATCTTTATAAGCCATCACTGCAGCTTGCCTTCCTGACCAACTTGTCCTTCTGCAAGAACAAACAGCAGTGAGTCAGGAGCAGGAGCGGGCGGACCACAGCTCTGCACCACCTACGACTGCACCTTCCTCCTTTTCTCCTTAGAAGGACACTTGTCATTGGCTTTAGGACCTCCTTGGGCAATCCAGGATGATTTCTTCTTGAGATACTTGATTATGTCTGCAAAGACTCTTTTTCCAAATAAGATCACGTTCGCAGCTTCCAGGTGGACGTATCTTTTGGAGGCCACCATTCAACCCATTACAGATGTGAAGCGGAAGTGTTTATCCATGGGCTTCTATCCCTCACTGGCTGGGGTTGCTCCCAGGAGTGTCAAACTCCAGCCCAAGAACTGTCCCCTGCTGCTGCAGGTGAACTCAGAGGCAGGCCGAGGAAACATGGTGTGGAGCACTGCATAAGGATGTATAGAGTTTGCCTCAGAGAGATGGGTGACAGGGAACCTGACTGCATCGTAATAGTCCCATCCCCTCCCTCCTTCACTCCACCCTGAGGTACCCTGGCCTTGCCTCAGCCCCTGGAAGAGATGAATCAGCAGAGAAAAGTATCTTGTCTGCCCAGAAAGCCAGAGAAATCTTGAGGTCTGGGGTGCTTCATTGCCCGTCCTCCACAAGCAGGCTGGGGAGTTTGGCTTCAAAGCAGCCTAGCTGATGAGGCTGTACATTTTTCTGAGCAGGCCAAGCAGAAAGAGGGGCGGGGGCGGGGCTGGGGGTGTGAGAAGAAGTAATTAGTTTGATGAATCTTCTTTTTAAGTAGTTCTCTACATGGGGCTTTCGTGGCGTTATAGGCTCAGTGATGCATTCCCTGAGTTTTATGAATCCTTAAACATGGGCCATTTTTCAAGAGAGAGGTGAAAGTAATCATCTGTCGGCACAAGCCCTAGGTGTCCCCAGTCTGGGACAAGGACACCCACTGAGGACTGCAGGCCACAGAGGGCTCTGGAGAGTCAGGATGGGGCTTCAGTCCTTTAGCTGCTCACCTTGCAGCCGGCAGTGACATGCTGGGACACCATGTCGCATTCAATATCCATCCACACCCTCCGTAAGCCTCTTTGACAAGCCCGCCCAATGCCTGATCTGGGGCAGGGGATATGAGTCTAGTATAGGCCCCTCCTGCATAAGCCCACAGCCTGGTTAGAGGCGTGGCTTACGGCCTGCATTTCCCCCAGGAAGACAGTGTCAGTAGCTCTTCCTCACTAGGCTGAGTGATGCCAGCCCATGCTGCCTGTGAAGGTTGCAAAATTGGCCCCAATTCTTTCCCAGTCTTTGGTCGTGCCCTCCCCTGTTGACCTCGGACCTAGTCATTGACTTGCTTTGGCCAGCTGCAAATGTGAGGTAAGCAGAGGGTTCCGAAGAGCTCACACAGGGATAGATGTTTGTCCACTTGCTGCTTTTTGGAGTCTTTGGCCACCATGCAAACAAGCCCAGGCTGGCCTGCTGGAGGATGAGGGCCCAGTTAACCCTTCGCTCCCACCGGCAGAAGCAGAGCCTCCTGGCCCACCATGGCCCGTGGGCCAGGGATGGGAAGGCAGTTAGCAAAGGAAATGTTATTGAGCCGGCTCCCACTGTGGACTGTGGGCCATGATTCTGCCCGGCACTAGACAGTGGGCACTTTGCACCGAGAGTTACCCCATCTGAGGGGTGCAGGAGCCAGGTAGGTAGCCCCCAACTCTCACAGCCCTTGATTTCAACCCTAGCATTTGACCAGCAAAATTAAACTCACTTTCCACTCCCTTTGCGCAGCAGTCCCCAACCTTTTGGGCACCAAGGACCAGTTTCATGGAAGACAGCTTTTCCACAGATGGGGTTGGGCAGAGGAATGGGAACAGTTTCGGGGTGAAACTGTTCCACCTTAGATCATCAAGCATTAGTTAGATTCTCATGAGGAGCGTGCAGCCTAGATCCCTGGCATGTGCAGTTCACAGTAGGTTCACCCTCCTATGAGAATCTAATGCCTAGGCTGATCTGAGAGGATCCGCTCAGGCGGTAATCCTCGTTCACCAGCCGCTCACCTACTGCTGTGCGGCGTGATTCCTAACAGGCCACAGACCAGCACTGGTCTGTAGCCCTGGGGTTGGGAACCCCTGCCTTTGAGTATCATTTTTTTTTTTGAGTTGGGGTCTCACTCTGTCACCCAGGCTGGAGTGCAGTGGTATGATCATGGCTCACTGCAGCCTTGACCTTCTGGGCTCAAGGATCCTCCCACCTCAGCCTCCTGAGTAGCTGGGACCACAGGCGTGAGCCACCAGGCTTAGCTATCCTTTACAGGTTTTTCGATGAGGAGACTAATGAAAGGAACTTAAAAAGCTCTGGTCTTCTTGTTTTTAATTTGAGGTCAGCCCTTAGATTGTAAGTTTCTTTGAATGGATAGGGAGGCGTCCCCAGGGTGTAGAGTTTAATACAAGCAACTAGAGCAACCCCCTGCCCTGGGAGGCATCCAAGCACTGGATCAGTGCACAGGCTGGGCGTCTTCCTCTTTTGCCAGGCTGATGGACATTATCTTGGAGGTGCCCAACTTGGCACATTCTAGATTCTACCTCTACTCTCTGCCCACTGCAGCCATCCCATAGAAGTAAACCTAGAACAGTTGGATTCAGGAAAAAGCAACCTCTTCTATACTCATTTAAGATGGGACAGCAGGCCGGGCATGGTGGCTCACGCCTGTAATCCTAACACTTGGAGAGGCTGAAGTGGGTGGATCACCTGAGGTCAGGAGTTCGAGACTAGGCTGGCCAACATGTAGAAACCCAGTCTCTACTAAAAATACAAAATATTAGCTGGGCGTGGTGGCGGGCACCTATAACCCCAGGTACTCGGGAGGCTGAGGCAGGAGAATTGCTTGAACCCGGGAGGCAGAGGTTGCAGCGAGCCACGATCGTGCCACTTTACTCCAGCATGGGTGAAAGAGCGAAACTCTGTCTTGATAAATAAATAAATAAATAAATAAATAAATAAAAGATGAGACACCAGCATTTGTGGTCCTAAAAGCCACAGTTCCTTTGCTTCCCTCTCTCTTTATGACCAGGCTCTGTCCCTCTCCCTTTGGCCCTTGGCTGTCAGCAGAATTGCCATCCCTCAGAATGCCCATTTCTTGACTGAAGCCAAATTGGCAACAAGGGGCTGCAGGTCCTTTCTGAGCAAGGCTGACCGGCCCATTGGATGAGGCGGGCTACGTTCGGAGGCCCTGCACCATTTGCCCGTGTTAAGGCCACAACCATGGTCTAGTAACAGGTTTGGGGTAGTGCCCCAGGCAGACACATTTACCTCTTATTTTCCTAAGAGAAGTGCAGACCTGGTTGGTAAGAATTGGCCTGGAGCCTGGAGCACCAGCCCTGCCCAGCAGACGCCTGGCTGTGAGTCTTGTTCTCACCTCTCCCTCGCACAGGGAGAGCACCTGAGCCAGGGAAGAGGGCTGCCCCAACTGCTGGGCCCCTAGGTTATGTTCCAGGCCCTCACTTGGGAAGCATCCTGTATTAGTCTGTTTTCACACTGCTAATAAAGACATACCCAAGACGGGGTAATTTATAAAGAAAAAAAGGTTTAATAAATTCACAGGTCCACGTGGCTGGTGAGGCCTCACAATCATAGCGGAAGGCAAAAGGAACATCTTACATGGTGGCAGGCAAGAGAGAGAATGAGACAGCCAAGCGAAAAGGGCAACCCCTTATAACATCAACAGATCTCGTGACATTTATTCACTACAATGAGAGCAATATGGGGGAAACTGCTCCCATGATTCAATTATCTCCCACCAGGTCCCTTCCACAACACATGGGAATTATGGGAGCTACAAATCAAGACAAGATATGGGTGGGGACACAACCAAACCTTATCACATCCTAAGCTGTGCTCATGATTGTGGGAGAAAGAGCCAAAATCATGGAGGGACTATCTCTTGATTAGTTCTTGGCTTGGGGTGGGTGGGTGACGAGGGCAAGAGGCACGAGTAGAAGGGAGGGTACAACCCCTCATATGAACAAAGGCCTGATTCCTGTTGAAGAGGTCACATCCCCAGGACTGCCCTTTAAGGCACTATGTACCTGGTTGGATCCCAGGAGCCAACAGAAGAAAGCATGAAGGCCGGGCGCGGTGGCTCAAGCCTGTAATCCCAGCACTTTGGGAGGCCGAGACAGGTGGATCACGAGGTCAGGAGATCGAGACCATCCCGGCTAACATGGTGAAACCCCGTCTCTACTAAAAAATACAAAAAACTAGCCGGGCGAGGTGGCGGGCACCTGTAATCCCAGCTACTCTGGAGGCTGAGGCAGGAGAATGGCATAAACCCGGGATGCGGAGCTTGCAGTGAGCTGAGATCCGGCCACTGCACTCCAGCCTGAGCGACAGAGCGAGACTCTGTCTCAAAAAAAAAAAGAAAGAAAGAAAGAAATCATGAAAGCATGCGTGGGAGAGCATGTGTGTTCATGTTTGTGTGAGGATGTGTGTGAGTGTGCATATGCATGCCAGCATGCTGTGTATGTGTGGATGTGAGTAATTTGTGTGTGTCATGTGCAGATGTATTTCTACGCATACATGTGTGAGAGTGTTGTGTGTGAACATGGATGTTCATGTGTCTGCACTTGTGTATACTTGTGTGTATGCATGTGTGCCCATCTATGATGTCTACAATGTCAAGGGAAGATCTATTTTGGGCCATGGTCAGACACCTCAAGGCCTAGGAGCTAGAGGTGGAATCTGGGGTGTGGCATCCCTGAGAGTCATTTAGTGTCTCTAGTTCCCCGTCAGTCACAAGCAGAGGTTCTTTCCTTCCGATCACCTCACCTTTTTCCTTCCTGTCCTCATCTTTGCTGTCACCATTGGTTGGAGGTTGGGGAAGCTCCAGTGTCAGCATCGCTACTGACATTAATATCACCTCTCTCCACCCTTACCCCCTAAGGGTGGTAGGGTGGGCAAATCCTGGAGTCACTTGTACCTGCCTGCAGAATGAGGAATGAGTGAGAATTATCCTTTCCTGAGCATCTATTGCATGCCAGGCTCTGTGGCTCTTGGCCTGAGGGCTTTCTTTGGCTTCTGGAGCCTGCTCTGCCCTCCCTGGGTTAGGCTAGTGGAGGGATGACTGTCCCCCAGGAGCAGTCCTCAATCAAGGGCTGAAGGGGGTTGGGAGATAACCAGCTGGCTCCTGCACTCCTTGAATGGGATAACTCTAGGTGCAAGGTCCTTGGCGTCTCCTAGAGGTGCCTGCAGGATTGAGCTCCCGCTGCCCACAGTGGAACCTTGCTCAATACGTTTCCTTAATTGACTGCCTACCCCTATAGGCTCTCCCTGTGTTTCCTGAGGTCCCTCCCAAACACTCCACTTCTACTCACATACTCCTCTCAGGAGCTATTTTGGACGGACCCAAACAAAGAAAGTAACTTATCTGATTGATGAGTTGGGGAAAAGAATCCAGGCCCAAGAAACTCAACCTTTTCTAGGTCCCCTTTGGGAGGAAGCCTGTCCAGAAAAGCACAACGTCTCAGCTCCCTGTGGTCTTCACTCCTGCCTATAGCTGAATGGGTTAGATCAACTCTGGAGTGAGTGTTAGCAAGACAATTGTTGTGACAGATCTCAAGCCACATCTGCCAATATAGCCTTTTCTGCAACAAAGGACATTCATTTTGAGCCCCATCTTTTGGACTTCCATATCTATTTCTTGATTGCTCAGAGAAGGAGAAAGTAATGTTATTAATTGACTCTCATAAAACCCTGACATTTATCACTATATCCCCAGAACCTAAAAGTACCAGGACAGAATAGGGCACTTATGAATATTTGTTAAATGCAAACATGTGATAGCAAGATTCAAATCCAGGTCTGTCTTCCTCTCAGGCTGTGCCACTTTCTCTAGATCTGTTGAAGATGGGAGGGCTGGAGAGAGACTGAGGTGGCCTGGAGAGCAGTGGAGAAGCCCTCGACGCTGTCTGCCCGGCTCTTCTGCCCTTTGGCAAAGAGAACATTCTCTGTGGGCCACAGCCCAGGGGCAAGGTCAAGATCAGCAAGTTCTGCCCTGGGGAAGCCAGGGCTTGGCCTGAGAGGTGCAAATCCCTGCACATTATCCTGTCAGCATCATCTAATCACACTGTGTGTTTTGACTGAGCAGTGCTACCCGCCTCTCGGGATTGATGCGAAGATTAATGCCTGTTTAGCAAATTACAGCTTCCCCAGCACCTCCCGCTCCTGGGAGAGAAGGAGCCGTGGCAACGGAAAATAAAAACAAACCTCACCTCTCGTGGCAAGGCTTGGCCACAACAATGACAGCCGGGCTCAACTCAACAAAATGTGGAGGCTTAGCAAAGCTAGGTGAGGTCTGGGGCCTGCCAAAAAGAAGGCTGGAGGAAAGCCAAGCCCACTCTCCTGCCCTAGGACAATCAGGGGCTGAGCGGGGAGGCGGGAAGAGTAAAAGAGAGCAAAGGGCAGCTTGTGGCCTGGCCATCTCATCTCCAGGCCAGGCACAGGGAAGAGAGGAATATTTATTTATTTATTTATTTTTTGAGATAGAGTGTTGCTCTGTCGCCCAGGCTGGAATGCAATGGCGCAATCTAGGCTCACTGCAACCTCCACCTCCCAGGTTCAAGTGAGCACCACCACACCCAGCTAATTTTTGTATTTTTAGTAGAGATGGGGGTTTTGGCATGTTGGCCAGGCTGGTCTCGAACTCCTGACCTCAAGTGATCTACCTGCCTCAGCCTCCCAAAGTGCTGGGATTACAGGTGTGAGCCACCACACCCAACAGAGAGAGGAGTCTTATCTGTTAGTTACACAGAGGAGGGAGCAATCTGGCTGTCTCCAAGGCTGTTTTCGCTATTCTCCAAGGCAGATTGATGGCTCCCATTCCTTTTCCACAGCTTAGACGACATCTGGAGCATTATGGTTACTCTTGCCCAGTTTGTGGTCTTGTAGTTGTCCCAAGTGAATGCTCAGCTGATCATGTGTGAATCAAGGACCGAGAGACAGGTTTGAAGCAAGAGGACTTGCAGCAGGCGCAGGCATGGCTCTGCACAGATGTCCTCCGTGCTCACTGTTTCCATGTGTGCTTGGGTGACCGCTGAGGGCTTGCTTGAGGCCTGTAGGCTCTCGGAGGAGTCCCCAGACAGATGAGACAGGAGCTAGAAGATAGTCACCTCAGCTCCCTCGCCCCCAGGAGGGATTAAGCCCCAGTGGCCCACAGCGGAGTGACTTTCTTGAGAAGCCCCTTGTGTGGCATCCTCCTCCCCATTTCACCTCCTCCACTCCACTCCGTTTCCTCCCAAATAAACCAGTTCTGCTCAAATTTAGCTCTCAGAGGCTGCTTCTGAGGGAGCCCAAACGAGGTCAGAGTTGAAAGGAGGGATTTGGGGAAGCAAGGAAAAGGGAAGCATGGAAAACACTCTGAGGGGGCGGAACCAGCCTCATGGCTACCGCTTCCGCAGAAGAAGAAAGGTGCTCTGCTGGCATCCATCAAAATCTCTGGCTTATTTATTTATTTATTTAGAGACAGGGTCTCACTCTGTCCCCCAGGCTGGAGTGCAATGGTACAATCTCAGTTCACTGCAACTTCCACCTCCCAGGTTCAAGTGATTCTTCTGCCTCAGCCTCCTGAGTAGCTGGGCCTACAGGCGTGCGCCATCACGCCTGGGTAATTTTTGTATTTTTAGTACAGATGGGGTTTCACCATGTTGGCCAGGCTGGTCTTGAACTCCTGACCTCAAGTAGTCTGCCTGCCTCAGCCTCCCTAAGTATTGGGATTACAGGCGTGAGCCACCATGCCTGGTCGCTGTCTTCTTTTTTAAACTTCCAACTCCACCCTCTCTCCCTAATGAACCCTCTGTTTTTCCAGAACAGCAACAATGTGCTAACAGAACTTGCCCATCTATGAGTGTAAAGATTTCCCGATGACAGGCCTCGGGGTGGGACCCACCCAACTCTTCCCAGCCCAATCCAGCCCAGCCCAGCAAATGTCTCTGGCTGCTTTGTGTGGCTGCCCTCCTGCCCCCACACTCCCCTCTCCCCGGGGTGGGTCTGGGACAGGGTAGGCACCCCGCAGGCAGCAGAGACAGAGCTTTCCCTACGTATGGTTCAGGCCCCTCTTTTCTCCCTCCACCTCCTCCATCAAGTCAGGGATCTGGAATCCTCAGATTCCTTATGCAAGAGGGGCCCTCCTCCTATGCGTGGTCCTTGGCCATCTGGAGGATGGATTTTAAGGGACCACCACTGGGGTTGGCTGTAGTTGGTTTGGAGGACTTGTGTTTGCTGTCCTTTATTTCTTGTCCTAGCCCCACGTGACAGCTCTGTTTCAGAGGTTGCCCAGGGAAGGAATGGAAAGCCCTAAGCCCAAAACATAGCCTGTTGATTCTGTAAAGAAGAGGCCTGTACTCCGCAGCGCTCTCTGGATAAGAGGACACTTTGGGAGAACTGATGTGGGCTAGGGAATGAGCAAGGGGAGGCTCTGGAGCCCAAGGGAGGGCTCAGAAGAGTGTGGTCTGGGGCAACTCAGCTTCATTCTTGATGTTCCAGAGAAGCATTGTCATCCTGCCTCCCCATCAAAGTCCAGGAAGTGAGGAAGGATGTGAGAAGGAGCCCAAGAGGATGGTTCCTGGCTGGAGTCCTGTGTGGTGAGGTGAGGTGGAAAGGGCCACAGAATGGGAGGGAGAGTATGGGGACGAAGGTGGCTGTGTGTTCTGTGTGTTCCAGGGCTGTCCTGTATACCATCTCATGGTTTCTCATGGAACCCTCACATTAACCCTGTGAACGGGATCTGTTGTTCCTATTTCACAGATGAGGAAACTGAGTCTCTTCATCAAAACCAGCAAAGCCAAGAGCAGAAGCCCCCTCTTAAGCCCAGGCCTTTCTGGTTTCTGAGTCCACACCAAGCTTTTTGCACAAAACCTTGCACCTCCCCTCTAGAACTCAAGAGCTAGATGCCTGGTCCTGTGGCTGTGGGCTGCAAATTGCCTTGCATCTCAGAAGCTCAGTACCCTTGTCTGGAAAGGCAGATGAATAAAATTCTCCCAGATCTTCCACTCCCAACCCTGGATATCCAGAGGGTTCTATGGTATAGCCGATAAATGGCCCGTTGTGGGCCAGAAGGTGTTAGTCCCAAGTGCGGGCTTGATTACTCCCAGGGACTTGAGTTCCCCCACCCCCAGTTCCCAGGAGCATCTATATCAGTTGTCTATGAAGCTGATTCTATCAAGCCAGTTCTGGGTGCCAGGGCTGATCCAGTTACTATTTCTGCATATCAAACTATTCTAATCCCAGGTGGTTAAAAATAACAATAATTTCATTATATTTTACAATTTTGTAGGTCAAGAATTTGGGCAGGGTTTGACTACACAACTCTTCTGCTTCGAAAGGCATTGAGGGAGGTCTCTCAGTGGTATTCAGCTAGTGAATGGCTTGTTCTGGAGGCTTAACTTACATATCTAGAACCTAGGCAGAGATGGCTGGCAGGCTAGGCTAATCTAGTGTCATCTACCAGAGTGATCTTTCCAGCATATAATTCTCAGAGTAGCTGGACTTCTCACACGATGACCCGGGGCTCCAGCCAACCAGGAGGAATCTGCACTGGCGTTTATGATTCAGCCTTGGAGGTTACATTGAGGCACTTCGGCCATCCTCTATTAGTTGAAGTAGTCACAAGCCCACCCAGATTCAAGGAAGAGGATATAGACCTCACCTCCAATTGGAAGGAGCGTCAGAGAATTGAGGCCTTGTTTTAAAAGTGTCATAATGGCTCAGCTGCCCAAGTTTGCCCACAGCCCTCCATGTCCCCACCCCTTCCTTTCTCTACTCCTTCCCCCTTGCCTGCAGCCACACTCCTACCAGGGAGGCAGCCAAGGGCTCACCTCCTCTCTCAGAAACCGATCTGAAACACTTATTCATTGAAAGTGTCAGGGTCTCCATGTGTTAGTCCCTTGAGGGGCATTTTCACTTTAAAATTGTGGCTCAAACGGGCGGGGCATAACCAAAGGAATGCATTGCTAATGGTGGAATTTCAGGCATTTACCACAGACCAGTAGGGGATAGATTTTTTGGCTAAGGGACTTTCCTGCTGCAGACAGCTGGCTGTTCAGTCTACCCTGAACCCATAAACACTAAACTGTGGCCACTGGGGCTCTACAAGCTGCTTGGACAGCAGCTTCTGCACTGTGGTTCCCCAACCACCACTGAAAATCCATACCCAGATGATGCAGGAGGGGAGGGAATGATGTTTCTGGGCCATGCTGGTGGCCAGCTCAGAGCTGCGCAGATTTACTGCTCCACAGTGTAAAAGCATGAGATTAAAGAGAGCCGCGTGCACAGAACTCAAGTTTGTTTGAAACTTAAAATATTTATGTAGCATAGGCCCCCTTGGAGCAGCCTACCTTCTTTTCCTCATTATTGTATTTCTCAGCACTAACAAAACTGTATGTGAGAAACAAGGAACATGTCAAAAATAAATAAAAGATTATAGGATAACAACCTGATCTAGAATAATGCTAATTTCAAGTAAGGAGGAAAAAACTCCCACAACTGTGTCACACACATACACACACACACACACACACACACAACATTGTTTATCTTATTTGTTTTCTTGATTTGGTTCAACCTGATGTCAGGGTGAAGTGGGAAGTGGCTATGGCCAGTAAATCTGTTTTTTGGATAAATTTCAGAAATTTCTACACATATTCCTTTTAATGTTCCTCCACCCCTGACATCAACCTTTTTAAACCAAGACTTGTAGTACTTAGTTTCAAGGGGAGAGGTGGAGAGACTTCTGGGAGGTTCTGAAGGGAGGTACCAAAGACATCATGGGTAACTTTTTTTTTTTTTTTTGAGACAAGGTCTTGCTCTGTCACCCAGGCTGAAGTGCAATGGTGCCATCATGGCTCACTACAGCCTCATCTTCCCGGGCTCGAGTGATCCTCCTGCCTCAGCCTCCCAAGTAGTTGGAACTACAGGTGTGCACCACCACACTCAGCTAATTTTTGTATTTTTTTAAGAGACGAAATTTGGGCTGGGCTCAGTGGCTCACACCTGTAATCCCAGCACTTTGGGAGGCCAAGGTGGGTGGATCACCTGAGGTCAGGAGTTGAGACCAACCTGGTCAACATGGTGAAACCCCATCTCTACTAAAAATACAAAAATTAGCGGGTGTGATGGTGTGCACCTGTAATCCCAGCTACTCGGGAGGCTGAGGCAGGAGAATCGCTTGAACCTGGGAGGCAGAGGTTGCCGTGAGCCAAGATCACACCACTGCACTTGAGCCTTGGCAACAGAGTGAGAGTCTGTCTCAAAAAAAAAAAAAAAAAAAAAAAAAAGAGGGAGATGCAGTCTCATCACTGTGTTGCCTACGCTGGTCTCAAACTCCTGGCCTCAAGCAATCCTCCTGCCTCAGACTTCTGAGTCGCCAGGATTACAGGCATGAGCCACTGTGCCAGGCTCCATTATGGGTAAGTTTAAGTGAGTGCTTACTATATGCAGGTACTGTTCCAAGTGCTTTCCATGTATTGACTCCATTTCATGTCAAAACAATCTGGAGGCAGGTGCCAGTTACCCCTATCTGATAGCTGAGGGGTCTGAGGCACAGAAAACTTAAGCAAACAGCCCAAAGACATGGAGTTGGGAGGTGGGAAAGGTGAGCGTTTAACCCAGGCAGTCTGATTCCAGGGCTTGTTAGTCCCTTTTTAAGCTACATATTGATTCTGGTCCTCTGCCTTTGGCCTGTGATTCTGGAATAAGTCCAGATCCAATTCAGGCCAAGGCTGATCTCAAATAGGTGAGGGGCCTTGTGCTGTCTGGTGAGGAAGCACTAAGAAACCTGGCTGATGCGTATGGTCAAGGGTGGTCCTGCTTTTGAAGGGTGAGGAGCTGCTTGGAAAACAAAACTAAAGGCCCTGTCGCAAAATTCAGGAGAGGTGTTTTCCTGGACAGTGACAACAGTGAGCTTGGTTCAGGACTCTCCAGACCCTGTAGGCACAAGGAAGGTTCTGTGGGCCTCTTTTTCTAGAGCAAATGCTTCTAGGAATGATCTTCTCAAGCCACATGAAAGTGGCCTGTGTCATTCTGCCTGGGCTTTGCTCTGCAAAGACTGCCCATATTTGGTTGGAAGTTATTTATGGGTCTTCGCATGGCAAAGTGCAAAGGACATTGCTAGGAGCCAGGAAGCCCAGGGTCTGGCCTTGGCTCTGCTGTAATTTGCTGTGGGATCTTGGACATGTCACTTTTCTCTCTCTCTGGGTTTCTGTCTCTTCACTGAGAAACTAAGGGGTTGGATTATTTGATCTCCAAAGTCCCACCAGACCTGAAATCTTGTGATTCTTAGATGAATCAGAAAGCTGAGTCAACAAACCCTCTAAACCCCAGGAGCAAAAGCTGGAAAGAGTAAGACAACACAGAGAGAAGTAGTCAACCTAAGCTAGACCATTTGGAAACAGGACAAGTGGATGAAGTTGTGAGATTCACAGTCTGCGAGCAGTGTACCCGTCCCCATGCCTCTCTGCCTTATGAGATTGCAAGTTGAAATCCCTCCAATGGGGAAAAAATCTATCATTGCAGAATGATTTGCATCCAGAAAGATTTCAATGCAAATCCTCCTGGGGGAGAGAATTATTTCGTTGACGCAAATTCATACTAACATGTAAATGACTGACATGAGATTTATTCCAAAGAGCAGACTTTGAAGGATGGGGCTCTGGATCTGGGAGCCTGAAGATAGAGAGAAGAAAGAGCACCTCAAAGAGCAGAGTCTATAAAAGAGTCCAATAACACGATTCATCTACAGCCAATGTTGCTTTATCCACTACTGTCCCCAACTCCAAGGAAGGAGCCATGTCTGTGAGAATTCTGATTTTTTTTTGAGACAGGGTCTCACTCTGTCATCCAGGCTGGAGTACAGTGATGTGACCATGGCTCACTGCAACCTCAACCTCCCAGGTGCAAGCAATCCTCCCACCTCAGCCTCACAAATAGCTGGGACTACAGGCATGTGCCACCATGTCTGGCTAATTGTTTTAGGGTTTTTTTTAGAGATGGGGTCCCATTGTATTGGCCAGGCTGGTTCCGAACTTCTGGACTCAAGCAATCCTCCCACCTCGGCCTCCCAAAGTGCTGAGATTACAAGTGTGAGCCACCACGCTCGGCATAGATTTCTGATGTTGAGAACCCCGAGAGAAGAGGTCAAGCTGAGGTGATTGGGAGGTGATTGGGAGGTGCCTGGGGGAGCTGTATCTGCCAAGCCTACTTCCTGCTCAGGTAACTAGCCAGAAAGACGTCCTTGTTTCCTCAAGGGCTGGGGAGAGAGACACCGTGCCCAGCTGGCCTGGAGCCTGAGGCAGAGGGGCGCGTGGAAGGAGGCCAGGTTGTGCTGAGCTGGCAAGCTGGGCACTGCCTGTGTGCAGCTCTGCATACATTTTGTGCCTCCAATGTCCTCACCTTGTAGGAAAGTAGTAGCTTGTGTTCTAACCAGCTGTCCCTGAGGGTGATGTTTCACATGATTTACTAAAGGGGGAGAACATTTGTTTCTCAACGCAGACACTGCAAGGGAACCCCCATGATGGATGGAAGAGGTGACAGCACAGAGGCTGCTGGGACCCTGGCCCTGACTGTGACCATGATGCTCTGAGCTGCAAGGAGGGAGGGAGGGAGGACAGGGCTGGAGCGCAGGTGCCACTAAGGGGAGACAGAGCTGAGGGTGGAGGAGGGATGGACCCATTCATGCTTGTCCATTAGCTGAAACTCAGGAACAAGGCAAATGGCAAATCTGGTCAGTGGTCTGAGAAATCCGTAGCAGGACCTGGTTAGCATGTGAAGGCCAAGGACCTAGAGGGTGCACTTGGGAATCAGACTGCATTTCCTCACTGTGGGCAAGCCACTCAAGCTGTCATTTCTCAGTTTCCTCCCTTAAAAGGCAGGGATCATTTGTGCTGTGATTATGCCTGATGCAAATAAGTATTGAGCGCTTGGCCCACAGTGTGTACTGCTCTCCTGCAGGAGGTGATGGTGTTGAAGGTGCTCTGGTTGTCCTCCTCCCACCTTCCTAAGCCCCACCCTGCCCCTTGGCTTCTATTCCTTTCCTCTCACTCCTCCAAATCCACTTGGAAATGCTGCCTTTGGTGCAGTCCTCTGGCTGAGCCCAGGGTCATGGCGCTCACTCAGCCCCAGGCGATGCTCCGCATGGTGGAGGCTGGTCTTCCCGCTAACACTGCCCTTTTGGGAGCACTTATGGCTGGCTGGCAGGAGTCTGAAGGGGTTGGAAGGCTGAGGTTTGATATGAGCCTACTGCCAAGGCAGCTGCTGGAATAAGGGCTGGGGAATATCCAGATGGGGAGGTGAGCATGGCAGGCCCCAAGCTCCAGACCGCTTCCAGCAGCCGCTGTAGCAGCGAGTACTGGAGTGATCAGCAGGGCAGGTGTCAGGGGCCGGATGTGGCCTGGCTGTTGGAGGGATATGCCACTGAGGGTGGGAGAGGGTGGGCCACAGCAGGAGCAGGTCCCCAGGCCTGATGGGGGCAATTAAGAGTCAGGATTCTGAAGGCACGCAGGGATCCAGGTGGCCCTCCTGTCCCTTTGGAGCTAGCCAGGGAATTAAGCACAAAAGCAGGATCCCCTTCAGGAGCCTATGTCCAAGGGGGGGGAGTGGTGTTGGTCATGAAGACCAAGTGAGAGCCCATTTCCTGCAACCTGGGCTCAAGGTGGGAGGGACCAGAGCTGACCTGAGCCACCAGCGGCTTCATGGCTCCTTGGCCACCAACTTGCCCTCCAGGAAATCGAAGGGGACCAAACCCTGGGAGAGGGCAGCACCCTCTGTTGGGAGGTGAGAGTGCTGGCCAGGGTCCTGGCAGGAAAAAGGTGCCACTTTCCAGCCAGGAGATATGAGGAGAGTTTAATGAAGGGACTATTTATGGAGGTGAGAGCCGGTGGGAGAAAGCCCAGGATGGGGAGGGAAGCCAGGGGAGACCAGCGACGGCAGGAAGCCGCTACCACCCCAACCCTGAAGGAATAAGGAGAAGGGGTGGATTCTGGAATCCAGAGAGAGTAATTACAGGGTAGGAGAAGGGTAGCCCCACAGGAGTGGTGGCCTTTAGCAGCAGAACGCAGGGGCCTGAGCAGGAGGAAGTTGAGGAGACAAATCCTCCTGCACTTAGGGCTTCTGCCTGGGTCTCCTGAAGCTGGAGGACAGATCAGCCTCCTGGGGTACAGAACCTGCACAGGATGGCAGGCAGAGATGTGGAGAGGCCCAGAGGAGCCACCGACACAGTGGCTGACCCCAGGGTGGGCTCTGGAGGAGTGGTAAGGGTGGAGAACCTGGTCACTCTTTATACGAGCAGTGTCTGGGAGGGAAGTGTGTGATTTTCAGATTGGGCTGGGAAGGGAGTGGGGGAGAAAGAACCTTTCTTTCTTTTCTTTGTTTTTTCTTTTTGAGATGGAGTCTTGCTCTGTCGCCCAGGCTACAGTGCAGTGGCATGATCTCAGCTCACTGCAACTTCCACCTCCCAGGTTCAAATGATTCTGTCTCAGCCTCCTGACTAGAGTAGCTGGGATTACAGGCGCATGTCACCACGTCCAGCTAATTTTTGTATTTTTAGTAGAGACAGGGTTTCACCATGTTGGGCAGGCTAGTCTCGAAGTCCTGACCTCAGATGATCCACCTGTCGGCCTCCCAGAGTGCTCAAATTACAGGCATGAGCCACTGCGCCCAGCCAAGAGCCATTTTTTTATGTTGCAAGTGGCACTATGTGGCTCACAATGGGATGATTCTGCCCCGAGTAAGCAGAGTTGCCATTTCCTCTCTATACAAGGTGGCTGCTGCCTGATCCTGGGCTGAGCTGAGGCACCTGCTTTGATCATGGGGCACTCTAAGGGCTCCTGCTAATCCCTACTTATTCCTTCAGACATCCCATCAGCACTACTTTTTCTGGGAAGCTTCCCATGATTACACTCCCTCCTCCAAGGCTAGGGTAAAGGCCTCATGTCTTTACACTCAATGTCGCCCAGCTCTATGCTGGTTCATATCATTCTTTGCATTGATGCCACCATATCAGATCATCAAGAGTCCCTGGAGGTCCCAACTGGGGCCCAGCTCCTCTCAGGAAAGTCAGTGCCTGGAATAGCTCCTGATGCAGAATGTGTCCTTAACACATAACCATCAACATGGGCACCACAGGGGATTTATTGGGAAGCACTGAGGTGACCTCAACTTTAGTAGCAGAGAATTCTATGGTTTCTATTTCAATCCCTAAGACAAAGGCCACGAGGTACTATAGTGCCCTGGCTTAGAAATTCCACGGATAAAACCCATCCCACCTGAGTTTCCACGGAGCAGAATTCTCCATCCTGGTTTAAGCGGTTACGCTTGCAGAATGAAGAAAGGATTCTTCCACGGTAATATAATTTCAACAGCACAGTGGTAAGAGCAGCAAGAGGTGATCTCCAACCTCCTATTTATGAAAACAATAGCTCAAGTTTATGGTATTAACAGTAACCACAGCCACTTCACTTCCTCTCCCGCCACTCTCTCTCCACAGCCACTAGATGCACACATCCAGACACCAGACACAAAAGGCAAACTCACAGAAAGGCACACACACACACAGGAACAGGCACATGGGCTCAGAGACACCCATGGACACATAAGTTCATGGACACTCAGGCACATATACCCATGCATTTCCTTGAACATATGGAGCCCTGGTTTGGGAAAAGGATGAAGACCATGACAAACTGCCCTCTAGGAAGTGATCACACTGGTATCGGAATAAAGACTCAATCACGTTCTGGTGCTTTCCAGCTTTTTATCGGGCTCCAAGGGGTAAAGAAAAGAGAGATGGGCATCATAGAGGCCCCGCCTGGCTCTGTGTTCTCGGACTGAGGAGGCAGTGGGACTCTTGGTAGAAGTGAGCCAGGGTGCTGACTGCAGAGTGATTTAAAGTAAAAATAAACGGTTGCTGCCACAGTAGCAGTAAAAAGACTATCAAGACCAATGCTTCTGCTGAACCGGGAGAAATGCATCTGCCTGTGAGGCTGACAGCAGAGCGAGGGACGGTACCATTTTACGAGCCTCAAATCTGAGTCTGTTCAGCCTCGGCCCCGGTTCCTACTCACAATATGTATTCTGGCTTGCCTAGTCTTGCATTTCCAGAATGGGAAGGGAGTTGTACCACTCAGGGTTCAGTGCGAGAAATAGAAACTGCTCCAGACATTTTAAGCAGAAGGGGTTTTAAAACAAGGAAGTCACTGCTTACAGAATCATTGGAAGGTGTATTACTCCCCCGAGGCCGCAAATGACCATTACCTGGATGGCTTAAAAACAACTTGATTCCCTCACAGTTCTGGAGGCCAGCAGTCCAAAATGAAAATGTCAGCAAGGCCACACTCCATCTGGAGGCTCTAGGGGAGAATCCTTCCTTGCCTCTTTCAGCTTCTGGGGGCTCTTGGCCTTCCTTGTGGCAGCATCACTTCAATTTCTGCCTCTCGTCTTTACAAAGCCTTCTCCTTTCTGTGTTTTCTCCTCTTCTGCCTGTTATAAGGATTTAGGGCCCACCTGGGTAATCCAAGCTGCTTTAATCTCAAGATACTTAATTACATTACAAAGACTCTTTTGTCGAATAGGGCCACATGCACAGGTTTTGGAGGTTAGGACAGGGACATAGCTTTGGAGAGGCCCCCATGGTGACCCACTACAGAGGGCTGTTGTGAAAACTCTAGGCTGGGTTTCCAAGGACTCTCAGAACCTGCAGGATTGACCCGCTAGGGGAGCTGCTATCTTTGCTACATGCAGGAAGGCCTGGCGCCAGGAAACCATCAATAGAAACAGCTGTGCTTAAAAACCCACTGCCGGAGCTGTGAGCTCCAAATCAGGGTACAGCCGCTGCTGCCACAGCAACTGTCTGGATACTGACAAAACTGATGAGTGGAAACTGGAATGCTGCTGCAGAAAATTCCATGTCTTCTTGAGCCCATCAGTTGCCAGGCAGAGTTGACTACACAGAGGAGGCGATTGTGGTGGACTCTTGTTTGTTGCCTATCTAGCACATTTAATGCGCCACTATCACAAAATACCACAGACTGGATAATTTATAAATAGCAAAAATTTATTACTCATAGTTCTGGAGGCTGGGAAATTGAAGATTAAGGTGTCGGCAGGTTCAGTGTCTGGTGAGGGCTGCTCTCTGCTTCGTGGATGGCACCTTGTTGCTGCATCCTCTGGAGGGGAGGGACACCTGTGTCCTCACATGGTGGAAAGGACAGAAGGGGCAAACTCGCCCTCTCAAGCCCTTTTTTTTTTTTTTTTTTTGAGACAGAGTCTCGCTCTATCACTCAGACTGGAGTACTGTGGTGTGATCTTGGCTCACGGCAACCTCCACCTCCTGGGTTCAAGCAATTCTCTGCCTCAACCTCCTGAGTAGCTGGGATTACAGGCGCCCGCCACCATACCTGGCTAATTTTTGTATTTGTAGTAGAGACAGGGTTTCACCATCTTGGCCAGGCTGGTCTTGAACTCCTGACCTCGTGATCCACCCACCTCAGCCTCCCAAACTGCTGGGATTACAGGTGTAAGCCACCATGCCCGGCCCCCCTTAAGCCCTTTTATAAGGCACTAATCCCATCCATGAGGGCAGAGTCCCTAGGGACTAATGACCTCCTAAAAGGCCCCACCTGTTAATACTATTGCATTGGAATTAAGGTGCAGCATGAATTTTGGAGGGGAGGCAAACATTCAAACCATAGCAGGGAGCCACCTTGTATCAGCTATCTATAACTATGGAACAAATGAACCCACAACTTGATGACTTCAAACAATCACAATTCATTGTTTCTTACAGTTCTGTGAATTGACCAGGCTCAGCTAGGTGATCCTTCTGCTCCATGTGGTGTCTGCTGGTGCTGCTGGCATCTGAAGGTTCAGTTGCTCTTGACTGCTCAAGATGGCCCCACCTACATGGCTGACAGATAATCCTGGATGCTGCTGGCTAGAAGATCAGCTGGGGAAATTGGCTGGGCACCTCAATTCTCCCTCACGTGGGTCTCCCCACATGGCTGCTTAGGCTTCCTCACAGTTTTCCATGATGCCGTGTTCTAACCATGGGAAAGTTAAATCCATAGATTTCTTAAGGCCCAGCTTTGAAATGTACAGTGTCATGTCTGCCATGTTTTATTGTCCAAAATAAGACACAGAGCTGGCCTTTATTAACGGGGAAGGGAAACGGATTCTTATCTCTCAATGGAACTAGTGTCAAAGATTTTGTGGCCAGCTTTAATCCACTGCTCATCCCTAACTACTCTCAAGCCATGTGGTTTTGGTGGAGCTGACACCCCTATCTGAAGCGGCATGTGACCCATCAGAATATCTTTTCTCCAGCAACAGTGATTGTACCAGGGACAGTCACACAATCCAAGTCAGGCTTTGGGGACTTTTGTAAGAGATTTCAGGAAAATACACTTTTTACTTTCTATGCCAAACTTGAACCAGAGCAAATATGAGGAGATGATGCCTCCTAACATCACCAGAGAGTCCAATTATGAAGCCAGCAATGGAAGAGAGCCAGACCCAGGAGGAGAGAGAGGGGGAAACTGAGTCTGGATGAAACAGTTTATTCCCTGAATACAGCAAAGCCTCATCAGATTTGGATGACCCATAGGCATCCCCAAGCCAATCCTGCCACCTCAGTAATTGCCAGGAACATAGGTAGGGGCTCTGCCTGTCCTTCCCTACCACTCACTGCCAGGTGGTAAATTAGAATGAAAGCAACCCTCAGATGGAATTTGACCAGCCACATGATTATTAGGAAGCAGATACAAGGATGACGATATAATGTATTCCTGTAGGCTAGGAAATGTCCCCACTCTGTCCTCAGGCCCTCTGATAGACACTTTGCATGCAGGATTTACTCTGAGGCAGATGCGATGGTATTCTCTTGTCAGTCAGCCAAACTTCTGGGTGGATGAGGCACCACAGTCCTCTGAAAATAGGGAGATGATAGAGGACCAAATGGAACTCCAGATTAAAGTGTTGCTCTGAAGGTGCCAGGTGGCTGCTCTAGCCTCATTCCTGCCAGGGCACAGAGCCCACAATCTTAAGCTATATATCCTAATACTTCTAAGATCTCTATGCCAATTAAGGAACCCTCTGGTGTAGATTTAGATATGGATATTTGAAGCACTGAGTAATTACTTCTGGAGTGTAGATTCCTATTAGGGTCTTTCAAATGCTAACGAACCACCCCTAGGGTAAGTATAATCACACACACACACACACAAACACACACACACACACATACACACGCACCACTCTGCATATATAGAGATGTTTTAGAGTAAATTGTCACACAGATAATATAACACCATTCTGGGCTTGATGAGGTGCTACATGCGGCCTTTTAAGAAGTTCTCGCTTTCCTTGATTTCACTGGGAGGGAAAAGAGGTAACTAACAAAGCTTTGAGCCAATCAGGGGAAGCCCTGTGGTGCATAGGGAAGTAAGGATCTCAGAGGACCATGGAGAGGCCCCGTGCTATCAAGGAGTCCTCTGACTCATTAGGAAAATTAGTTGTGTCAATGCATATGTGCATTTGGGGTGTGAAGGTAGGGAGAGTGTGGTAGCTTTTCTCAGATTCTCAAAAGGGTCCGGAGACCCAAAAGCATTTAAAAAAATCTCTGAACTAGGTATGGTTGGGGAAAGAAGATAAAAAGAAACATCTTGCTTGGAGATAGCCTCGGGAAGGTTTAGCAACTTCCCAGTAGAGTCAGATATACTGGTCCAGGACTTGTGTTCTACTAGGGAAATTTCAAGATAATTATGGGGCTGGGCATGGTAGCTCACACCTGTAATACCAGGAGTTTGGATGGCCATGGTGGGAAGATTGCTTGAGCCCAGGTGTTCAATACCAGCCTGGGTAATATAGTGAGACCCTGTCTGTACAAAAAATAAAAAAAATAGCAGGGTGTAGTGGTGCACACCTGCAGTTCACTGAGATTGTGCCACTGCACTCCAGCCTGGGCGATAGAGTGAGACCCTGTCTAAAAAAACACACACACAAAAATAAATCATGGAAGGTCAGAGTGTGTTAAGTTGAGCATTTCAGAAGCAATAGTATTTTTAAAATTATTTTTAAAAACTTTAAGTTATTATAAAAAGCATAAAATTTATTATCTTAGTCACTTTCTTCTTCTTTCTTTTCTTTCTTTCTTTCTTTCTTTCTTTCTTTCTTTCTTTCTTTCTTTCTTTCTTTCTTTCTTTCTTTCTTTCTTTCTTTCTTTCTTTCTTTCTTTCTTTCTTTCTTTCTTTCTTTCTTTCTTTCTTTCTTTTTTTTGAGACAGAGTCTCGCTCTGTCACCCAGGCTGGAGTGCAGTAGTGCGATCTCGGTTCACTACAACCTCTGGCTTCCGGGTTCAAGCGATTCTCCTGCCTCAGCTTCCCAAGTAGCTGGGACTACAGGCGCATGCCACCATGCCCGGCTAATTTTATTTGTATTTTTAGTAGAGACAGGGTTTCACCGTGTTACTCCTGACCTCATGATCCGCCTGCCTTGGCCTCCCAAAGTGCTGGGATTACAGGCGTGAGCCACCGTGCCTGGTCTATCTTAGCCATCTTCACGTTGTATTAAGTATATTCATATTGTTGTGAAATAGATCTCCAGAACCGTTTCATCTTACAAAAATGAAAGTCTACCCATTGAACAACAGCTACCCATTTCCCTTCCCCCAAGCCTCTAGCAACCACCATTCCACTTTCTGTTTCTATGAATTATTTGAATTCTTTAGATCCCTTGTATAAGTGGAATCACGCAGTATCTGTGTTTCTGTGCCTGGCTTATTTCACTAGCATAATGTTCTCAGGGTTCATCCATGTTGTTGCATATGATAGGATTTCCTTTGTTTCTATTTATTTTTTATGTTTAGCTAGTCAAGTGAAGCAGTGGGAGTGGAGACGGAACAAAGGAAACTGTAACTGGTTGTGATCAATTAGTTGTAAACACCACTGCACTCAGGACTGCGGATTTCCTTTGTTTTTAGGGCTCAAGAAGATTGCATTCTATCTATATACCACATTTTGTTTATCTATTCATCTACTGATGGACCTTTTGGTTGCTTCTGCCTCTTGACTATTGTGAATATCGTTGCCATGAATATGGGTGTGCAAATGTCTTGTTGAGACCTTGCTTTCAATTCCTTAGAGTATATGCCCAGAAATGGGATTGCTGGATCATTATTTTAAATGTTTTGAGGATCCTCCATGCTGTTTTCCATAGTGTTGGAAGCAGCAGTGTTTTCAGCTGAACCTAGAGCAGGGTCACTTATAGAGTAAGGTACAGACACTCTGGTCTCCTTTAAAATAGCTTTTTTGGCCAGGTGTGGTGGCTCATGCCTGTAATCCCAGCACTTTGGGAGGCTGAGGCAGGTGGATTACTTGAACCCAGGAGTTTGAGACCAGCCTGGGCAATATGGCAAAACCCCATCTCTACTAAAAATACAAAAAATTAGCCAAGTGTGGTGGTGCATGCCTGTATTCCCAGCTACTCGGGAGGCTGAGGCACAAGAATCACTTGAACCTGGGAGGTGGATGTCGCAGAGAGCTAAGATAGTGCCACTGCACTCCAGCCTGGGTGACACAGTGAGACTCTGTCTCAAAACAAAAACAAAAACAAAAACAAAAACAAAAAACTTTGTTGTATGTGAAGACGGTATGGAATAGTGGTTTGGAGAAGTTAGAGCTGTGTTCAAATCACAGCTCCACGATCAACTGGCTTTGTGCTTATCTATTTAGGCCATTATCTACTCAGCTGTGAAATGGGTAACAATAGTACCTACCCTAACAGAGCTGTCATAAGGGCAAGAAAGTTGTACAATCATTTTAATTTAACAAATACATATTCAGTGCTTAGTACATGCCAGGCAGGCACTGTTAGAATCACTCCCCAAATATTGGCCCTCATAACAACCAAATGAAATAGATGCTATTCTTTCTGATGAGGAAACTGAGGCACAGGGCAATTAAGTAACTTGTCCAAGCTCCCAGAGCTGGTAGCAGTAGTGCTGGGATTCCAGCCTAGGCCATCTGGCCGCAAGTCCGCATTCACAACCATCTGCTCTGCTGCTTCTCAGGGTAAGGCGGGAGTATGAAGGATGGGCAGGAGGTACTGAGGGGTGGGAGGCAGCAGGAGCCGGGCAAGGGAGGGGAGGTGATTTGCAACTACCTGGAGACTGTGCATGTCTGAGAATCCTTAGACACATGCTTTGGGCACAAAGGCCTTATTTGGATATTGCAGAAGAGAACTTGGGGCTATTTGATGACACAGGCCTGCCATGGGGTAAGTGCTGGATGGATAAGAACTCTAGACAGCCTTATCCTCTCCTAACCCCTTCTGAATGCATCCTTCTTTGAATTGCACATCTTTTGCAACAAGGTCAAAATCCAACTTCTGGCCGGGCACGGTGGCACACGCCTGTAATCCCAGCACTTTGGGAGGCTGAGGCGGTAGGATCACAGGTCAGGAGTTCGAGACCAGCTTGACCAACATGGTGAAACCCTGTCTCTACTAAAAATACAAAAATTAGCCGGGCGTGGTGGGGCGTTCCTGTAATCCCAGCTACTCAGGAGGCTGAGGCAGGAGAATGGCTTGAACCTGGGAGACGGAGGTTTCTGCTGAACCTAGAGCAGGGTCACTTATAGAGTAAGGTACAGACACTCTGGTCTCCTTTAAAATAGCTTTTTTGGCCAGGTGTGGTGGCTCATGCAGTGAGTTGAGATCGCGTCACTGCACCCCAGCCTGGGCAACAGAGCGAGACTCCATCTCAAAAAAAAAAAAAAAAAAAAATTCAACTTCCTACTTCTGCTGGGGTGCCTGGGAGGACCAGGTCCTTTTCCTAAGTCTCCCTCCAGATCCCACAACTCGCACCTCTATGAGTGGGATTGTTCCCGTACAGCCCAAGGGCAAGTGAGACCTGGGGCCTCCCCTAGGACAGGGAGGGCAGTCCTCTCCCCAGAGCAACCCCTCACAATCATAACACCCATGGGGGCCTTAGGGTTTGAGTCAGGTGGGATGTGGGTGTCGGAGAATCCCACCAGGGCTCATCTCAAATTGGGGCTCTGTGCACGCACGCGTGTGTGTGTGTGTGTGTATGTGTGTGTGTGTTTGTGTGTGTGTGTAGGTATGTGTATGTAGGTGTGGCACCCACACCTCACCTGCACAGAAAACCAAGTCAACAAAATGCTCATTCTTCTCTTTTGAAGCTTCACAGATCCCTCTCCTTCTGGAAAGTTTTACTGAGGACACATGTGGCGTTTCTGCCTCTGCTCCCCACCCCCAATGACAAGGGAAAACAAAGAAGATAAAAAGGGAAAGCAAGAGAAAGAGGGAAAAAAAGGAAAGACAGGGAAAGAAGGATCTCTTCCCTACTCTCCGCCAATAACCTTGACTTTCTGGGGGGTTGCCGCCATTGCTGCTTCTAGACCTTGTCTTCTCATCACTCTGATATTTCAATTCTCCAGAGCAAGGTCTGGGGCATCTTTCTGTGCATCTTAAGGCAAGATCCAGTAGACAGCCAGTGAGCAGAAAATAACTTGAGAACAAAAAAGTATGCTTTTAAAATTTGTTTTCTGAGCAGACTGATGATCAGGTAAACACTGTAAGCTTTCATGAGTGGGCAGAGAAACCAAATTAGAGAAAACACTCCTGCGCTCACCATGGATCTGTTCCCAACCTCCTCACCAATTCCTCCCACCCTCAAAATTAATTTCTTCTTCACAGTCAGCCCAAAGGAAGAGCCTGAAGATCTCAGGAATGTGTGCTCTCAAAACAAGTTGTTTTTCATCTGAGAATTGGGGACTTTTGCTTGAAAAACAACCATCTATGTCATAAACAGAGCAATAGGATATGAGCATGTTGGATGGGCCCATCAGGTGCTCTTCTTGAAGATAGCTACCTAGGGGGGAAGGCCATTCTGCTATAGTCAGTCCGAGCACACAGATATCCCCCCACATCCCCAGAAATGTCCAGGGACCTCTGGAGAGAATGTCTGAGGATTTTCAGATATGCCAGCCCCTCACTGCAAAAAGGGTCTCCTGACTTGAGCCACAGAGGACACCCAGGCTTGTCCTCTGTTCTACTCTGGTCACCTCCACACTGAGCTCCAGAGCCCTTCATCTTGGTCCTGGTCAAAACTGTTCCCTTACCTTTTTTGAAAAAATAGGGATGGGCTCTCACTATGTTACTCAGTCTGGTCTCAAACTCCTGAGCTCAAGCAATCCTCCTGCTTTGGCCTCCTAAAGTGCTAGGATTACAGGCATGAGTCACCGCACCTGGCCTCCCTTACCTTTTGACCCAGCAATTCTTCTAGAAAGGTATTCTTCTGATATACTTGCCCATATGCAGCAAGATCCATGCACAAGCCTGCCCATTACCACCTTGTTCATAAGAGCACAAAATTGAGAGCAACCTACACGCCCATCAGAAGAGGACTGGCTAAGTTTATCTGGCACACCCAGATAATGGAATAATACACAGTCCTTCAGTATGTGCTGGTAGGAAAAGATCTGTGAGCCATACTGCCGGCTGAAAGAAAGATGCAGAGAAGTGTGTGACTGTATTGTTGCTATCTTAGTTGGGTTTTCCCCAAAGCAGACCTTGAGACAAGGATTTCAGTGCAAGTCATTATTTGGGAGGTGATCCAAGAAGCACAGTGAGGGAGTGGGGAAGAGATAGCACAGGGAGGAAAGCCAATAATGGCTGGGAAAAATGAGCCGGTTACCTCTGTGGACAACTGGGGCTCCATCCCATGGGGGCAGAACACACCTCAGAACTACGTCACTGAAGGACAAGAAAGCTGGGATATTTATCCACCAACTCCTGCCCCTCTGTGGTTGAGGGGCATCCATTCTCCGCCAATTCCAGTCAGCCCCAAGTGCAAGCGATCATGCTCCTTGGCCAGAGAGCATCCTCCTGCAGAGAGAGATAAAGGAAGAGGTAGGCTTTGAGTGAAATGTCTGCAGGCACCTCTGGAGAAGGGTGGGGATGATCCAGGGGATATGAACGGAGTACTACACCATCTGCAGTGATCCCATTTCTGTATCTGAAAAGTTTTAAAAATATATATAGATATTATACATATGTTTGGAAAAATTCTAAGGGTGTGGGCCTAGAGGACTGGGGGATAGTGAGGAGAGGTCTACTGAGTTTGCAATAAAAAAAAAAAAACTATATAACTGTATCCAGGCTGTGCAACATAGCGAGACTTCATCTCTATCAAAAAAAAAAAAAAAAAGAAAAGAAAGAAAGAAAGAAAGAAAAATTAGCCATGCACTGTGGTGCATGCCTGTAGTCCCAGCTACTCAGGAGGCTGAGGCAAGAGGATTGCTTGAGCTCAAGAGTTCAAGGTTGCAGTGAGTTATGATTGCGCCATTATACTCCAGCCTAGGTGACAGAATGAGACTCCATCTCTAAAAAAAGAAAAAAAAATCCATATATGATGTAAATAATTTAAAAACTGTTCAGTCATCTTAAAAGCTGCTCTCTCTATAGCTACTAAAGCCCCAACTTAATTGTTCTGCCCACCTTGAGTCTCTCCCAGGACCAAACGGTAATTCCTTGCATGTATCAGGTTCTGTCTGAGCACCAGGTACAGTCCTATCCACTTTATTTATTTATGTATCTACTTATTTATTTATTTATTGAGATAGACTCTCACTCTGTTGCCCAGGTTAGTGTGCGGTGGTACCATCCTGGCTCACTGCAACCTCCCCCTCCCAGGTTCAAGCAATTCTCATGCCCCAGCCTCCCAAGTAGCTGGAACTACAGGTGTGTGTCACCACACCCAGCTAAGTTTTGTATTTTTAGTAGTAACAGGGTTTCGCCAAGTTGGCCAAGCTGGTCTCGAACTCTTGACCTCAAGTGATCCACCTTTCTCGGCCTCCCAAAGTGCTGGGATTACAGGCATGAGCCAACCATCCCCAGCCCCTATCCACTTTATATGCTCTGTCAAAGCCAAGCTCCATGACAGCCCTGCCAGGTGGAAACTAGGGTCCCAACTTGAGAGATGATAGGAAACTGACACTTAGAGAACATAATGTAACATGCTCAATGTCATACAATGGGAGTGTGGGTCCACGAGTGGAACCAGAATTTGAACGAAACCTATCTGTCTCCTGAGCTTGTGCCTGCAGCCACGATGATCTGTTTCCACAGCTTCTCCCCATTCTATCTTGGGGAAACCTTGAACTCTTTCTCAGGCTAATTTCCCCTTCCCACACGGAAATGGGTACTGAATGTATTTTAGGAGCCTCTGGTACCTTGTCAGGCTTTTCCAACCTATGTGCCCCAGACACAGTGGAGGAACAGTGCTGGGAGTGGAGCTGATGTGGTTTGGCTGTGTCCCTATCCAAGTCTCATCTTGAATTATAGCTCCCATAATTCCCATGTGTCATGGGAGGGACCCAGTAGGAGGTAATTGAATCATGGGGGCGGGTCTTTCCCTTGCTGTTCTGGTGATAGTGAATAAGTCTCACGAGATCTGATGGTTTTATAAAGGGGAGACGATCTCTTGCCTGCTGCCATGTAAGACGTGACTTGGCTTCTCGTTTGCCTTTCGCCATAATTGTGAGGCCTCTCCAGCCATGTGGAACTGTGAGTCCATTAAACCTCTTTTCTTTATAAATTACCCAGTCTCGGGTCTATCTTTATTAGCAGCGTGAGAACAGACTAATAGAGGAGTCATTCATCTCTGTTATGGGCTGAACTGTGTCTCCACCCAAAAAAACTATGTTGAAGTCCTAATCCCCAGGACCTCAGAATGTGACCTTATTTAGAAACAGAGGCTCGATTATCTCTGTAATCAAGTTAAAATGAGGTCATTAGGGTGGTCCTGAATCCAGTATGACTGGTGTCCTTAGAAAAAGGGGACAACTGGCCAGAGAGACAGACATGTTCTGAAGGAGAATGCTACATGAAGATGCAGGCAGAGATCAGGGAGATGCTTCTACAAGCCAAGGAATGCCAAAGATTGCCAGGAAACTACCAGAAGCTGGGAGAGAAACAGGGAACAGATTCTCCTCACAGCCCTTAGAAGAAACCAACCCTGCCAACACCTTGACCTTGGACTTCCAGCCTCCAGAACTGTGAGACAATACATTTCTGATGTTTATGCCACCCAGTTTATTGTATGTTGTCACTGCAGCCAGAGCAGACTAATACACTCTTTTCCAAGGCTGCCACTACCTTGTCGCTTTCCACTCTAGCAGGTATTAGCCCTCAGTTGAGGCATCTAGGGAAAAAGGGAGGGGAAGCAGTTTTTACAGCAGTGGTTTTTCCCACCTTCACCTCTGACTTTTACCCCAGATGGATTGAAAAGTCTTGTTGCTGAGAAGAGGACAACTAGAAACAGAACATATAGCTCTGGCCAAAGGCTTCCAGAATCACATAGTAATTCTTCCTGTCTTTCGTGGTTGAATGAATGAATAAATGAGAGAATGAATGAAACTATGTATCCCTAGTGCCTTCAGTCTTACTCTAAATAGAAGCTTCTCTGCTTATGAAATTTTGGCCCACAGACTTTGATAGAAAGTTAAACACTGACTGGGTGTGTTGTGTTCGCACTTGTAGTCCCAGCTATCGCTTGAGCATAGGATTTCGGGACCAGCCTGGGCAACATAGCAAACCGTCATCTCTAAAGAAAAAGAAAAAAGAAAGAAAGGAAAGAGAGAAGGAGGAAAAGAAGGGAAGGGAAGGGGAGGGGAGGGGAGGGGAGGGGGGAAGGGAAGGGAAGGGAAGGGAAGGGAAGGGAAGGGAAGGGAAGGGAAGGGAAGGGAAGGGAAAGAGGGAAGGGAAGGGAACTGGAGGGAAGGGAAGGGAACTGGAGGGAAGGGAAGGGAAAGAGGGAAGGGAAGGGGAGGGAAGGGAAGGGAGAGAGGGAAGGGAAGGGAAGGAGGAAGGGAAGGGAAGGGAAGGAAAGGGAAAGAAGGAAGGGAAGGAAAGGGAAAGAAGGAAGGGAAGGGAAAGAGGGAAGGGAAGGGAAGGGAAAGAAGGAAGGGAAGGGAAGGGAAGGGAAAGAAGGAAGGGAAGGGAAGGGAAAGAGGGAAGGGAATGGAAAGAGGGAAGGGAAGGGAAGGGAAAGAAGGAAGGGAAGGGAAGGAAAGGGAAGGGAAGGGAAGGGAAAGAGGGAAGGGAAGGGAAGGGAAAGAAGGAAGGGAAGGGAAGGGAAAGAAGGAAGGGAAGGGAAGGGAAGGGAAAGAAGGAAGGGAAGGGAAGGGAAGGGAAAGAAGGAAAGGAAGGGAAGGGAAAGAAGGAAGGGAAGGGAAGGGAAAGAAGGAAGGGAAGGGAAGGGAAAGAAGGAAAGGAAGGGAAGGGAAAGAAGGAAGGGAAGGGAAAGGAAGGGAAAGAAGGAAAGGAAGGGAAGGGAAAGAAGGAAGGGAAGGGAAGGGAAAGAGGGAAGGGAAAGGAAGGGAAAGAAGGAAGGGAAGGGAAGGGAAAGAAGGAAGGGAAGGGAAGGGAAAGAAGGAAGGGAAGGGAAAGAAGGAAGGGAAGGAAGGAAAGGGAAAGAAGGAAGGGAAGGGAAAGAAGGAAGGGAAGGGAAGGGAAGGGAAAGAAGGAAGGGAAGGGAAAGAAGGAAGGGAAGGGAAGGAAAGGGAAAGAAGGAAGGGAAGGGAAAGAAGGAAGGGAAGGGAAAGAAGGAAGGGAAGGAAAGGGAAAGAAGGAAGGGAAGGGAAAGAAGGAAGGGAAGGGAGGGAGGGAGGGAGGAAGGAAGGAAGGAAGGAAGGAAGGAAGGAAGGAAAGAAGGAAGAAGGGAAGAAGGAAGAGAAAGCAAGCTAAGCACCAGAAAAAATATATATACTAACTCTGCTGCCACCAATTGGTGGAGGAAGTGATGGTTCCTTTGGGCAAATGAACAAATGAGCTCAAAGACAGTTGCCATAATCCAACTTGTTTACAATTAGAAGCATGTCTGTGTTTCCTTTACTCTCCTCTTCCCCTTCCTCCCATCCTCACTGCAAACCTTTTTTGAAGTACAACATATAGACAGTAAAGTGTGTAAACCATGAGGGTGCAGCTTGATAAATTTTTACAAAGTCAACTCAACTGTTAGCCGCTACTGAGATCAAGATCTAGCCCATCACCAGCACCCCAGATGATGTCTGCATGCTTCCCAGTTGATAGGCAACTGCTTTTCTGATTTCTGCCACCAAAGATTACTTTAGCCCTGTCTTGGACTTCAAATAAATGAAATTACACAGAATGCACTCCTTTGTGTCTGCCTTCTTTCCTCCCCATTATGTATGTGAAAGTTGTCTACATTGTTCTATGAAGCCTTGCTTTGTCCTTTTTCATTGCTGTATAATATTCCTCAGAAGAAACACACCACAGTGTATTTACCCATTTCATTTCCGAGGGACATTTGGGTGGGTTGTCTCCAATCTGGGCTAATGTGAATAGTGTTGTGATAAGCACCTTTTCACAGGTCTTTGGGGGAATATATGTGCTTACCTGTGGGCATTTACCTAGGAGTAGAACTGCTGGGTCATAGGGCAAGCTGTTCAGCTTCGGAGGTTACTGAACAATTCTCCACTGTGACTGTGCCAAGTTACACACCCATCAGCAGCATATGAAGTTCCTGTTAGTCTACATCCTTACCAACACTTACTATTACCAGTTATTTGTTTTGTTTTGCTGTATTTGTCATGCTGGTGGGGTAGTGTCATTTCGTGGTGGTTTGAATTTCCATTTCCCAGATGACCAATGTTGTTGAGCACCCTTTCTTGTCCTTACTGATTTTTTTGAATAGTTGCCCCGTTCCTCCCTCCCTTACCTCTCTCTCTCTCTCTCTCTCTCTTTTTTTTTTGACCAAGATCTCTTTCTTAAAGCCCCTCCTTTTCCTATTTAAAAGCCAGTGGCCCAAGCATAGAGAGAGCGGCCTTCTTGGAGCTCAGCAAAGGCAGTTGTGTCCCGCTTTGTCTGGGTCTGTACTCAAAGTGCTGTGAATGTCGCCATCCTAATGCAGATGGACCCCAGCAGGGTTGCTGCGCATGTGTGTAAGGAATGCGGTTTCTGTATTCTGGCCTTGCCTGGTCTGCCTAACTTGCAGAATTATTTTCCATTACATAAGATTCCGCAAAAGGCCTTGAGTTGCTGAGAGGAAAGGCACTGCATAAAATGCAAACTAACAAAAGCATTGATATCAAGTAATGGGGGAAATCCATCATGCCCTTGTCACTGGAAGAGCCCGATTATCTGATGGCTGCTGGCAGACTCATCCAGGTAGAAAAGGCAAGATCTGCAGGCTATAAACAGCCTCCTGGCCCCCAGCCTGGCCGAATACTCAATAATTTGCCTATCAATTAAGCCAAAGGAGAGGCGGGTGTGAGTAAGAGGGAGGGAGAAAGGCAGGCAGCTAAGTAGGATCTGCTTGTCTGTCACAAGGCCTCCTCGATTAACCATATCCTAGGCTCTCCCAAATGACTCATTTAACAGCTTTCAGTTTGTCCATCCGTGAAATGGGCCTAACTGAACCAAATGGTTGTCATTTCATACTTTGCAGAGATTATAAGGATAAATTTCATGAAAAGCAGAAAGCAGTTGCAGTTGCAAAAACAAGCAAGGGAGCAAAAACAAGATGCCCACACCAGGTTTTGCAGTGGATCTGAATCGAGCATAAGGAGCCTGTGATTTTGGAGGGGCTGGTGGTATAACCCTGTGAAGCAGATGGGATTGATGGCCTCCTCAACCTCCACACTGCTAAAGGAACCTGAATCAAATTCAGATGTCCAGCCTCAAGAAAGGGGACTCCATCCCAATTCAGAGGCAGAGCTTTACCCTTCTAGCCCAATCAATGGTAATCTCCCAGAAACAGGTTTTGGGAGTGGGGTCATGTGATCCAGTGTTGACCAATGAGTTGTGAACTAATTCTTTGAGGGGACTTGTTTTACTTAGGAAGGCAACCCTGGAAACATTCTTGATATTCAGCAAGCCTGTACCAGTACAGCTAGAGTTTTTTCTTACTGGTCTGCTGTGACCTACTGTACAGGTTGTTGAATGTTTTGAATATCACTCCTGACTGGAAGAAGAACAGTTCCTTGCCACTGGAGGTTGTGTGTCTGCATGTGATGTCTGAAACTGCAGTAGCATTTTGGGACCAGTTGGAGGCTGAAACTCACACATACACCAAGGAGGGCAGAGAGAATCACAGAAGACCAGCCTTGAAGTGCGCATCTCAGGGCACTTCCTGACTTGGGGTTTCTAGTTATGTGAAAGTAAACTCCCTTAACATTTTGAGTTGAGGGTTTCTGTTACTTGCAACCAAAAGCATCCTCCTTAGGATGCGGCCTACGGATCATTCTGGAAACAGAACAGCTGAAAAGGCCCCCTAAATAAGCGCAATTGGAACAGTAAAGCCAGCCTGTGTCAACACATGACAACCCATCTGATATGGTTTGGATTTGTGTCCCTGCTCAAATCTCAATTTGAATTGTAATTGCCATTGTTGGAGGTAGGACCTGGTGGGAGATGATTGGATCATGGGACAGAATTCCCACGAATAGTTTAGCACCACCCCCCCTCAGTACTGTATAGTGAGTGAGTTCTCACCAGATCTGGTTGTTTAAAAGTGTGTGGCACCTCCCCACCCTTCCTCCTCCTGCTCTGGCCGTGTGAGATGTCTCACTCCCCCTTTGCCTTCCATTATGATTGGAAGTTTCTTGAGGCCTCCCCAGAAACAGAAGCTGCTATGCTTCCTGTACAGCCTGCAGGATTGTGAGCCAATTAAACCTCTTTTCTTATAAATTACCCAGTCTCAAAAAAAAAAGGAAAAAATAAAAAATAAAGAAAATACCCAGTTTCAGGTATTTCAGTGTGATATGGTTTGGCTGTGTCCTCACGAATTTTATTTCCCAGAATTCCCATGTGTTGTGGGAGGGATCCAGGGGGAGGTAATTGAATCATGGGGCTTGTCTTTCCCATGCTATTCTTGTGATCCTGAAAAAGTCTTATGAGAGCTGATGGGTTTATCAGGTGTTTCCACTTTTGCTTCCTCCAGATTTTCTCTTGCCACCACCATATAAGAAGTGCCTTTCACCTCCCGCCATGATTCTGAGGCCTCCCAGCCGTGTGGAACTGTAAGTCCAATTAAACCTCTTTTTCTGGCCGGGCGCGGTGGCTCAAGCCTATAATCCCAGCACTTTGGGAGGCCGAGATGGGCGGATCACGAGGTCAGGAGGTCAAGACCATCCTGGCTAACCCGGTGAAACCCCGTCTCTACTAAAAATACAAAAAACTAGCCGGGCGAGGTGGCGGGCGCCTGTAGTCCCAGCTACTCCGGAGGCTGAGGCAGGAGAATGGCGTGAACCCGGGAGGCGGAGCTTGCAGTGAGCTGAGATCCGGCCACTGCACTCCAGCCCGGGTGACAGAGCAAGATTCCGTCTCAAAAAAAAGAAAAAAAAAACCTCTTTTTCTTCCCAGTCTCAGGTATGTCTTTATCAATAGCCTGAAAATGGACTAATACACAGTGCAAGAACAGACTAATACATCATCAGAGCCTAAGCAGAAAAGAGTGTGGGTATGAACTAGTAAGTAGAGTCCCCATATTATACCCACTCCTGGCCTGAGGCCTCTCAGTGCTTATGGGTGAGGCTAAGGATCTGGGGGTGTCCTCCCCAACCCCATCAGGAAGAGATCACTGGAGAAGCAGAGCCTCTCCACATGAATTTTGTGGAGTAACCAAGGACACTGAGTTGTTGCTAAGGGTGTGTGAGGCAGGGTGAGAGTGCGTGGAGTAGGCAGGCTCCTATGTAAAGAGAATACAATGCTACTCCGTTGTCCATGGTTTTGTTTTCTGTACTTTCACTTATCTGCAGTCAACCTTTGTCCGAAAAGATTACATGGAAAATTCTGGAAATAAATTGTGCACCATTCTGAGTAATGTGATGCAATCTTGCATTGTCCTGTTCCATTCTGCCCAGAACGTGAATCATCCCTTTGTCCAGAGGACCCACACTATCTATGCTACCCGTCCATTAGTCAGTAGTCATCTTGGTTATCAGATTAGCTGTCATGGTATCAAAGTGTTTGTGTTTAAGTAACCCTTATTTTACTTAATAAAGGCCCCAAAGTGCAAGAGTAGTGATGCTGGCAATTCCGATATACCAAAGAGAAGCCATAAAGTGCTTCCTTATAACTGAAAATTTGACCTTGACATTCCTTGATTAGGGTTCGGTACTATCTGTGGTTTCAGGCATCCACTGGGGGTCTTGGAACATATCCCCTGCTGACAGAGGGGGACCAACTCTAAATGAGACTGAGATTGTTTCTCACAGAGCGCTCTGCATTGCCAGAGCAGTCATAATCATGTGAAGCTTTCAGTTGTATAGCAGTTTTATTATAACTCCTCAATGTTTACTGATAGGCATCTCTCTCATTCTTCATAGAATCACAAAATCACAGACTGCCAGAGTCCAAGAGGCCTGAGAGATAACCTTAGATGGGGGAATGGAAACTCAGAGGTGTCAAGTGATTTCTTTCAGGTCACACAAATAAGAAATGTCAGGGAAAGGCTCCAAACTGGGCTGCAGACCTTCACAGGCAGTGCCCTTTGTACTACCCACATGGCTGGGGAGCAGAGGCGGGGAGTGCCAGAGTGGACAAGAGAGATCCGCTTAGGGGCTGGCTGACAAAATGGAGCCATGAAGGGTGAATAAACTTGCTAATTTGATATGTTCTCAGTGAACTCCTGTGTTTCTGAAGTCTTGGAAGACACAAGACAAAGTCCCCAAGGCTGGTCTCATGGTTCTGAAGGTGCTCTCTTTCTCTTATTCCCAGACTCTCTCTGTTGCAAGAAGACAGATAAGGGGACCACATGTACCAGTTGTCCCTGCCTAAGTCTTTGTTTTGGCTCAGAGCTGACCTTAGCTTAGGACTCAGCATTCTTCATGTACTCCAAAGAGAATCTGCTCATTCCTAAAGCATTCATGGGCCGTGCAGGTTGTAATGAAGAATTTGTGGGAAGACGGAGGAAGGAGTTACATCCAAATATCCAGGCTGCTGAGTTTTATGTTGCCAGCGGGTAACTCTCACTTAAGATACAGTGTGACAGTCGCCCCTGGAGGTGTGCAAGGCAGAGACCCTGTGTATATCCCACTGTAAAGGGAATAAAGAGTTTCATCAGGGCACTGCCCATGCTCCCTTGGCCAGTGCTGGAGGCCACCAAAACAGACACAGTGACTGTTTCCTGGGATGGTCACTGTGGCAAAGTAGGTCACTGGTGCTGGAGGGTTAACATCCTAAGAACAACTCTTGATCACAGATGGAAGGGAGTTGGTGCATAAACAGCCTAGTTCCTGGCTCTTCAGTCAACAACCCCAGGGTATGGGGCGTGTTCCACACAGAGGGCCCTAGCAGGATTGAGCCCTGTTGCCTACCTGTTCCTTAGCACACCCTTGATTGATTTCTCTCCCTTCCTTGTCTCACTTCCCCAGCCCCTCACCATGCTTCCCGGGATCACCTCCCCAACAAACTACCTGCACTCAAATCTTTGTTTCAGGGTCTGCTTGTAGGGGGAACCCAGACTAAGGCATCCTCGAGGCAATTCCCTCCCCTGACAACTGCCAACAGTGTTTTCCTCTCTGCCTCCACCTACCTAGCCTGGCCCCAGTCTTGTATGCGGCAGTTTCTTTTCTCCTGAATCTTAACTCCCACCCAATATTATCTCTTGAGAGCAACTCTGCCTTGATCAGTTTCTATGTCCTACTTCACCCCCAACCACCCTCTGACCCGCCTGGCCAACACACACACACACACCCGTTACAATGTCAAAGTTTTTCCTGTAGCTTAGGGAAAGTTTACCCCCAGATGTGGACTGAACCCAGCAGAAATAAAAAGGGAACAAAATGGCAATGTTCATGTTATTTTAGTTTTAATTCCACAGCATCTCTTCCAATTCCCAGCAGACAGGAGATGTCCCAGCAGACAGATTAAAGATGGCCACCAATGCTTTCACACTCCTGGAAGTCTAGATGTCTTCCTTTACATCTGGGTGGGTTCTGTGACTTCTTTGACCAATAGAATATGGCAGAAGTGATGCTGTGCCAATTTTGGTGCCCAGGCCTTAAGACCCTGGCAGCTTACGTTTCCTGTCTCTTGGAACACTCACTCTTAGAGCTGTCACATAAGATGTCTGACTCACCTACTAGAGACATCGCATGGAGAGGCCCTGAGATCGTATGATATGGGAGAGCAGCCCAGCGAGCCCAGCCTTTTAACCTTTCTGGCCAAGGCACTAGACATGGCCCATCTTGGACCCTCTAGACCAACCAGGCTGCCAGCAAATACTGCTGAGTATTCTCAGCAGATACCATATAAGGAACAAAAGAACCGCCCAGCCGAGCCCTGCCTGAATTCTGACCCCCCGCAAAGTTGTGAGATGTAATAAAATGGTTTTCCTTTGAAGTTACTAAATTTAGGGATCATTTATCATGCAGCAATAGATAACTGGAACTGTAGGCATCAAAGAAATGTTCATTGAATGAAAGATCAAAGGAAGGAGGGGAGAAAAGAAGGGAAAGGGAGGAAGGCACTGCAGAGAGGGAGGAAAGGAGGGCAGTCCCCACTTGTTCTCAGGCAGCTGCAATGGGGCTGATTAAATGGTAAGCACTTGCAATGCTCATCATTCCATTTTGAGGAGACAGGTTCCTTTTGCATAAGCTGCCACCTGTGTTATGTGTCCTTTAACTCTGTTACCTGATTACCCTGTTACCTTTGATTGGATCGGGAATCTGCACCCTGGGCATGAGGTGTCCTGGCTTGAGAACTCTGAGGAGCCCCAGCAAGGCTGGTGCATCTGCACAGTGTGGTGAGGAGCCCACTTGATGAGATCCACTCTGGGGGAAGTGTCCAATTCTGGACACCTTGAGAGGGAGCAGTAGAAGCTGAAAGAAACTGGTTCTCAAGAATGGAGGTGGCTCTGGAGTCTGGAGCAGCCGAGGACAAGACCAGATGACAAGTCTTGCTGTGGCTGCTGCCATTTCCAGAAGCAATGCAGGAGCTCTTGGTCATGCTTGGCCCTCCAGGGGCTTCTATAGACCCTGGCACCTGTGCTAACCTCATTGTGTCTCTGTGCTTTATAACCTGAGAGAGCCTAATAGGATGAAAAATAAAGTGAGTGGCGTGTCTGAATGTATATGCTTCAGAAGTGCATTTGTGTGTGTGTTTGTAGGTTGCATGTGTGCGCACGTGAGTGAACAGTTTGCTAGGATCTCTGGGCTTTAACCTAGGAAATAAAATACTACTTGCTCTCTGTTTCCTCAGAAAAGACATTTTCTTTGCAATTTTTCCCCTGTGGTGGGGCAAAGAGCCACTGTTGGTAATTAAAGGGTAAGTGGTAAGACTGTGGCTTAAAATATTTTTAAACCTCGTAGTCTTTTGTTTCAAACAGAATGCTAGTGAGAAGACAATAAGGTAAATCAGATAAAAGCCCCCACTGCTCTGATTTGGGTGGGGAAAGGGAGGCAGGAACACAGAGCTCAACCACTGGCACCCCTCCCCCAATCCTGAGGTGGCCCCAGGGATCCCCTAAGACTGTAGAGTTCAGAGGCAGAGGAAAGAGTTAGTAGCAGTCCCTCTCTGATACTAACTCTATAACCCAACTTCTCTGAACCTTCTGAACCTTAGCTTTTTCAACTATTAAATCAGGATTATACCCATTAGGACACTATCAGGAGAGTATCTAACAAAAAAAATTTTTTTTAAACAATAACAGTATATTAATGTCTTATATAACAAGAAGTCCAAAGTCAGGCATGGTGGCTTGTGCCTGTAATCCCAGCACTTTGGGGGGCTGAGGCAGGAGGATCGCTTGAGACCAGGAGTTTGAGATCAGCCTGGTCAACAGAGTGAGACCCCATATCTAAAAACAATTAAAAAATAAAAGTTAGCTGGGTGTGGTGGCACATGCCTATCATCCCAGCTACTCAAGAGGCTGAGGTGGGAGGTTTGCTTGAGCCCAGGAGTTCAAAGTTGCAGTGCTATCATTGGGCCACTGCACTGCAGCCTGGGTGACATGGTAAGACCCTGTCTCTTAAAAAAAAAAAAGAAAAAAAATCCAGAGGCAGGTGGTCTTACATTGAGTGGCAAAAGAGGTCATGAAGGACCCAAGCTCTTTGTATATTTTTGTTTTGTCATCCCCTCACAGTCACAAAATGGCTGCTGCTTCTCCTACATCTCATATCCTTACAATGGCATTCAAAGACGGGAAGAAGGTGGATGGGTGACAGTGGCAGCAGTCTCCTTAGCATTGCTCTTTTTTCAGGGAGGAAAGTATTTCTGAGAAATTACCCACCAGGATCATCCTAGGTTTTATTGGTCAGTTCAGGAACGTCCCTACACTAAATCATCAAAAAATTGGTGTTTGCATGATGATTGGCCTAGGGTAATTGAGTCATCTCCTGGGATTGAGCCCACCTTCCATGAATGCCTGTGGTCCCAGCTACTCAGTAGGCTGAGGCAGTAGAATTGCTTGAACCCAGGAGGTGGAGGCTACAGTGAGCCGACATCGTGCCACTGCACTCCAGCCTGGGCAACAGAGCGAGACTCTGTCTCAAACAACAACAACAACAACAACAAACTGGGCATTTATCAGCAAGCAACAGGGGGTGGCTATCGGTAAGCCCAAAGAGATGTAGCTAACCGCCCTGCATCCCTCACACTTGCAATCGGCTGTAATGGTCTAACTGGGTAATGACAGTGAAAATGCTTTGTCAACTAAAAGGGCCCACAAACACTCAAAACTAATGCGGTGCTCTAACGTCTTGAGCATTGGGTTTATCTCACACAGGTGAGCACATTACCTTTGCCTGAGAACCATCCATTTCACCATTTACTTTGACTCCACCCTTTAGGGTCAGGCTGTACAGAGAGAAGATTTAACTCAAGTTTAGAATATAACCCACAGCCCTGGTTTTCTGTAGGTAATCAGCATTTCGAGCCATGAGATGTATGTATCTAATCTTACCTCCTTGTCGACGTGTTTTGCATTGATTATCTGATTTCGTGCAGGATGTGTGTGGTTGGTGGCTGCCCCTAATCTGGCTTCACGTGGTGTCGTCCAGCCTGAGCTGTAAACCAGATAACACTAGGGACCATGCCAGTGCAGTCTGCTCAAGTGCCATGCCCGTCCCACTGCCCATGCCCGCTAGCCCTTAGTAAATGCTTCCTTGCTGTGACATGGACAAGAAAAGCTGTGGACACTTCTGGCAGCTGATTTTTTTTTTTTTTTTAATCTTCCTCCTCCCACCAAGACATCAGTCTCCAATTTGCGAACCCAACTTGTTTTGGAAGCGTCTAAGAAAACGATACTTACAGTCCTTACAGCTTCTTATGACAGAGGACCAATTATTAGATTCCTGCTATACCCATGAGAAAACACCGAGGCGTACAGTGGTTATTGATGTGGGGAGGTGAGGATTCACAGCTGATTAAGGTTTTATAGAGGATCTGGGGTGGGGTTTTAGGCTGTTCCAAATTGACCTAAGCCAATTTGGTCATGCAAAACTATTAGGCTCTTTTTGGGAAATTTCTGTAGCCTCCAGTAATTACAGGTGGGTGAGGGGGCAAGTCCCCTTCCTACATTGGACCACCAGGTCACTTTCAAGAAAGTCTTGCTCATCAGTCTTCTCAGCAAGCTGTGCAAAGCAGTTATATAACTTGTTCTGTTAAGTTCAGTGAAGTTCAGCTCTCTGTCCTTTGAAGAGCTCCAACAGCGCCTTGCAGGAAAGTTTGCCTGAGGCGAGCAGTGGGATTCTCTAACCTTCTAGTCTGACTGAGGGGTGCAAAGTCCACCAAATCAGCATTTGGATGCATGCAGGACCACGCAGGAATCAAGCCCAGGTTGCCATTCATACAAGTACAAATCATGGGGCATGCCAGATTTTCTTACTCTGTGCCTGCAAGAGCTGGAATGCTGCTCCCATTTGTAGCCCATCCACCCTTCCTGCATGCAATCGGTTTCACCACCGAGAACTCATTTCTAAGGTCCTTTATGCTAATGAACAAAACCTCTGGTGCTGATTGAAGCACAGGTCATGGTAGGCTCTGGAGTGTGGGCTTCTGATAATGTGCTAACTGGCTACTCCTAAACTCCCATCCATGATTAGGCCCACCACCCTCTCCTAAAGTCAGCGAAAGCCACCACAGACACACATACATACCAAAGGCCCCACATGGAATTTACTTTAAATTACAGCCTGTGTAATAACTGTACATTTCCTGCTCCTTGTTGACGAATAAAATAGAACGGGTTATGACAATTTAGCGCCACCTGTGGTGGAGTTTGGAAATATCCAATTAGGAAAAAAATGCTCTGGCTTAGCCGCATCTTTACAGATTCCAAAGTGTTTTATAGCAAGATGACAGTGGGCAGAGGGAGGAGCTTCCTGCCTTCCCACCTCAGCTGGGGCAGTTCTGCTTCTGCATAAACTGGCACCAACCCATCAAATTGGACAGCCTTCAGAACTTTGAAAACCTCTGTGGTAGCCCCTGCAGAGAAGAGGGAAGAGAAGAGGGATAGGAGGAGGAATGGGAGGAGGAACAGCAGGAGGGATGGGAGGAGGATGGGAGGAGGAACAGCAAGAGGGATGGGAGGGGGGATGAAAGGAAAGATGGGAGAAGGAACAGCAGGAGGGCTGGGAGGAGGGATGGGAGGAAGAATGGGAGGAGGAGGAGCAGGAGGGATGGGAAAGGGTGGGAGGAGGGTGAGAGGAGGGATGGAAGGAGAGTGAGAGGAGGGATGGGAGGAAGAATGGCCTGATGGACAGGAGGAGGCATGGGAGAAAGGTGGAAGGAAATACCTGTTTTAAAGTATAAGCTTTATTGTTATTCAGGTAGGTATGGTGAGGCCAACAGATCTGGAGACCATTGCTATTGAGAAGATAGTTTTCTATACTCACAGATCCCAAGAGAAGAGGACATGCCACTCCGTGGGGTGGGGGTGGGGCACATGGGGAAGTACCAGTTTGGCCAGGAAGCAGAGGGAGAGGAAGAAATGGTGGGCACAAGCCTTTACTACGGTTTCCGTGGGGGAGGAATAGGTGAGACAGGATGAGCAGGTTTAGGATTGGCTAATTGGAATAATTTCAGCGGAGAAGGGATGGGAAGAGGGCTGGGAGGAGATGCAGCAGGAAAGGAGGCCAGGCTGGCCTCTACAGAGAGGCAGGACTCCTGCTCCGTGCTCAGGGAGGCCAGGGCCACTCTAGGAGAGGAACACCTCTGTTGTGATTTGGAGACCCTCATTTATGGTCCTCCAGGAGGCAGGTGAGGGGCAGGGTGGGGGTGGGGTCTGATGTGCTCGCCCTTCAGGAAGGAAGAACTTACTTTCTTCTGCTGGGAGCGCTGCCTGCAGCCGGCCCCTCCCTGAGGCAGAAGAAACTGCCCTGCCAAGGGTCATGCCAGCTTCTAGGGAAGCCCATGTCCAGGAGCTGATCAATGGGAGGCTGTAGAGGCTGACCTTCCACCCCAAATCTGAAGGCTCGACCCAGCTCCGGAGTGTTGTGCCGGACCCTTATTGACTCCTATAATGATGGCACTGTGTCCAAGAGGCTGAAGAAAGGACCCAGAGACAGCGAACAAGACATAGGGTTTACTGGGAGGACTTCCACAAGGGGATGATGGCGGGCTGGACAGGACAACTGCTACAATTTGTAACAAGCGTGCCGTTTATATGGCATTTTCACTTAGTACTCGCCACCTAGCATCCTCCATCTAGCAACCTCCATCCAACCCCAAACAAAGGGCCTCGATCCCCTGTATGGCCTGCATTCCAAGGGATGGGCTGGGGGTTCAGATGTCCTTCATAGATAAGGAGTGAATCTCCAGGTTAGCCACTCCCGGATTACTTAGCTTAGGACTTGGAATACACACACTTCTTAGATCACATGGTCATTCTCAGGGTCATTCTTCAGTTATTGCTGTCAGGCACGTCTGCCATACATAGAGCCCTCTGCCAAACACAGAGCCCTCCATGGGGCCAGCTGAGGCGTCTGTCGGGCTTGCATTATAGTCTAGTCCCCACTCCCTCCCCCAGGTGCTGATCCTAACAGCGCTCCCTAGCAAAGGTCCTGCCTGCTACTCTCAGTCTCAGCATCACCTTCCCCAGGAAACTTGACCTGCAACAGCACAGGTGGGTAACTCTGTCCACCTGTGATCGCCGGGCTGGACAGAGCAGGCTGGTACTAGAGCCGGGTACCCCTCGAGGGGAGACGAAGAGGCAATAAGCGATTTTAATGACCAGCTCATTTGCAGACCTTTCCTTGACTTCGGCCCTGGCTGCCTTCTCCCTCTTCCTGCCCCTGTAGGCCCTCTGTGAGGGCACTCATTAGACCTGGGTTTCAGATTGTGTGCATTATGGAATCTTACTGTCTGTCCCCTCTGAGCAGTCTCCTACATCCTGTGAGTGTGCCTGCTCAAAACCTGCCAAGGCAGGAGAACAGAAAAACGTGGACACAGAAGGGAGGGGAAGATAAGGAAAAGAGTGTTCCTGCCTCGAAAATATAAAGAGTCCCCCTTTGCTCCTCCTCTCCCCCCCCCCCCCCCCCCCCCCCCCCCCCCCCGCTTACATGCAAAAATGTGACAATTGACCCCCCGGACGGCTCCCTCCTGCCTTGAAAGTGTTAATCCACCTCGCTGAGGGGAGGCTGGCCTCCCCACAGGCTATTTCCCTGGGCCTGCCTGGCTGGGGATCAGGCCCATTGTTAATAAGTAATGACAGCCCAGCTCCTCCATGCATTCCCCTGGGGTTTTGTGTCAGAAACGTCTTCCCTCGCTGCCGCTCGAGCTGACAGGCTCCAGCTCCCGGCAGGCGGCTGTGAACACAAGCCAGCCTCCGCCAGGATGCCCCACGTCATCGGGCCCAGAGCCCCAGGGCAGCAGAGAGGGCAGTAATCCCATCCCTCCTCCCTTCTCAGGTGAGGATGACATCAGCGGTCTGTAGAGACTGCAGGCCCTGTAGGGAACCTCATAGCCTCCTTCAGCAAGGGGTGGGGCTGTGCCCTGATGAGTGGCAGATTCCTTAAAGCCTTAAGCCAGCAGGAGCCTGGCTGCATGGCCTCAGTCCATGCCTCTGCTCTGTGGGAAATCAGCTCACTAGGGTTGGTGTTGCTGATGACACCGTTTTAAGGATGCCCCAGGAACTGGGTAATTCAGGTGGCCTTGCTGACTAGCAGGAAGTTCCTTCTTCAGTCTGATCTAAGTCACACATCACGTTTCGCACTTTACATTTGCCCAGAAAGGGTTCACAAACAAAAGCATTCTGGAACCTTCCGGAGAAAAAGACAATGTTTGTTCCCCCTTGCCAATGCTCCATCCTGTTTTAACCTACAGGCTTTATTGTTATTCAAGTATGGTGAGGCCAGCCATTATGGATGACCATTGCCATTAAATCGGAGGCCAATGCCATTGAAAAGGCAGTTTGCTATACTCACAGATCCCAAGAGGAGGGGGCATGGCACTCCATGCGTTGGGGAGGGGGGCCCACGAGGAAGTACTTGGTTTGATCAGGAAGCAGAGGTAGAGGAGGAAATGGTGGACACGTACCTTTGTTGTGGTTTCTGAGGCAAGGAATGGGCGAGGCAGCATGAGCAGGTTTAGGATTGGCTAGTTTGAATAACTTCAGTGGGCTCTGGGGTGTAGGGGCTGTCCCAGGCTGTCTAGTAGCTGGCCCTGGGGTGATTAGGGCTAGGAGTACGCTGTTAGGATAGTGTCCACTACTAGGATAGTGGCTTGGAGTGTGAGAGGCAGGAGCTGTTTCCTCTATTTAGGAATCGGCTAACTCTAAGAGGCGACAGTGCCTCCAAGGTCAGCAAGGCCCCAGTTGTCAGAGCATCAGAAAAGAAGAGACATGGTCGAGACCAGCCTGGCCAATATAGTGAAGCCCCGTCTCTTCTAAAAATACAAAAGTTAGCCGGATGTGGTGGCGCACACCTGTAGTCCCAGCTACTCTGGAGGGAGGCTGAGGCATAAGAATCGCTTGAACCTGGGGGACGGAGGTTGCAGTGAGCCGAGATCGCGCCACTGCACTCCAGCCTAGGCTGGAGTGAGACTCTGTCTCAAAAAAAAAAGAAGAAGAAGAAGAGACATGGTTAATACGTGTCCCCTTTCACTGTGCGTGGTTTATACTGATTGGAATAAGGTTCAGCTTATTATTGTGATTTGAAACCCACTGATAGCACGTTTCCAGCAGTACTATTAATTATAACAGAAGAGGGTAACAACCCAAATGCCCATCAGTGTAAGAATGGTTAAATAAACAATGGGCTAGCCATACTATGGAATACTCTACAGCAAACGCTAAAAGACATACCTATGCGCACCGATACTGACTGCTCATGAAGATGTGTTAAATTTTAAAAGTTGTAGAGCCATTCACACCGTATAATCCCATTTATGTAAAAACAAAATGAGTAATAACAAACCTCTTGGTGGCATATGTACCTACATGTATACAAATGCAAAGACTATCTGGAAGAATGTACACCCACGATGAACAGTTTTGGCCTCTGGGGAGGGTGTGACAGGTTGATTTCTCCGGGAAGTAGGTGCTGAGGTGCAGTAAGGAGGGCCAAGGGTTTATTGGAAGTAGCACCGTGGAAGGAGGAGGGGAGAAAGCAGGACTGGGCAGGGAGAGCCATCAGGTGGCAGGGCCGATGTGAAAAGTCTCTGCTAAGCCCAGCAGGCAAAGGTGCCCATCAGAGAAACCCTGCCTAATTCAGAAATGGCTGGCCCTGAGTACCACCTGCCTTTCTCAGATGCTTGCCAGGGACCACGTGGGAAAGGTTGAGGTGGGCCCTGAGGCTGTCAGCTCACCACACTCGGAGAAGTTGCACAGCAGATGCACTCCCGAAGGGGATTGGAGTAGCTCAGCCCCACGTCTGCCACAGAAGGCTTGGGGTGTGGTGAGGAGGAGGGGTCAGGGAAACGTGTACTTTCCTGGCATCTGACTTTGCGCCTGGAGACTACTGATGTATGTAAGTTGTAAACAGAGAGACAGACAGAGATTCTAACTGGCTCCTGCCTGTGACTCCTCCTCCTTCTTGCAAGTCCTCACATGCTCTCAGCAGCTGCAGGGGCCCAGGAATCCACCCAGCTGCAGCATTTACTCAGTTTCTTGTCGTCTGGCTTTAGCTCAGAAGACCATATGCTCACATCCACTCTCTCCTCCTCTGACTACGCCACACTAGCATAGTTAACATTCCTTTCTAGGAACAGTTCAGTGGCACTGTGCAGACTCAGGATGCCAGGTGCGATACGAATGCTGGGGAGAGAAGCAAGAGCTTAGGTCCTCGCAGAGGAGATGGAGAGACACACATTTGCAGCTTCACACTTTTCAGGGCAGTATGTGCTCTGTGCTGAAGGAGAAGTTCAAGGAAGGGTCATTAGCAGGCATGATTCTGACCACCCCGAGCATGGTTCAGGTCAAGGCACGCTTCCTCAATGGGTGGCATTTGGATCTGGCCTCGAAGGATAGAGAAGGAAGGAAAGAACATTCCAGTAAAAGGGAACAACATGAATATAGACAGATAAGGGGTCGGGTGCAGTGGCTCACGCCAGTAATCCCAGCACCTTGAGAGGCCGAGGCAGGCAGATCACCTGAGGTCAGGAGTTCAAGACTAGCCTGGCCAACATGGTGAAACCCTGTCTCTACTAAAAATACAAAAATTAGCTGGGCATGGTTGCAGGTGCCTGTAGTCCCAGCTACTCGGGAGGCTGAGGCAGGAGAATTGCTTGAACCCAGGGGGCAGAGGTTGCAGTGAACTGAGATCATGCCATTGCACTCCAGCCTGGGCGACAAGAGTGAAACTCTGTCTCAGAAAAAAAGAAAAAAAAGACAGAGAAGGGGAACGTGCAACATATGTATAGACTCCAACCTAATTCAAAAGTCCAGAGATCAGACTGCGATCAGACTGCCTTCAGACAAGTCCCAACCCAATATCTCTCAGGGTTGGGCTCCTCTTCATCTTGCCATATAGCAATCCTGTAGTGTTGGATTCATCCTCAAATTCCAAACACCGGCTCCCCTGCCACTCCAGACTGCTTACAAAACGACTGCCATGGTTCCGCACCTCACATCTTCACACCACACAGGCCAAAGGAAAAGAGAACAACTCCTTCCAACAGCTACTGAGGAAGATACCTTTAGCATCACTTTTCCATAAGGCCCCAGCAACAGTCTCCTGACATCTCATTGGTGCTAGTCAGGCTATGTGCCTATCCCTGGACCAATCACTGAAGCTAAGTGGATTTCTAGGTCCTGGAAGGGAGATGTTGGTTGGAGATGGCTTCGGCTTAAATATAATGCCAATTCCTATGGGGCAAACAAGCTTAAGAACTTACCAGTTACTCCTAAATCTAGAACAGGAGTTGAGATATGAACGTAGCAAAAGCCTTCAAAAGCATCATTAGAAGAAAAGACAGGACAACATAGAGATCTATAATTTTTTTTCCTGCTACACTTTAATTGCCCTTCTCTGGCATGCACTGCATAAATTAAGAGCTAGTTAATGCTGTAATGCGTAAAACAATTTCATGCATCTTAAATATTGCACTTGTACTTTAATTCCACATTAAGTGGTCCCCTGAAATTTTTAAATTTACAAAGTCACTGCTGTGCTACATGAAAAAGGTGCTAATTAAGTGTTAATCAGTAGCCAGATAACCTTCCCTGAACCCTGCCCAAGGTCTCCAAAATGACCCATTGCCAGAGAACTTGATGTGATGGCCACAGAACAGAGAGTGCAGAGCAGACACAAAATGGTTTTTCAGCCACATCCCAGCCAATTAAGGCAGATTTGCTTATTATGCAGTTCTAATTAAATGGCATCCACTTTAGTGGACACAAGGCTAATAATAATAATAGTATTTAATACCATCAGAGCTTTCCAAATTCAAAACACTGAGAAAACACTAGCTGATTAACAAGTGGGCATCCCTTTCTGGGCCAGAAGAGGGATTTTTGGGTGGACTTGCTAAGAATCCCTTTCTGGGCCAGAAGAGGGATTTTTGGGTGGGCACAAGGACAGATAAAATGAAAAGATATTGTTCCTCTCTTTAACGAGCTCACCCTCTTATAGACCAGCAGCGCTACTCGCTACGCAAAGTGTGGCCGTGGACCAGTTCCGGTTCACAATGATATAAACATGGAAAATGACAGTAAACCATTGAGAAGCCTTGAAAGCAACTTGACCTTGCTGTGATGTCCAAGTGTGTGATCAGTGAACTCTTGTTGAATAGGAAATAAATCAGTTCCATCTCCCATGGTAAGTCCCAAGTGGCATGAGCTCTATAATAGTCATATGCAGTAGGGTCACATATCAGTCTATGATGTACTAGAAATGAAATATATATATATGTATATATATAATCTGGTCCTTCATCACAGATGGTTTGAGAAACACTCCTGTAGACATATCAATCGTATAGAATAAAGGGATGTGGGTTTAGATACATCCCCACAAATCAAGGCAAGGAGTTGGAGAGGAGACTCAGCGGCATGCCGTTTCACACCTCTATATTTTTCCTCATGGTATTCCTCTGCTTGGAATGTTCTGTGTGTCCTCAGCAACCCCATTCCCTGCCCAACCTCTTTTACACACGTGAAGTCATCTCAGCGCCTGGAAGTGTGGCTTCCTTCAGGAAAGATGCATGGCTCCTCCCCACAGCCCGCAGCAGAACTGGCTCTTCTTCCTTGCTGCTATTTCAGTCCCGTGTGCACTCTGCCATTGTTTCACTTTTCACTCAGGGCTGGGTACATTTATGTCACTTCACCAGATGGGACTGACAGATCCTTGAAGGTGGGGCTGATGATTTATGGCTTTAAATGCCCAGTACAGAGCACAGAGTAGATGCTCATTAAATGTTTGTTGAATTCCATTTTTTTAAAAAAATTGTGTAAAATATATATAGCAGAGCTGGGTGCGGTGGCTCACGCCTGTAATCCCAGAATTTTGGGAACCTGAGACTGGAGGATTATTTGAGGTCAGGAGTTCAAGACCAAGAGGGCAGCATGGTGAAATCCTGCCTCTACTAAAAATACAAAAACTAGTGGGTGCGGTCGTGTACGCCTGCAATCCCAGCCACTTGGGAGGCTGAGGCAGGAGAATTGCTTGAGCCTGGGAAGCAGAGGTCGCAGTGAGCTGTGATTGCACCACTGCACTCCAGCCTGGGCAACAGAGTGAGACTGTCTCAGAAAAAAAAAAAAAAAAAAAAGAAATATGTATGTGTATATATATACACATAAAGTAAAATTTACTATATTAATGATTTCTAAGTGTACAGTTCAGTGTCATTAAGTACATTCACATTGTTTTGTAACCATCAGCACCATCCGTCTCCAGAACTTTTCTCATCTTGCAAAACTGAAACTCTGTACCCATTAAACAATAACTTCTGCTTCTCCTCTTTTCTGCCCGCCCCCCAGCCTCTGGCAGCCACCATTCTACTTTCTGTCTCTATGAATTTCATGACTCTGGGTACATCATATGAGTGGAATCATAAGGATTTGTCCTTTTGCGACCAGCTAATTTCACTTAACATAATGTCCTCAATCACATGTGTCAGAATTTCCTTCCTTTTTAAATTACTTCAATTTAAAATATTCAAGATAATTATATAGTTGTGCAATGTGTAGGAAGGGCATTCCCCCACCAGCTCAGCCTGTATTAGAAGCAGAGAACAGAGGACAAAAGGGTGTTGATGATCCAGGAGGTGGCAGCAGAAAACAAAGGGCCACTGTGTTCTGCAGGGCTCCTCCTCTCTTCCTGCCCCTGTTTGCTCTTGTTCCTGCACAGCTGTTTAGTTCAGCCTCTTGAAAGTAGGAGGTTCCAATCTGGACAGCCTGCCCAGTAAAGAACAGGCCTGAGAGGTGTTCTGGCAGGAGGGCAGTAGAGCACAAGTGGTGACAGTGGAAATGGATTCAAACTCCCAGTGGTGGCCCCACCAACACTCACTGGGTTACCAACCACTTAACCTCTCTGAGCCCAGTCTGTAAGATTGGGATGATAATATCGTGTCCCTTACAGGGCTGTTGAGGGGATCCGATGAGGTAATGCGTATAAACCACTTGGTCGACTTGGAAGCACTGCATATGCCAGTTATCGTGATTTTATTACTGCTGTGAACGAAGAAGAAAGTACAGCTCATTATTTACACTTCCTGAGAAGAAAGTGAAACAGCTCCAGCATCATTCAGCCTTCATCTTTGGGGCATTTCTGGTTCCTTTCTCTTTTTCTTCTTCCACCCTCCAAACTTTCACCTTAGGAAGTGTTTCTAGACCAAGTGTGGTGGCGCACACTTGTAATCCCAGCACTTTGGGAGGCTGAGGCAGGCAGATCTCTTCAGCCCAGGAGTTTGAGACCAGACTGAGCAACATGGCGAAACCCTGTCTCTACCAAAAAAATCCAAAAGAAATTAGCCAGGTATGGTAGTGTGTGTTCCAGCTACTCAAGAGGCTAAGGTTAGAGGATCATTTGAGCCCAGGAGGTGGAGGTTGTAGTGAGCTGAGATCATGCCACTGCACTCCAGCCTGGGTGACACAGCCAGACCCTGTCTCAGAAAAAAGAGAAAAAAGGAAGTGTTTCGGTTCCATTCTGTCGAATGTCATTAACTGCCACTACACTGCCAATGAGAGAAACAAAGAGGCACGACGGAATTCATTCAGGGTGTCAGCAAACACGATTGGAAGCATGAACCGTACACTAGGTTGTGTACTGGGAACAAAAAGACCAAGGAGCCAAATAGCTTGACCTAGAGGAGCCCACACCGTAGAGCGTGACCCAGTATGGAGGTAGAAGTTCACGACATCTTCCATCTGCCCCTCCAGTCCCACCCTCCACCCGCTCCTCCCTGCCCTGTGCCCCAGGAAGCTGACCCTTATGCAACTCATTGCACTCATCTCAAAGGGCCCCCCACCCTTTGGCTCCCGTTGGCCAGTTCCAGCCAATGGGGAAGCCCCACCAAGAGATCAGAGGGCAGAGGAGAATGAAGGGACCCATTTAGTCCCTACTTCCTCCCTGTGAAATCTACTTGGGCTGACTGATCCTTCCACTGAAGGCCCCCGTTTCTTTTAAGGTGGCCTCCTGTACTCAACTCTGTCCCCTTCTAAGTTTGGGTAGCCACGACCTCCCCTATTCCCTTTGGCTCTGGGGTAATAACGGCTCCTGCTTCTTGTACTATCCCTGCGGTTCTCCTACCCCCACATCTTTGTTGATGGTCCCTTTGTAAATGAATACTTCTCAAACTATCTTAACTGCTTCCTGTTGGGACCCAACCTGATCTAAGTGCCACGTGGTAAGTAAGGGTCATTCCAAGCAGGGAGTAAGCGTTGCTCCCACCTCCCCGGCAGTCCCTCCAATCCAGCCCTTCTTGTCCTCTTCTCATTTAGGTTTTAGTTGAAGAAAATTAAGAAGTCAGGCTATCTCCAAGAAGATGAGATTTGAGGCTGGGGAAATCTGGACGTTTTGAGAGGCTTTAAGGAGCTCTTCAGGTAGTATCCCTGGGTTTGTTTGGGGGTGTGGGGATTGGTGGCGGGGGTGGGGTGGAGAGAGGGAGGCACGGGGAAAGTTTCATCTTCGGAAATGCTGCACATCTATGGGTGCACATACCTCTCCTCTCTCAGTCTCCATGAGAGCTGTTTGTTTCATTAAAGCAGAACCTGACCTCATGAACCTGTTTATGTGCCAGGAGGGACCAGGGGCCTGCGGTTGTCTGGAACATCTGGTTATGACAGCCACCAGGTTCTCTTCTTCATGAGACTGCTTGGGTCCCCTTTCCGAAGATCTTGCTCCCTGGCCTCCACTGAAGGGGCTGGAAGGCACAAGACCTTCCCCGTGGCCACAGCTGATTGGATAAGGGATGGGCACCTGACCCAGCTGGACCAATGGGATGCTGTCCCAGGAATTTGGCCATAGGGCATCTTTGCATTTCTAAGCAGTCCTTGTGGGCTGCTTGAGCTAAGAGGACACTTTGTGCCAGGTACAGCTCTGGGCACAGGGAAGACACAAGTGAACAGACCAGGGAGGGCCATCAGAGACAGCCATTTTCTACCATGTGCATAGAGTAGCAGAAAAGGCTCAGAGAGAAGAAAGAAGCAAGCTCAGAGAAAAGCAGGAAGCAGAGACTTCAAAGCACCAGAAAGAGAGAGGAGTGAAGGAAAGTACATAGCTGCCAAGGTTCCTGCTGGCTCCCCAGTTGCTGGTGCCAGTCCCCAGAGGCCGGCTGCACTTCCTGTCCTTGAATCTCTGATGTCGCCTCATGTTCTTCCCATAAATTCTCCCTTTTTACTTAAGCTTGTGCAAGTGGGGTTCTGTTTTGCACTGCTAGACCATCCCTGCCCGAGGTGCACCACATGGTACAATTAGCTCACAGTCCCTAAGGGGCAGTTTATCCTTTTTTCAGACTCTCTGCCATAAATTTTGAATCTCTACCTGGCTTCCCCTTGCCAACTAGTGAGTGTCCTTCTGCATTAACTTTTGTTCTTGCAGGCCACCAAGGAGCTCATGTCACCAGATCTGATGGCCTTTCTGTACCCCATACTCCTTGTCCTCTCACTGCCCCATGTGGGTGACCACTCCTTTCTTCCTCACTCTCCCCCCATATGGCTGCCATGTCACCCCTCTCTCCTGCTGCTCTTCCTCCCTGTCCTCCAGCTCTTCATTTGTCAGTTTGTCTAGCTTTCCTGCTGACTTAAGCTCCCCACTATGCTCACTCCTTAAGCTTCTCTGTAGTATTCTTTCTGGTTCTCTCAGCAACCCCTTTCCGCACTGTGGCTTCCATCAGCACCTCTCTCCAGACACAAGCTTGCACCTTGTGGTTTGGACCTCCCAGGTCCCCATTCCCATCTGGCTGCTGGAAGCATCTATATGGGTGTCCCCCTGATCCCTCAAGCTTTGTGCATCCCAAAGTGTGCCCTCCCAAGCCTGACCCTCCTAGATTGGTTAATGAGGCAAAAAATTTCTGTGCCCTTCATCCATGACTCTCGGAGCTGGGGAATTTTGGCAGGGAATTTTGGCCGTGCTGCTCATCCCTCTGCCAGGAAATACCCACCTTGGACCTCACTCAAATCATGATTCCAATTTCCTTGACTTTCTCCTTGCTGCTCATATTAGAATGAGTCGCATGAGATCTTTGATGCTAAGGTGCTCCCTGTCCATCATGGTGAGCCTCACTGGTCAAATCCAAGGATGTTGAAGGAAGCCCCATGTGACCTGTGTGCCCTCCATGGAGAGGCTGGAAGCCTTCAGCTCCTTAGACAGGTTGTTCTGAGGGTCTTTTCTCCCTTGGAGGGATTTCATTCTCTCATGGGCATCAGTTAGAGACTTTCCATTCAGCAACCAAGGGGAACAAGGGGAACAAGTGCCAGGCTGTCAGGATGCAGCTACAGGGCTCGTGGGCTACAGGACTGTGAAAGAGCAGGAAGGTCCCACCCAGATGCAGTCACTTATCAAGTGAGCACAGATGGAGCATCACTGCCTTCACCTTGTTGTTAGAGATCTTAGCTGGCAACTGATGAGACCATCCCCCCAACTGCACTGCCAAAGTGCAGGACAAGGACTCGTTCAGAAGGAAGTGTTTTTCCTGGGGTGTAGTAGCTAGGGAAATGCTGGCTGCTATAACAAACCTCCAAGACTCAGTGGCTTACCACAGGTGATTTAAAAAAAAGATTATTTATCACTGACATAAAATCCAGAGTGGGTGTTCCCAAAGGACAGGAGGCTCTCCTCTCCAGGGGTAATTCAGGGTCCCAGGTTCCTTCCATCTTGTACCTTGCTGGACTCATCTGTATCAAGGTATGAAAAGGGGGAGAGCACATTGGAGGCTTCTATGGGCCAGACCTGGATGTTCCATCCATCTTTTCTATTCACATGCCACTAGCCAGAACAAGATCACGTGGCCACACCTAATTGCAAGGAAGGCTGAGAAATGTAGTCCAGCAAAATGGCTTTGGGAAGCAGCTAACTCATTCCTTTTTCAGGGGCTAACATTGATTATAGCGAGCCACTGGGTGAAAACTCATCATCTGCTACTGCAGAGAGAGATTATGAGGGACTAGGGCACAGAACAAGACTATCTTGGGCCGGGTGTGGTAGCTCACACTTGTAATCCCAACACTTTGTGAGGCCAAGGTGGGTGGATTGCTTGAGCTTGGGAGTTCAAAACCAGCCTGGGTAACATGGCAAAACCCTGTCTCTACAAAAAAATACAAAAATTATCCAGGTGTGGTGGTGCACATCTGTAGTCCCAGCTACTTGGGTGGGAGGCTGAGGCAGGAGGATTGCTTGAGCCTGGGTGGTGGAGGTTGCAGTGAGCTGAGATTGGAGATATGCTGCCCCAACCTAGAAACTACCAGAAGCTAAGAGACAGGCCTGGAACAAATTCCTCCTTAGCACCTTCAGAGGAAGCATGCCCCCGCTGACACCTTGATCTTGGACTTTTAACCTCCAGAACTGTGAGAAAATACATTTCTGTTGTTTAAGCCACTCAGTTTATGGTACTTTGCTGTGGCAGCCTTACAAAACTAATCTTTTTTTTTTTTTTTTTTTACTTGAAAATCAAATTTAGCTCCTCCACCACCTGCACACCTACACTGTCTCTTGCTCATGTTATCCTAACAAAATTGTATCAAAATTTTTTGTTACAACAATATTCAGTGTTCCTAAGTCTGTAAATGTATTCACTGCCATTTCATGTAGTCTGCTTTAAATATATGTCATCTACTATATACATGAGAGTTAATAATTTATTTATTGCCCTCCCCCACCTTTTTCTTTGAGACAAAGTCTGGCTCTGTCGCCCAGGATGGAATGCAGTGGTACACTGCAACCTTGGCCTCTTGGGTTCAAGAGATTCTCATACCTCAGCCTCCTGAGTAGCTGGAATTAGAGGCGTGCACCACCACATCTGGCTAATTTATTTTGTATTTTTTGTAGAGACGGGGTTTTGCCATGTTGACCAGGCTGTTCTCAAACTCCTGGCCTCAAATGATCTGCCCACCTTGGCCTCCCAAAATGTTGGGATTACAGGTGTGAGCCACCATGCTCAGCCTTGCCCCCTTTTTGTTTAGCTTTTTGTGTATCTATTCTGAATTTACCACCAAAGGAGTATATGTCTCTTCTGGATGCATTCAAAGAAGCCCCTCCACTTCTTTGTGTTATGTTTCTTTGAGACCCCGGCCTGTAATCCTGCATACTCCAGCTCTTGCTGTGTCTGCCTGGGCTCCACTCTGGGCTACTGTCCAGCGGGTTGTTTGGGATCTACCCTCGTCATCAAAGTGAGAATTCTCCTTGCCTCTCTCCAAGATGTGTACTCTCCAGTTTCCTGAATCGCAGGCTGTCCATGTCCATAGTTTACTTTCTTTATTAATCTTCTGCCATGTAGCAAATTACTCCAAAACTTAGAGGCTTAAAATGATGATAATGATTCATTAAATCTGTTTCCAGTAGGGTACCTCCTGTTTCCTGTACAGCACTTTTATGGTCAACTGAGTATGGTGTCTTGATTCTAGAGTCTTTCAAGCCCGATTTCTCCAGAAAGTGAATCCCACGCTCTGATGAGGTCAGGGGACAGGGGTACAGTGACTTACCTGGGAGAGGTGGCAGAATCTAACTGCCTCTTAGACAAGCCAACAGTCTTGTCTTCAGCCCAAGTGCACCTTCTGTGATACCTGGTGCCTCTGATCCCTCAGCCTTTTTGGGGTTGTGCTGCCTGAATTGACTTGCTTCTTACAGCTTCTACCCCCACAGGCACTTAGCTTCCAGCATTCTCTGGTTGTCAGTCTGCTAAGTCAGTTACCTTTTGTCCATTTGCTTTCTGGCTTCAAAAATGTTAATGACATCTTTCAACGGCTACATTTTCTTCTCTCTCTCTCCTTTGTCCTTATGGATTTAGATTTTTAAAATATCCCATAACTGTTATTTTAGCGGGGGCTTTGGGAGAAACATCGGAGGCCCGTGAGTGTGCTCAATATTCCATGGCTAATTGGAAGTCATCTATCCATTTCTTCCATTCAATAAATGTTGAGATGCTCCAGCAGTAGGAACTATAGTCTGCATTTCTTAGGTATTGCCCCACAGTAAATACTTACAGATTTGCACTGAATCCCACACTGGTGGGATCACAGTGGTGAGATGGTTACGGGATGGTCAGCTTGGAGATATTTGAGGAGGACCGTCAGTCTCCACCATACTCCCCGAGGACACCTAAGCCCTGATATCTGTTGCCCTTGCAAATATCAAGCCAGTTCAGAAAAAGTTCCCTGCTTCCTAGTTCTGCCTTAGCTTACAGGGCCAGTGTGAGGGACTCTTACTGAGTCACTCATTCACCCCTGCCTTCATTTCTAGTCTCATTCCTGTTGGCTTCAAGATACAAAGAAGCACTGAGACCTCCCCAAGCTGCTCGGTAACAGGTCTGCCTGGAGTCCCCTTTGGAAGAGCATTTGTGTGTTTGCTTGTGGATCTGTGTGTGGCCTGTGGTGGGTGGATTACATCCAGGGGAGGTAATTCAAGTGGAGAAGGGAGGAGCAGAGAGACAGATGGAGAGGCCAGAGAAAGCTGAGAGATTCAACCAAAACAGCAAATATGATCAGGAGCCCAAATTAGCAAGTTAGGAACTCCATGCGGAAGGCTGTGGTCATGTAGCCATAGCCAGCTTTTTGCTGCAAGAAGGAACTGGTGGACAAAATACCTAGCAAAAGTGATTCCCTAGTGTGTGCAGAGAGCAAAGGCCACTGGCCCCCACTCATGTGAGTTTAGGTGCCATCAGGAGGGTGGGACAGGATGCTTGTGTACTCCAAAAATTCATGTTGAAATCCTAACCCCCAGTGCGATGGTATTAGAAAGTGGAGCCTTTGGAAAATCATTAGGTCAAGAGGATGGAGCCCTCATGAATGGGATCAGTGCCCTTATAATAGGAACCCCAGAGGGCTCTCTCTCCCTCTTTCTGTCATGTGAGGGCACAAGGAGAAGTCAGCTGTCTGCATTCGGAAGCAGGACCTCCCCAGATCCCAACCCTCTGGGCACCGTGATCTTAGACATCCCAGCCTCCAGAACTGTGAGAAATACACTTCTGTGGTTTATCAGCCACCCAGCCTATGATAGTTTGTTATAACAGCCTATGTGGATTAAGATAGTAATTGGTCCGAGGGCTTTCTGGCTTCTGTGGTCAAGGGCAGTTCCTGCCTGAACGCTCTGTGCAGGACAATGGAATTGAGGGACAGGTGTCAGCAAAAGACTCGTTTTGAGAATGTGGCTTGAACTCCTCAATTAGTACAGCTGGAATCTGGCTCCCTGAACAGCCCCTACATAAACAGAGTTCTCCCTGGATGGGTCGTTTTTTCTTTTTCATTCTGTCTCTCTCTCTCTTTTAAAATGGGGCCTTGTCCAGGTTGGACTAACAACCCCTAGGCTCACATGATCCTCCCAGCTCAGCCTCCCAAGTAGCTGGGACTATAAGGGCGTGTCACCATGCCAGGTGTGGAGCGCTCAGATCTGAAATGTACAGCTAGATGAATCTGTGCATATGTATAGATGTGTGTAACCATCAACCAGATGGAGATACAGAATAACTCGAGCACCTACTCCAGAAGGTTCCCCTGTGCCCCCTCCTAGTCATGCCTCCATTAGCAGCCGCATTCTGACCTTCAGCATAATTGATTGGCATCACCTGTTCTTGAACTTCATACAAATGGAATCCAATAGTTACTCTTTTGTGTCTGGCTTCTTTCACTCAACCTGATGTCCGTAAGATTCATTTCTGTTACAGAGGTTTCAGTGATTTGTTCTTTTTATTGCTGTGTAGTATTCCATTGTGTGATTACATTGCAATTTATCTACCCTCCTCCTGTTTTGGGGGATACGCAGTTTTGCAGCATTAATACACAATTCCTGGAGAATCTAGGAGTGAAGGCTCCTTAGTCCCCCAGCAGTGTCATTGCATGGCAAGAGCATTCCCTCAAAACCCTATCAGACTTGCCATGCAAGAGTTGTCTACAAGATGAGCAGTTTGTCCCTCGCCCCAAATAGTGGAGATCTAAAATACACATTGAGGAGCTCCATGGAGCCCATAATTCTGGGAGTCTGAAAGCCCAGAGCCTGCACACCTCCCTTGCATTGGCCCTACTTCTCCCATACCACCCCGGGCTTACTACTACATTGTAACCTTGGCCAAATCCAGCCCTGCCATCCTCCACCTGAGTTTCTTCTGCACTTAACTGCAAAGAGGCCCAAATCAAATCACATATCAGGCCTATGACCAAGAACAACAAAAGCAGGAAAAACCCCAGGGATGAGATTCTGGGCAGCTGACGCCGGGCTTTAACCTCCTCACCCTGCCATTGTGAGGACAACTCAGACTACTCTGTCCTTAGCCCCTGCCAGCAGTTTGAGGCCCTTTATGAGATCTGCCCTGGGAGTAGGGGCCCAGACAAAGGCCGGGGCTCTGCTGAGCTTATTGACAGGAGAAAGGGCCCATTGATATGCGTGGGAGGCCCGCCTCCCCTCCTTTCCTCCCTCCCTTCTCCTGGCCAGGAGTGGAGGCCAGCTGGGCCCAACGCAGGCTTTGGGCAAGGCTGGACCAAATCTGAGGCAGCTTGTGCTGACCCCATCCCAGGGCCCACTTGCCTGGAACACTAGATTTGACCCATGTCTCCCACCCTCCACCGACCCGTGACAGGTTAGCTATGATGAGGCAAGTAAAAGGTCCTGGCACTTCATTATCAACAAATGAAGTTTCCTGGGCTGGGTGAGGTGGCTCATGACTGTAATCCCAGCACTTTGGGAGGATGAGGCATGGGGGTAGTTTGGGCCCAGGAATTCGAGACCAGCCTGGCCAACATGATGAAACTGTGTCCCTACAAAAAATACAAAAATTCACCGGGCATGAACTACAGGTGGCATGAACCTGTAGTCCCAACTACTTGAGAGGCTGAGGTGGAAGGATCACCTGAGCCCAGGAGGATGAAACTTCAGTGAGCCCTGCTGTTGTCACTGTGCTCCAGCCTGGGCGACAGAACAAAACTTTGTCTCAAAAGAAGAAAAAAAGAAAAAAAAAAAAACAAAGCAGAGGCAGGAGGATCACTTCAGCCCAGAAGTTCAAGACTAACCTGGGCCTTGTTTCTACAAAAAAATTTTTAAAAATAGCTGGGTGTGGTGATGCACACCTGTAGTCCCAGCTACTTGAGAGGCCGAGGTGGGAGGATCACTTGAGCCCAGGAGGCTGAGGCTGCAGTGAGCCGTAATTGCTCCACTGCGCTCTAGCCTGGGTGACAGAGCAAGACCCTGCTGCAAAAAACAAAATAAATACAATGAAGTTTCCTATCCCTGCCTCAGGCCGTGGGGCCACCTCCACCAGACCCCTTGGAAGTCTTTGCTACCTTCCAGCTGCCGCCATCCTTCAGAGATCCCTCGTCCAAGTCTGTCCTTGGGCAGAGCCTTGAGCTTGCTGTACCTTCTGCTGAGATTCCCTTTCCCCTGCTCTTTGCTCCTCTGCTTCTTCCCATCATTCACATCTTAACTCAAATAGCACCACCTCAGAGAGGCCTTCCCTGACCAGCCAAGCTCATATAGTACCTCCGAAACACATCACCCTGCTTTATTTCCTCCTTGTTTGGTTATGTGATTATGAATGGTTTCCCCTGTTTGGAATGTAAACTTGCCATGAATTGTGTGCTTGTGTTCCTCCAACATTGGTATGTTGAAATCCTATCAGTGTGATGGTGTTAGCAGGTAGGGCCTTTGGGAGGTGATTAGGTCATGAGCTCTCATGAATTGGATGAGTGCCCTTATCAAAGAGGCCCCGGAGAGATTCCTTGCCCTTTCTGCCACGTGAAGACACAGCTGGAAAGCACTATCCATGAATCAGAAAGCCAGCCCTCACCAGACACCAAATCTGCTGGCACCTTGATCTTGGACTTTCCAGCCTCCAGAACAGTGGGAAGTAAGTTTATGCTGTCTAAGCCACCCAGTCTACATATTTTGTTACAGTCCTAACTGACTAATACAAAACATCATTAGATGATGTGCATCTTACTCACCAGTGTATGCCTTGGGCCTCCAATCAGGCCTGATGCTGGTAACAAATCACCCCAAAAACTTACTGGCCTAGAACATTAGCAATTTTTTAAAAATCCGTCAAGGTTTCCATGTGTCATGAATTTGGACAAGGCGTAGCAGGGGCAGCTTGTTTCCACTCCAGAATACCTGGTGCTGGAATCGTCTGAAGGCTTGTGCACTCACCTGTCTAGGGGTTGATGCTGGTTGTCAGCTGGGCCCCAGCTGGACTGCCAGCTAGAAACCTACATGTGGCCTTTCCCGGTGCTCTCTCCATATGGGCTAGTTTGGGCTGCCTTGCAGCAGACTGCCATTTCTCAAATTCCTTCAACCGAAAATATTCTATATACCAAGGCAAATGTGACGATCTCAAGTGGGGTAGGTAAAAGTGGTGTTACCTTTTAAGACCTAGGCTTGGAAATCAAATAGTGTCACTTCTGCTGTAGTCACACACCCACCCAGATTCAAGGGGAGGAAGCACAAACCCCACCTCTTGATGTGAAAGTTCTCAGTGTCACATTCTAAGAAGAGCATGTGGATTGAGATATGTTGTGGTGACCATCTTTGGAAAACACAGTCTGCCACATCACTGATAAATCTTTGTTGATTGAATGACTGCTTTACACTCTCAACTTCTTTCTCCACCTCCCTGTTTTGCCACTTACCAATTATATGACTTGGGAAAAACACTTTCTGTATCAGTCAGAGTTCTACAGAGAAGCAGAACTAGTAGGATGTGTGTGTGTGTGAGTGAGTGTTGTGTGAGTGAGTGTGTGTGTTTGTTTATTGTAGGGGAAGAAAAAACATCTTTTCCTCCACATTCTCCTAGTTTCTCTGGCTGCATCCCTGTTAATTAGACTAAAAAAAAAAAAAAAAAGACAGATTAACAAGAGAAAAGCATACAAATGTATTTAATGGAAGCTTCACCTGACACAAGAGCCTTCAGAGGAAATGAAGTTAAGCTTGAGCATTTTAATACTAAGTTTGATGAAGAGTGGAGAGTGGTGAAAAAATGTGATAGAGACGACCAAGGAGTATGCACTAAGTGGAGTAAACTGAGGGAGACTTAGCAAAGCCTGTTAGTTCAGATTCCTATTGGTGTCCCTCTGTCTTCAGATATAAGGATGATCTTTTCTTCCAGGTCTAGAGAGGCCACCTCTCACATGAGGATCTTATGATTTGTTTCAGAGGAGAAAGGGGAGGCGAGAGAGTCTTTCCTGTGACTGCCATTTCTCAAATTCCTTCAACCTAAAATATTCTACATGCCAAGGCATTGTATCTTAGGATAGTGTATGTTAAACTCCTTCAGTGGATGGATAGATAAACAGATGGATAGATAGATAGATATAGATATTTAAAGGAATTGGTACATGCAACTGTGAGGGCTGGCAAGTCTGGAATTTTTTTTTTTTTTTTTTTTTTTTTTTTTTTTTTTTTTTTTTGACAAGATCTCATTCTGTTGCCCAGGCTAGAGTGCAGTGGCACGATCTTGGCTCACTGCAACCTCCGCCTCCCAGGCTCAAGCAATCCTTCCACCTCAGCCTCCCAAGTAGCCGGGACTACAGGCACATGCCACCCACCACACCCAGCTAGTTTTTTTAAATTTTATTTTGTATTTTCAGTAGAGATGGGGTTTCACCATGTTGGCCAGTCTGGTCTCAAATTCCTGAGCTCAAGTGATCTGTCTTCCTTGGCCTCCCAAAGTGCTGGGATTACAGGCATGAGCCACCATGCCCGGCCCAAGTTTGGAATTTGTAGGATGAGCTGGTAGGCTAGAAACTCAGGCACGAGTCGATGTTGCAGTTTTGAGCCTGAAATCCACAGGACATGCCAGCAGGCTGGAAACTCAGGATTTCTATGTTACGGTCTCAAGGCAGAATTCTTTCTTCTCTGGGAAACCTCAGTTTTGCTCTTAAAGCCTTCAACTGATTGGATGAGGCCCACCCAGATTATGGAGGATATTCTCCTTTACTTAAAGTGCACTGATTGTAGATGTTAATCACATCTATAAGATACCTTCACAGCAACACCTGGAGTAGTGTTTGATCAAACAATTGGATTCCATAGCTTAGCCAAATTGACATGTAAAATGTAACCACCACACTTACCCTCTCTGAACCAGCTTTTCCCCCTTTGAAATGAAGATAAAAGTTCCTTACAAAGCTGTTGGGAGAATAAAATGAGAATCCCTACGTGGAACACAGCCTCTACAATGATCTCTGCCTCCTGGTGTTCATGCTCTTTTGTAATCCCCTCCTCTGGAATGTGGGCTGGAGTTATTGACTCAATTTTGCTGAATAGAAATAGAGTAAGGCAGAAATGATGGGCTGTCACTTCTGAAACTAGGCTATAAGAGGTTTTGGTTTATATCTTGCCCACTCTATCTTGCTGTGTCACTCAGTGGCTCTGAAGGAAGCCAGCCGCCATCTTGTGAGCTGCCCTATGGGAAGGCCCATCTGGTAAGTGACATGATTTAGATGTGTGTCCCCTCCAAATCTCATGTTGAAATGTGATCCCCAGAGCGGAAGATTGGCCTGCTGGGAGGTGTTAGGGTCATAGGAACAGATACTTCCTGAATGGCTTGGTGCCCTCCCCATGATAAGTGAGTTGTCACTCTGTTAGTTCATGAGAGAACTGGTTGTTTAAAAGAGCCAGGCACCTCCTCCTCTCTCCCTTGCTCCCACTCTCACCATGTGAGTGCACCTGCTCCCCTTTCACCTTCCACCATGATTGGAAGCTTCCTGAGACCCTCACCAGGAGCAGATGTTGGAGCCATACTTCCTGTACAGCCTGCAGAACTGTGAGCCAAAATAAACCTCTTTTCTTTATAAATTATCCAGCCTCAGATATTCCTTTATAGCAACACAAAACGGACTAACAGAGCAAGGAACTGATGTCTCCAGCCAGCAGCCAATGAGGCCCTGAGGCCTGCTGACAGCAACTGTGTGAGTGAGCTGGAAAGTGGATTTTCTCCTATGTCATGATTATAGCCTTGCAAGATACCCTGAGCCAGATGACCCAGGGAGGCCACACCTGCATTCTGGACCCCCAGAAACTGGAAGATAATAAATGTTTGTTGTTTTAAGCCTCTAAGTTTCCAGGTAATTTGTTATACAACAATAGGTAACTAACATGCCACATCAGCGGTAAGTGCCTTGCACAGTCCCTGGCACACAGTAGGCGCTTGGTAGATGTGATGGGAATCTGATTCTAACTGAGCTATGGGTTCATGTGAAAATCTTCCCAGAGAGATCTGTATTCTACCTTGTCATTGATAAGCAAGTTAGTAACCTGGAGAAATGTTCGACAAATAAGGAAGAACGTGTGTGAACATAGAAAGAGATGGATAAAGCAAGAAAGTCTTGGCCGGCTGCAGTGGCTCACACCTGTAATCCCAGCACTTCGGGAAGCTGAAGTGGGTGGATTGCCTGAGGTCAGGAGTTCGAGAACAGCCTGGCCAACATGGCAAAACCCCATCTCTACCAAAAATACAAAAATTAGCTGGGTGTGGTGGCACATATCTGTATTCCCAGATACTCAGGAGGCTGAGGAAGGAGAATGGCTTGAACCCGGGAGGCGGAGGTTGCAGTAAGCTGAGGTCACACCACTGCACTCCAGGCTGAGCGACAGAGCACTCCGCCTCAAAAAAAAAAAAAAAAAAAAGAAAGTCCTAATATTCATGAGGTCCTAAAATGTACGATTTTGTCACAGTGGAATTTTCCAACAGAATAATAGGAGAAAGAGTACTTCTGAGACCACTTGAGGTCACACTACACAAGTGGCCATCAGTTTTGATTCCAGGAAAGGCAAGCCTTTGAGAGAGGAACTAGCTGGAGATATTCCTGAGGCAGGGGCTCCGGCGATTCCTCAGAAAAAGAATCTATATTGACAGCAACAAATATTTATGGAGATGGCACTGTAGATACAGTGGGGAGCAAAAGCCTTGATCTCAGAGCATCCACAGGTATACTACAGAGGTTAGCAGTAAACATTTTCATCAATGCAAATATAATTATAAGTTGACACTGCAGTTTTATAGGGAAGGGATTTATTAGGTTGATGCAAAAGTACTTGCAGTTTTTGCCATGGCTTTTGCACCAACCCAATATAAACTAGAAAACCAACTGAGACTAGAGGGATCAGAAAGGTAGAAGAAGGAGCACAAATGCTGAAATATGAGGATAAATGGGCATTAACAAGGTGAGGAAGGAAGAGCAAAACATCACAGACAGAGGGAACAGCATGTGCAAATATCGTGTGATGGCAGGTAACACAGCATATTTGGGAACTGATAGAACATCAGTGTGTAGCTGGAAGACAGCCAGTGGGACAGTGGTGAGAGAGAGACTGAGGTGGTCAGCTGGGGACAGACCATTTGGCCTGGTAGTAAGTTGTAAGCTCTAGTGAGAATTTGGATCTTTATTCAAAGAGCAATGGGAGCCGGGTGCGGTGGCTCAAGACTGTAATCCCAGCACTTTGGGAGGCCAAGGCAGGCGGATCACTTGAGGTCGGGAGTTTGAAACCAGCCTGGCCAACATGGTGAAACCCCATCCCTACTAAAAATACAAATATTAGCTGTGTGTGGTGTCACACGCCTGTAGTCCCAGCTATTTGGGAAGCTGAGGCAGGAGAATTGCTTGAGCCCGAGAAGTGGAGGTTGCAGTGAGTGGACGTCACGCCACTCCACTCCAGCCTGGGCAACAGAGTGCAGAGTGAGACTCCGTCTACAAAAAAAAAAAAAAAAAAAAAAAAAAAAAAAAAAAAATTAGGTTCTTGAGGGGGCGGAGCAAGATGGCCAAATAGGAACAGCTCCAGTCTCCAACTCCCAGCGCGAGCGACACAGAAGACCGGTGATTTCTGCATTTTCAACTGAGGTACTGGGGTCATCTCACTGGGGAGTGCCGGACAATTGGTGCTGGTCAGCTGCTGCAGCCCGACCAGCGAGAGCTGAAGCAGGGCGAGGCATTGCCTCACCTGGGAAGCGCAAGGGGGAAGGGAATCCCTTTTCCTAGCCAGGGGAACTGAGACACACAACACCTGGAAAATTGGGTAATTCCCGCCCCAATACTGCGCTTTAAGCAAACGGGCACACCAGGAGATTATACCCACACCTGGCTGGGAGGGTCCCACGGCCATGGAGCCTCCCTCATTGCTAGCACAGCAGTCTGCGATCTAACCGAAATGGCAGCAGCAAGGCTAGGGGAGGGGCGCCCGCCATTGCTGAGGCTTAAGTAGGTAAACAAAGCCGCTGGGAAGCTCGAACTGGGTGGAGCTCACAGCAGCTCAAGGAAACCTGCCTGTCTCTGTAGACTCCACCTCTGGGGAGAGGGCACAGCTAAACAACAAAAGGGGAAGAAGCAGAGGCCTGTGCAGACGGGAACGACTCTGTCTGACAGCTTTGAAGAGAGCAGTAGATCTCTCAACCTCCGGGTTGAGATCTGAGAATGGACAGACTGCCTGCTCAAGTGGGTCCCTGACCCCTGAGTAGCCTAACTGGGAGACATCCCCCACTAGGGGCAGTCTGACACCCCACACCTCACAGGGTGGAGTACACCCCTGAGAGGAAGCTTCCAAAGTAAGAATCAGACAGGTACACTCGCTGTTCAGCAATATTCTATCTTCTGCAACCTCTGCTGCTGATACCCAGGCAAACAGGGTCTGGAGTGGACCTCAAGCAATCTCCAACAGACCTACAGCTGAGGGTCCTGACTATTAGAAGGAAAACTATCAAACAGGAAGAACACCTATACCAAAACCCCATCAGTGCATCACCATCATCAAAGACCAGAGGCAGATAAAACCACGAAGATGGGGAAGAAGCAGGGCAGAAAAGCTGGAAATTCAAGAAATAAGAGCGCATCTCCCCCTGCAAAGGAGAGCAGCTCATCGCCAGCAACGGATCAAAGCTGGTCAGAGAATGACTTTGACGAGATGAGAGAAGAAGGCTTCAGTCCATCAAACTTCTCAGAGCTAAAGGAGGAATTACGTACCCAGCGCAAAGAAACTAAAAATCTTGAAAAAAGAGTGGAAGAATTGATAGCTAGAATAATTAATGCAGAGAAGGTCATAAATGAAATGACAGAGATGAAAACCATGACACGAGAAATACGTGACAAATCCACAAGCTTCAGTAACCGACTCGATCAACTGGAAGAAAGAGTATCAGCGATTGAGGATCAAATGAATGAAATGAAGCGAGAAGAGAAACCAAAAGAAAAAGAAGAAAAAGAAATGAACAAAGCCTGCAAGAAGTATGGGATTATGTAAAAAGACCAAATCTACGTCTGACTGGGGTGCCTGAAAGTGAGGGGGAAAATGGAACCAAGTTGGAAAACACTCTTCAGGATATCATCCAGGAGAACTTCCCCAACCTAGTAGGGCAGGCCAACATTCAAATTCAGGAAATACAGAGAACACCACAAAGATACTCCTCGAGAAGAGCAACTCCAAGACACATAATTGCCAGATTCACCAAAGTTGAAATGAAGGAAAAAATCTTAAGGGCAGCCAGAGAGAAAGGTCGGGTTACCCACAAAGGGAACCCCATCAGACTAACAGCAGACCTCTCGGCAGAAACTCTACAAGCCAGAAGAGAGTGGGGGCCAATATTCAACATTCTTAAAGAAAAGAATTTTAAACCCAGAATTTCATATCCAGCCAAACTAAGTTTCATAAGTGAAGGAGAAATAAAATCCTTTACAGATAAGCAAATGCTTAGAGATTTTGTCACCACCAGGCCTGCCTTACAAGAGACCCTGAAGGAAGCCCTAAACATGGAAAGGAACAACCGGTACCAGCCATTGCAAAAACATGCCAAAATGTAAAGACCATCGAGGCTAGGAAGAAACTGCATCAACTAACGAGCAAAATAACCAGTTAATATCATAATGGCAGGATCAAGTTCACACATAACCATGTTAACCTTAAATGTTAATGGACTAAATGCTCCAATTAAAAGACACAGACTGGCAAACTGGATAAAGAGTGAAGACCCATCAGTCTGCTGTATTCAGGAGACCCATCTCACATGCAGAGACATACATAGGCTCAAAATAAAGGGATGGAGGAAGATCTACCAAGCAAATGGAGAACAAAAAAAAAGCAGGGGTTGCAATCCTAGTCTCTGATAAAATAGACTTTAAACCATCAAAGATCAAAAGAGACAAAGAAGGCCATTACGTAATGGTAAAGGGATCAATTCAACAGGAAGAGCTAACTATCCTAAATATATATGCACCCAATACAGGAGCACCCAAATTCATAAAGCAAGTCCTTAGAGACTTACAAAGAGACTTAGACTCCCATACAATAATAATGGGAGACTTCAACACTCCACTGTCAACATTAGACAGATCAACGAGACAGAAAGTTAACAAGGATATCCAGGAATTGAACTCATCTCTGCACCAAGCGGACCTAATAGACATCTATAGAACTTTCCACCCCAAATCAACAGAATATACATTCTTCTCAGCACCACATCGCACTTATTCCAAAATTGACCACATAATTGGAGGTAAAGCACTCCTTAGCAAATGTAAAAGAACAGAAATTATAACAAACTGTCTCTCAGACCACAGTGCAATCAAACTAGAACTCAGGACTAAGAAACTCAATCAAAACCGCTCAACTACATGGAAACTGAACAACCTGCTCCTAAATGACTACTGGGTACATAACGAAATGAAGGCAGAAATAAAGATGTTCTTTGAAACCAATGAGAACAAAGATACAACATACCAGAATCTCTGGGACACATTTAAAGCAGTGTGTAGAGGGAAATTTATAGCACTAAATGCCCACAAGAGAAAGCTGGAAAGATCTAAAATTGACACTCTAACTTCACAATTAAAAGAACTGGAGAAGCAAGAGCAAACACATTCAAAAGCTAGCAGAAGGCAAGAAATAACTAAGATCAGAGCAGAACTGAAGGAGATAGAGACACAAAAAACCCTCCAAAAAATCAATGAATCCAGGAGTTGGTTTTTTGAAAAAATCAACAAAATTGACAGACCGCTAGCAAGACTAATAAAGAAGAAAAGAGAGAAGAATCAAATAGACGCAATAAAAAATGATAAAGGGGATATCACCACGGACCCCACAGAAATACAAACTACCATCAGAGGATACTATAAACACCTCTACGCAAATAAACTAGAAAATCTAGAAGAAATGGATAATTTCCTGGACATTTACACTCTTCCAAGACTAAACCAGGAAGAAGTTGAATCCCTGAATAGACCAATAGCAGGCTCTGAAATTGAGGCAATAATTAATAGCCTACCCACCAAAAAAAGTCCAGGACCAGATGGATTCACAGCTGAATTCTACCAGAGGTACAAGGAGGAGCTGGTACCATTCCTTCTGAAACTATTCCAATCAATTGAAAAAGAGGGAATCCTCCCTAACTAATTTTATGAGGCCAACATCATCCTGATACCAAAGCCTGGCAGAGAGACACAACAAAAAAAGAAAATTTTAGACCAATTTCCCTGATGAACATCGATGCAAAAATCCTCAATAAAATACTGGCAAACCGGATTCAGCAGCACATCGAAAAGCTTACCCACCATGACCAAGTGGGCTTCATCCCTGGGATGCAAGGCTGGTTCAACATTCGCAAATCAATAAATGTAATCCAGCATATAAACAGAACCAAAGACAAGAACCACATGATTATCTCAATAGATGCAGAAAAGGCTTTTGACAAAATTCAACAGCCCTTCATGCTAAAAATGCTCAAGAAATTCGGTATTGATGGAACGTACCTCAAAATAATAAGAGCTATTTATGACAAACCCACAGCCAATATCATACTGAATGGGCAAAAACTGGAAAAATTCCCTTTGAAAACTGGCACAAGACAGAGATGCCCTCTCTCACCACTCCTATTCAACGTAGTGTTGGAAGTTCTGGCTAGGGCAATCAAGCAAGAGAAAGAAATCAAGGGTATCCAGTTAGGAAAAGAAGAAGTCAAATTGTCCCTGTTTGCAGATGACATGATTGTATATTTAGAAAACCCCATTGTCTCAGCCCAAAATCTCCTTAAGCTGATAAGCAACTTCAGGAAAGTCTCAGGATACAAAATTAATGTGCAAAAATCACAAGCATTCTTATACACCAGTAACAGACAAACAGAGAGCCAAATCATGAATGAACTTCCATTCACAATTGCTTCAAAGAGAATAAAATACCTAGGAATCCAACTTACAAGGGATGTAAAGGACCTCTTCAAGGAGAACTACAAACCACTGCTCAGTGAAATAAAAGAGGACACTAACAAATGGAAGAACATACCATGCTCATGGATAGGACGAATCAATATCGTGAAAATGGCCATACTGCCCAAGGTTATTTATAGATTCAATGCCATCCCCATCAAGCTATCAATGAGTTTCTTCACAGAATTGGAAAAGACGGCTTTAAAGTTCATATGGAACCAAAAAAGAGCCCGCATTGCCAAGACAATCCTAAGTCATAAGAACAAAGCTGGAGGCATCACGCTACCTGACTTCAAACTATACTACAAGTCTACAGTAACCAAAACAGCATGGTACTGGTACCAAAACAGACATATAGACCAATGGAACAGAACAGAGTCCTCAGAAATAATACCACACATCTACAGCCATCTGATCTTTGACAAACCTGAGAGAAACAAGAAATGGGGAAAGGATTCCCTATTTAATAAATGGTGCTGGGAAAATTGGCTAGCCATAAGTAGAAAGCTGAAACTGGATCCTTTCCTTACTCCTTATACGAAAATTAATTCAAGATGGATTAGAGACTTAAATGTTAGACCTAATACCATAAAAACCCTAGAAGAAAACCTAGGTAGTATCATTCAGGACATAGGCATGGGCAAGGACTTCATGTCTAAAACACCAAAAGCAACGGCAGCAAAAGCCAAAATTGACAAATGGGATCTAATTAAACTAAAGAGCTTCTGCACAGCAAAAGAAACTACCATCAGAGTGAACAGGCAACCTACAGAATGGGAGAAAATTTTTGCAATCTACTCATCTGACAAAGGGCTAATATCCAGAATCTACAAAGAACTCAAACAAATTTACAAGAAAAAAACAAACAACCCCATCAAAAAGTGGGCAAAGGATATGAACAGACATTTCTCAAAAGAAGACATTCATACAGCCAACAGACACATGAAAAAATGCTCATCATCACTGGCCATCAGAGAGATGCAAATCAAAACCACAATGAGATACCATCTCACACCAGTTAGAATGGCAATCATTAAAAAGTCAGGAAACAACAGGTGCTGGAGAGGATGTGGAGAAATAGGAACACTTTTACACTGTTGGTGGGATTGTAAACTAGTTCAACCATTATGGAAAACAGTATGGCGATTCCTCAAGGATCTAGAACTAGATGTACCATATGACCCAGCCATCCCACTACTGGGTATATACCCAAAGGATTATAAATCATGCTGCTATAAAGACACATGCACACGTATGTTTATTGTGGCACTATTCACAATAGCAAAGACTTGGAATCAACCCAAATGTCCATCTGTGACATACTGGATTAAGAAAATGTGGCACATATACACCATGGAATATTATGCAGCCATAAAAAAGGATGAGTTTGTGTCCTTTGTAGGGACATGGATGCAGCTGGAAACCATCATTCTTAGCAAACTATTACAAGAAGAGAAAACCAAACACCGCATGTTCTCACTCATAGGTGGGAACTGAACAATGAGATCACTTGGACTCGGGAAGGGGAACATCACACATCGGGGCCTATCATGGGGAGGGGGGAGGGGGGAGGGATTGCATTGGGAGTTATACCTGATATAAATGACGAATTGATGGGTGCTGACGAGTTGATGGGTGCAGCACACCAACATGGCACAAGTATACATATGTAACAAACCTGCACGTTATGCACATGTACCCTAGAACTTAAAGTATAATAGCAAAAAAAAAAAAAACAAATTAGGTTCTTAAAAACTGCATTGCTAAATAAAACAATGTTCCTATATACCATTAAAAAAAAAAAAAAGAAAGAAAGAAAGAAAAACAATGGGAAGCCACTGGATGGCTTAAGTGAGGGTGTGATGGAATCAGATTTGTGTGGTTAAGCATCCTCCCTGGAAACCGTGTGTAGACTGAATTCATGCGTGGGAGAGGCAGAATTGGATACTATAATAGTCCAGGCAAATGGTACTAGTCAGCTTGGACCAGAGCAGAAGCTGTAGACATAAAAGATGCGCAGCACCAAGCTGATGTGGAACATCACCCACCTCCCAGGGGAGACCAAAGCTCAAAAGCACGAGGTAATGGAGAGAACATAAAACAGAACCAAGTTCAAATTCTGGCTCTGCTTCTTATCAGCTGTGTGACCTGTGGCAAGTTTCTAACCCTCTCTGTGTTTCACTGTGCTTCTATGTAAAGCTGGGATAACGAGGTCCACCTTGCTGAGTAGTTATGCAGATTACACGAGATACCCCTGAAAGTGCCTAGAGTAGGGCAGTGGACTGAGGCACCTGAGGTCCAGCGACCCCTCATAGACATGAGATAAATCCTGACCGAGAACAGGCAGTTTAGTTTTGGCTGCAGCTGACGTAATGTATATTTTTTACAGTGTTTGAAAATGTTCCATTCTGGCCGGTGAATGCCGGGCATTCATTCCGGTTCATGCTGGTGGGAGGCTGAGGCAGGAGGATCACTGGAGTCCAGGAGTTCGAGATTAGCCTGGGCGACATAGGGAGACCCTGTTTCTACAAAAAATAAAAAAAAAATTACCTGAGCATGGTGGTCCGTGCCTGTAGTCCCAGCTACTCGGGAAGGTAAAGTGGGAGGATCACTTGGGCCCAGGAGGTCGAGGCTATAGTGAGCCGACATCATGCTGCTGCACTGCAGTCTGGGCAACAGAGTGAGACCCTGTCTCAATTGACGAGAGAGAGAGAGAAAGAGAGGGAGAAAGAGAATGTTCTATTCTGCCACAGAAGCCAAGAAAACAAGTGGGATGGATGAACTTTGTGATTGATAAGTAAGTTAGTAACCTGGAGAAATGTTAGACAGATAAGGAAGAGCATATGTGAACATAGAAAGAGATGGAAGGAGCAAGAAAGTCCTAATATTCATGAGGTCCTAAATATACAAGAGACATAAAATATTCATGAGGCTCTAAATATATTTAAGGTATCTGAGGCACTAAATATTCATGATAACCTAAATATACATGAAGCATACGAAGCACTCAATATTCAGTCACCCATTGGTGACACTCATTCTAGCGCCATGTGTTCTCTGCCCAAGAAATGCAAATACCATCCGTGGCTGCTCCTCAGGCTAATTGGAGAAGTACAACTGTGGCCAGGTGTCTTTGTCTCTGCATCTCTCCAATGGAGCCAAGTATGCGCTGCCAGCTTCAGGCAACTTATAGACGTCCGCGGACTTCAAACCTCAACAGAGATCTCAGAAGCACCCTCAGCGGGCAAGGTGGGTGGATGCAGCACCTCCACTCTCCCTCGGTTCAGGCAGTGTTGTCCTTCCACCCATTTGTACCCCATCCTGAGTGTGTGAACCCACCCCATCCCACCTCTCTTTCCTTGCTTCTCACTGTGTGTTTTTAGTGGATTTCATACGCTGGGTGATTTAAGTTTTTCATCTTGTTTGTGAGCCTCTCTCCTTGTGATCTCTTGGATAGCTTGTATGGACGTGTACTCAGAGGCCCCTGCTGCGTGGAGGTGAGTTCCTGCGTGACAACTGAGTAACCGTTGAGAATGAGACTCTGCTGGCTCCGTGTGAGATGGAACATTGTTCTAAACATGTCAGGCACTGATGCTGGGAGCATGATAAAGAGGTGAGGCGTCCATTAAGCCAGCTCTGAGAGAATTGTGATTCTCTGAAATGGGTGAATGCTTCTTCCAGGGGAATATTAGAAAGGAAGGTGACAGGAATCAAGCAACTGGTTAAAGCAGCTATCCCCAATCTTTTTGGCACCAGGAACTGGTTTCATGGAAGACAATTTTTTTCCATGGACAGGGGCGAGGGGAGATGGTTTTGGAATGAAACTGTTCCACCTCAGATCATCAGGCATTAGATTCTCATAAGGAGCATGCAACCTAGATCCCCCGCATGCACAGTTCACATAGGGTTTGTGCTCCTATGAGAACGTAATGCCACCGCTGATCTGACAGGAGGCGGAGCTCAGGAGGTAATGCTCATTCAACCACCACTCACCCACCTCCTGCTGTGTGGCCTGGTTCCTAACAGGCCATGGACTAGTACAGGTCCTCAGCCTGGGAGTTGAGGACCCTGGATTAAAGGGTACAAAAATAGAGTGAGAGAGAAAGAATAAGTTTTAGGGTTCCATAGTACAGTAGGGAAATTACAGTTAACAATAATTTATTGTACACTTCAAAATAGCTAGAAGAGAAAAATTCTAATGTTCCCAGCTCAAAGAAAAGTGTTTGAGGTGATGGATATCCCGATTACCCTGATTTGATCATTACACCTTGTATCAAAATATCACATGTATCCCCCCAAATATGTACAACTATGATATTTCAACTTAAAATGTTCTTGGAAAAAAAAGACCAAGGCAAATGTGCACAAAATTGAAGACTGATAGCTGCGGAAGATGATAAAGATACCGAAAAACTGCAGTAGGGAAAGATTTGGGCCCAAGTCATTGTTTAGGGTTGTATGAGATTTCTAATCTCTTCAAGCGTGTTGAAAAGAATTCCCAAATTGGAAAATCGCCCCAAACACCAAGAGGTTAAGAACCCCTGTGGCAAATGCTAGACTATGCTGCAGTCATAAATGGTCCCGTACATTCTCAGTAATTTAACACAGCACATTTATTTCTTACACACACAATGCACCCATTTGGAGTTGGCTGGATGTTGCACTTTATCTGGCCCTCACTGCAAGACACATGCTGATGGGCCACTGTTTAGAATATTGCCATCCGTTCCAGCAAAAGGAAGCAAGCTCTGGAGGGCTTCACTCCAGCAATTAAATGCCCTGGTCCGGAAGTGAAACACATCACTTCCCACTTGTAACTCATTGGTCATGACTGGTCACATGGCCTCACTCAATTATAGGGGGCCAGGAAGTACAATTCCGCCATGTGCCTGGAAGGCAGAGAGCCAGAAATATTTAGTGGACATCCCTGATTTGACTTCCACAGCACTCTCACTTGTATGCACAAAAACTCAAGGACACAGATGATTTGGAGGTGACGGTGTCTGGCTGTAAGACCCAGAGCCCCGAGACCACCTTTAGAAGACACTCAGGGGTTTCCTGATACCACAGACATCCTGGTGGACTCCACTCTGCCAAGACCTAGAGAGTCCAGCTTCATTTATGTATCTGTGTCATCTTATGTAAACGTCCCCTGCTCTCACATTATTCTGGGCACGGTGCAGGAGGTGGCTGATGACCATCAAGAAAAGCAAGGTCGGCCGGGCGCGGTGGCTCAAGCCTGTAATCCCAGCACTTTGGGAGGCCGAGACGGGTGGATCACGAGGTCAGGAGATCGAGACCATCCTGGCTAATACGGTGAAACCCCGTCTCTACTAAAAAATACAAAAAACTAGCCGGGCGACGAGGCGGGCGCCTGTAGTCCCAGCTACTCGGGAGGCTGAGACAGGAGAATGGCATGAACCCGGGAGGCGGAGCTTGCAGTGAGCTGAGAGCCGGCCACTGCACTCCAGCCTGGGCGGCAGAGCAAGACTCCGTCTCAAAAAAAAAAAAAAAAAAAAAAAAGAAAAGCAAGGTCTCTGTCTCTGACAGGCAGGAGACCCATTAGAGTGACACGTGCAGTGGCCAGAGGGGAAGAAGGGTCTGGACAGAAAGACAATGAATGGAAGACATCAGGGCAGCCGAGTGACCTCTGCATGACCTTTCCAACCTAACCGAGGAATAGGGAAACACTTTTGGCTTTTTAAATAGCATTTACTTTAAGTAGCCCTGTTAATTAGTATTAATTAACAGCTGATAGTTTCTGTTACCTCCTAATTGGTGGTTTGCAAGTCAAGAAGTTTAGGTAGAGAGTGAGGTAAAGGTGAGAGGAGAGAGGGGCTCCTAGCTTTCTAGAATGAACAATTAGTACTCATTCATTTGAAAGCAGGGCACCTTCAAGGTTGAGAAATGCCCCTGAGTAGTCACCTCTGGCTGGATATATACTCCCTATTCTGCTTGACAAAACACACACCCAGCTTTCTTTCACAGGTGGCTTCTGTGGCTTGAGGCCAACAGCACTTTATCTCCAGCACTCTCTGAGCCCTGAACCAATGATCCTTTACAAACCCGTTTCAGGGGCATTGCCCCCTTGCCAGAGCCTGTTCCAGCATGTCCTCTTTCATCTTCATCTGCAGCCTTGCTAAAGAACTTGCCAGGGTAGAAATTGCCAGATCTTTGGGAGTGTCCCAGGTTTCTGCTCCCTGAGGGAAGGAGACATGTCAGCTCAGGGAGCCGGCTCCAGGCAGATAGAGGGAGGGAGTCAGTTTCTACAAGAAATCACCGAAATGTTCGCCCCTGGACTTTGGAATCACTGAAACTTGGGTGCAAGTTCCAGCTCCTCCACTTGCTAGCCGTGAGACTGCGGGCTCATTCTAGGTAACCCCTCTCACCCTGTTAATAAGAGAAACTTCACGTACACTTGTGAGAGTAAATGCAATCATGTGTGCTAAGCCCTTTGCCCAGTATATAGGCCTCTATTATTATAAACAAATATTAGAATAATTAGATAAACATTTAGGCCCATTGAGGCCTTCAGCACAAACCTAAATTTGAAGCTAGACTCTTGACATCTGCCACTGGGAGCCCTCAGCCTCCTGTGAGCACTTAGATCTGGCTGGCTTTGATAGATGTTATCTAGCTCCCTGTGGGAAACTGGAACCAGGCAGATAGTCTGTCACTAATGACTTCAACAACCCTGTGGGTTGAAAGAGCTTGAAAACAGCTAGCAGGCTTCTTCTGGTGTGTTTCTAGACCTGGGAGGGATTTCTGGCCTCAGCTCGTTCTGGGTCCATGTGCTAGGGGGATCCTGGTGGTTCCAAATCAATCCTTGGCCTTAGGTACCAAATCATCTGGGGATTTTCCCTCATGGCATTTGCCATTGTACCAATTAAATTCAAGAACAACAGCAAGTAGCTGAGACCCAAAGTCACAGCAGCCTACAAGATAGTTTATTTCTTTCAAACATAGAATTCCAGAAGAATAAAGCCTAGGGCTGGTATCGTGGCTCTGTTCCACCAAGTTCTCAGAGGTTCTGGTATCTCTGACAAGATCCTACTATCTTGTCACTCAACTGTGCATGGGCTCCATTCCCAAGGTCTCCTCTTGGCCCAATATGTGCTGTGGCTCCAGCTTTCATGTCCACATTCCAGCCAGAAGAATGGAGGACAGGTAGGAAGAGGGGCAAAGGACACATGCCAACTGTCTTTGAAGGAAGGCTCCCAGAAATTTGTCACATGACCTTTCCCCTTACTTTTTAGTTTAGTGACATGACCACAGCTGGCTGCAAGGTGGTATGGAGGAGAGATGGTTGGTTTGAAAGAGAGGGAAAGATAAAGAGATCACATAGAGAAAGTAAGAGTTGAGAGGTATTTCTGTGCCTACTCAGAAAGTCTCACTGGGGGCTTAAGTTAGCTATAGTCAGTTTGTAACTTGCAGTCAAAACAACAATGAAGAAAATCATGATTAGGATAGTTTTCTTAGTCCTGCACCAGTGGTGTTGCATACTTTGATATGCCTAAGAATCATGTGGAGGTGTTTGTTTAAAACATCAATTTTTCTGGTTCCATCCCCAGAAATTCTGATTCCTTGAGCCTGGAGTGGGGCCAGGACCTGCATCTTTAACAGCGTCTTCTCCCATTCTGCTATAGGCAGTCCAAGGGCTACAGTTTGAGACATACAACTTTACAGTCAGTTTGAAGATCTATCAATTACTGTTGCTATGTAACAAACAGCCCCAGGCTTACTGGCTTAAAGCAATGGCCATTTTATGTTGTTCACAGATACTGTGGGTCAGAAGTCTGGAAAGGGCATAGCAGGGACAACTTGTTTCTGCTCTATGATGTCTATGGCTTCAGTTAGGAAGAATCAAAGGCCAGGGGTGTCTCAAAGGCTGGGAGCTGGCATCCTCTGAAAGCTCCTTCAGTTCCACATTCAGTGGTTGATGGTGGCTATTGTCTGGAACCTCAACTGGGGCAATCAGTTGGAATACCTACATATGAGCCACTTCCCATGTCTTGGGCTTCTTTGCAGCATGGTCACTGGATTCTAACAGTGAAAGTCCTAACAGAGAACCCGGAGGAAACTTGATGGCCTCTAATGGCCTAGTCTCAGAAGTCAAATAGTATCACTTCTGCCATAATCACAGGCCACCGGATTCAGGAGGGAGGGCACATAGATTCCACTCGATAGTACATTGTAAGAAGAGCATCCACATGCTGTGGGATGGATGGGAGCTCCGGTTGCAGCCAACTTGGGAAAATATCATCTTCTCCTAGGGTGAAACCTGGTGTCTGCAAAGGGAACTTAGGAAGTGTCAGGTGGCCAGGTCTCTGGCCCCCACCCTGATGGAACCAAATCCCTACCCCGCATGTTGTATGTGCTGACTTTTTTCATCAGCCAAGATCCTGCCTTTCCCTCAAGTCCTGACGTGGAGCTCAGTATTCTGAGGGCAGGGGAATGGAGCCAGCCTGTTTGCATTTCCTCCCAAGCCTCAGGAGTATGCCTGTGGTGTATTGGTTCTGCTCAGGAGTGAGTGGATCCAGGTGTAGGGGAAACCTTTGGCCAGGATTCCATGTGGGGTGTGTCAAGGAACTGCACTCAGAATTTTTTAAACCATCTGTCACGTGGCTCTTTAGCCAGCTTAGAATAATTACCCCTGAAGTTGCACTGCGGGTGCAGAAGAATTCTTTGATTTTTTTCTCTCCTTTTAGTATCAACTTTAATAGTTTCCTGGGATAGGATTTTCTTTTTTTTTTTTTAACAAAGGAAACACACCCATGAAACTATAGTGCGAGCTTCTTGGTGACTCTGTGCACTCTGGCTGAGAATGGGACCTCAGACATGCCGGAGTTTGAGGGCACAGATTCAGCTTGTATTTGTCTTGTTTCCTACCTAGGCCCATGGTGGTGGGCTTGGCAAAGCCCTGCTGAACTGGATGCATTTCCCCTGGTTAAAATTATGGAGTGCTGGCCTCAGGACTAACCTTAGAGACATTTATCCGACCCTCTCACTTTCCAGTTAAGGACACAGAGGCCAGAAAGCCGAGCGACCTGTCCAAAGCCATGTGGTTCTCCAAGCCTTAATCCTGAACAATTTCTGACCCCTCCTAGGGCTATCTTAATTGAGAGGGGCCTAGGAAGGGGAGAACAAGCACTCCCATCTTGCTAGTTGGTGAAATGCCTCTCACCCTCTTTTTTTTCCTAAGCGCCCTTCCCTCCACTATTTGCACTAACGTGTGAATTTGCTGTTCCCATCCACACATGGGACAGAAAGTGTATTTGAGCTGATGTGCTTTAAGCTCTTTCTGGAAAGAGCTTACTGCTGGTGGCTGCCCTGGTTCAAGCTGTCATCCAAATAATGTGCAACTCTTAGATTTGGGCTTTTCCCATAATAAACCCATCAATGGCGTTATTAGGAATCCTTAGTTTTCTTTTTTAATATAGCCATGAAAAAAGCCTCCAGTGTATTACAGAGGGGCGGGAATACCCCAGAGACATCGTCTGGAGCAGTTTTAAACAAGTCTGCAAATTATTTGACACTCATCCCATAGAGAGGTGTCGTCTGTGTCCTCTCCCCTGGAATCTGAGATGGCCTACTGACCCACTTGTAACCAATAGAACACAGTGCAAGGGACAGTGAATGACTTCTTGAGCTAAGTCAGCCAAGACCACCTGGGTCTCTCTATGGAGACAGGCTCCCTTTTGCTGTCACTCTCACTCTCTTGCTGTGTGACTGTGCTTTACCTCCTCTTTCCTGTTGCCTCACAGGGGCTCAGCTCCACGGCTCTCCACTGTCATCGATTCCACACAATGCCTGCTTCTCTTTTATTGACTTTTACTGCTTTTGTGGTTCATAAGTGTTGCGAGAGTCCTTTCTGGAATCCTCTCTGGGGACCCAAAATTGAAGAGCAGTCCCCAGCAGGGTGTGCACTCCAGGGCCAGCATGCTCCTGTCATCAGCCCCTGCGCCATCCCACCCACACTCCTGTCCCTGCAGTAGGGAGGGGCAGCAGGAGATGGGTGGGGTCAAAGGAGGCCGTGTGGGGCCTGATCTGTCTAGAAAGGGTGTCACTGGCCTTTCCCACACTGAGCTGTGTCACAGAAATTGCTGCCGACAGGGGTCAGGTGGCCTAATACTGAATTTGGGGGGCGGGGATCAGTGTGAATGGCGCCTTGCACTGGAAAGGGGCCCAGAAGACCCCCAGGGCTAATGAAGGCGGCCAGGCTTTGTGAAAGGCCTGCAGGACACTCCTAGGGCATGGTGGGGAGGCTGGGAGAGGTCTTAGCCCCGAGGGGAAGAATGCCCATGTCAGGGAAGGCAGGCATTAACTCCATCAGGCAGGGCCGAGGGGCCCCGCATTAACTCCTCAAAGGCGGCTGAGCAGGGCCTGTGATTGACAGGTGGACTCTGTCAATCAGGACAAGCTGGCGGTGAAAGAGTGGGCCACCAGATACAAAAGGAGAGATGTTTGATGAGCTCCAGGGGCTGGGCTGGAATGGGGGGAGGATGAGCCAGAGTCTCAGGGAACTCGTGACTTCATGTGAGAGATGAGATTGGAGAGACCAGGGTTTTAAGTGGGGACCTTTGAGGCCCAAGCATTCATTTATTATAGAGTGCCTGTCTTGGCAAAAGTGCCAAAAGGAAGCTGACTTGTCAATGATGTCTGTGCCAGATTCTTGAACTTGCCTCAGGTATTCGGTGAAGCACTTAGTCACAAATGCAGCACACAGGCGATGACATTGTATATGTGTATGTCTGTATTGCCAGGAGAGAGACTGGGGAGGCTTTGCTATGGGGGAGAGGGGAGAGGTTGGCAGTGATGGTTTTATTATGCAAAGGATTCTGAGGACCATGATAGGTGTTGGATAAATATTTGATCATTTACACATATAGCACCGGTGCTCCAAATTGTATTTTTAAAAGCAAGTTCCAACATTCTATTTTTCTAAGTTTAAAGATTAATTTAAATTAGATGTATGCACTCATTCTAGAAAATATTTGGAAATATATAAAGTACAGAACAGTGGGGGGAGGCTCCTCCTCCCACTGAAAGTCAGTCATTGCCAGCATGACGGTGTATTTAGCTCCAGTCTTTTTACTATACATCTTTTAAAATATAATTGTGATCAACTGTACATGCAATTTGGTAATTTGCTCTTTTCTTGCTCAATGTGGTGATACAAGCATTTTCCATGCTATTACAAATTCCTGGTAAACATCATTTTTAATGGCTATGTAATATGGATTGTATTTTCAATTTTCATTAAATTTCTCTTTTATCTTCAGCCTGATTGCTTGGAGGGGCCTAATTTCTGCCAGTCCTAATCTGCTTATCTGTTTATCAGGAGCTGCATTTCCACCACTGCTATCTCCTTTTCTGAGGGAACAGGGAGGGCATGACAGAGAGGGTTTGAAATGGGACAGACACAGCAGCTACACGAGGTCACTGGCAAGTCAGAGACACTGTTAGGGCAGGACCACCAAGGGCCCTTGCTATCCTGTGGCCAGTCTCAAGTTCAAAGATTTTGTCCAGTTGTGTGCATAAGTATGTTAATTCTTACAGAGACCATGTGGCCCACTTAGGATTCAAGAATACCGTTCCCATAGTTATGGGCACATTGTGCTAGAAAAGAAAGGTTGAGATTGGGTAAAACGGTGGCAAAAAGGGATTGTGGCATCCAGATGGGGCGGTGGTAGGGAAGTTCTTTGCAGAATATTGAACCTCCAATTTCTACAGGTGATAAATGTGTCTGTCCAATGCCTGTATCGAATCTTCCTTCTTAAAAGAGGAATGAAGTCATGATTTTTTTGAATAGACAAATGGTACTGGGTGTTTAATTCATTAAGGGGCACCCCTTCCAACCTGTGTGTGTGTGCACACGTGTGTATGTGTATGTGTGTGTGTGTGTTTGTGTGAGAAATGCCTCTTGCCCTTTTTTTTCCCTAAGAACCCCTTCCTTCCGCTATTTGCACTAACCTGTGAATTTGCTGTTCTATGACTTTTCTATGGGAAAATGACTTTTCACACAGGTATAGATTTTTGTAACCACTATCACAATCAGGATATAGAACCATTTCATCAACCCCCAGGACTCATTTGTGCTACCCTTTTGTAGTCAAGCCCTCTCTCACCCTTAATGTCTGGCCGACACTGATCCAGGCCCCATCACTCCTGCGTTTATTAAATGTAATTATGCAGCATGTGAGCTGTTGAAGACTGGTTTCTCTCTCTCAACATAATGCTTTTGCAATTCGTCCAAGTTGTGTGTATCAGTAGTTTGTTTCTTTTCACAGCTGAGTAGTTTTCCATTGTATGGATATAACACCATTTGTTTAACTCTTCACCCACTGAAGGATGTTTAGGGTGTTTCCAGCTTTTGGCAATTATGATTCGAGCTGCTATGAACATTTGTGAACAGATTTTTGTGTGAACATGAGTTTTTATTTCCCTTGGGTAAATAACCTAGGAGTCGGATTGCTAGGTCTTATTGAAATTGCTTGTCTAACTTTACACAAAAATAACAAACAATTTTTCAGAGTGGCCATACCACTTTACATTCTTACCCGCGACATGAGACTTCCAGTTGTTCCACATCCTTGTCAGCACTTGATATGGTCAGTGGGCTTTTTATTTTTTTATTTTTTTATTTTAGCCATTCTGATAGGGGTGTGGTATATATCTCATCATGTTTTAATTTGCATTTTCTTAATGGCTAATGATGTGGAACATCTTTTTCTGTTTATTTGCCATCTGTTTATCTCTTTGAGGATAACCAAAGAGGTTATCTTTTTGGCCATTTTTAATTGGGCTGTTAGTTTTTTTTTTTTCTTTTTTCTTTTTTTTTTTTTTTTTGAGACAGAGTCTCTGTCGCCCAGGCTGGAGTGCAGTGGCACAGTCTCGGCTCACTGCTTGATCTGCCTCCCGGGTTCAAGCAATTCTTCTGCCTCAGCCTCCTGAGTAGCTGGAACTACAGGCACGTGCCACCATGCCTGGCTAATTTTTGTATTTTTTTAGTGGAGACGGGGTTTCACTATATTGGACAGGCTGGTCTCGAACTCCTGACCTCATGATCCGCCCGCCTCAGCCTCCAAAAATGCTGGAATTACAGGCGTGAGCCACCGTGCCTGGACCTAGTTTTCTTACTGTTGAGTTTTGAACATTCTTTATATATTCTGTATATAAGTCTTTTGTTGGATATATGATTTACAAATGTTTTTCTTCAGTTCATAGGTTGCTTTTTAATTGTCTAAATGATGTCTTTCACAGAACAAAAGTTTTTTATTTTTAAATTTTGATGAAGTCCAATTTATCAATTTTTCTTTAGGGATCACATATTTGGTCTCACGTCTAAGAATTCTGCCTAATCCTAGGTCATGAAAATTTTCCCCTGTGTTTTCTTCTAAGAGTTTTATAGTTTTACATTTTACATTTAGACCTATGATCCATTTTTCAGTTAATTTTTGTATAAGGTGTGATGTTTAAGTTCAGGTTCATTTTTTTTTCATACAGATATCCAATTGTTCCAACATCATTTGTCAAAAAGACTACTCTTTCTCTATTGAATTGCCTTTGCACTTTTGTCAAAAATCAGTTGCCTCTGTCTGGACCCTATTCTATTCCATTGATCTATTCCACCAATACCACATCATCTTGATTATTGTAGCTTCGTAATAACTCTTAAAATGTGATTTCTCCAATTTCATTTGTTTTCTTCAAAATTGTTTTGGCTATTCTAGCCTCTTTGTCATTCTATATACATTGTAGAATCAGCCTGTCTTTATCTACAAGAAGTTGTGATGGGATTTTGATTGAAATTATGGTAAATACGTAGATTGACTTGGGAGAGAATTGGCATCCTTGCCATGTTGAGTCTCCCAATCCATTAACCTGGTATGTCTCTTCTCCACCTTGTTTTATTTGTTTGTTTGATTTAATAATTTTCTTCCCCCTCTGAGAAAAGGCATAGCTTAAAATGTTTGGCTTCAAAATGAAGAGAGCACCATCTGGTACAGATTCTCTCCTTTTACCCAGCCATGTCTTTTTTCCTTCAAGCCCATTAGAAATGACTTGGTTTTTGCTGGCAGTTTACACTTTGGGAGCAGGGTAGGAAGAGAGTTTTTTATTTTTGTTTTTGTTTTCTGAGACAGGGTCTCACTCTGTCACTCAGGCTAGAGTGCAGTTGTACAATCATAACTCACTGTAACCTTGAACTCCTGGCCTCAAGCCATCCTCCTGCTTCAGCCTTCCAAAGTGCCGGGATTACAGGTGTGAGCCACCCTGCCTGGCCTGGAAGAGTGTTTTATCAGAACCATCTATGCATGTGCTAGAGAATCATGTTTTGGTGTTAGTGCATACATGGGTGTCAGCTTGTACATACATGTACACACGTGGGCATCCATGTGTACACACATGTTAGTGTTCCTGTATACACATATACACCTGTGGGTCTCCTCATGTCACAGTACATGTGTGGGCGTCCTCATGTATATACACACATATAAATATATGGATTCCCATATACACATGCACACATATGCGGCATCCACGTGTACATGCACACATGGCCCCACTGAAGCAGACTCTGCCCTCCTTCCTGCTTCAAGCAGCCATGTGACATCCAGCTGAGATGAAGGGAAGGCATTTGCTTTACATGCAGAAAGCTGGCCAAACTTGACCTTCAAAGAATGAGCACAAATGCCCATATAGAGAGCTTCTTAGCAACTGCTTGTTGAAAAAGAAAAAAGAATCAGGGAAAGGAGCCAGAAAACAAGGAAGAAGGGAAGAAAATCAAGACAGAAAGCAAGCCTGACCCTTTAAGAGCCTAGCTAGTTCCAATAGTGCTCTCAAGGCTTTCTTGGGCTTCTGAAAAGAAAAGGGGAAAGAAATGAATAATACTTTTAGTTCTCCAGCTAGGAGAATGAGCTATGTTGACATCAATTGAGTCAAGAAGGGAAGGAAAAACCACAGACTGTGTAGTCACTTATATTAGCACGGTGCCTATGTTACCTCCTTAAAATATCTCAGAAATTCCAAAAGTTGGTATCGTTATTCTCATTTTACAGACAGAGGCTCAGAGAAGTTAAGGAACTTGCCCAAAGTCTCACAGTAAAGAGAAGAGCCTGGATTTAAACTTTTATTTTCACCCTCTAAATTCATTCGTGATATGGTTTGGATATTTGTCCCCTCCAAATCTCATGTTGAAAAGTGATCCGCAATGTTGGAGGTGGGGCCCTGTGGGAAGTGTTTAGAAAATGGAATTGGATACCTCATGAATGGCTTGGCGCCCTCCTCATAGTAATGAGTGAGTTCTCACTCTATTTGTTCACACAAGAACTGGTTGTTTAAAAGAGACTGGTGGCTGGGGACGGTGTGTCACACCTGTAATCCTAGCACTTTGGGAGGCCAAGGTGGGTGGATCACCTGAGGTTAGGAGTTCGAGACCAGCCTGGCCAATATGGTGAAACCCCATCTCTACTTAAAATACAAAAATTAGCTGGGCATGGTGGTAGGTTCCTGTAATCCCAGCTACTTGGGAGACTGAGAAAGGAGAATCGCTTGAACCCGGGAGGCAGAGGTTGCAGTAAGCCGAGATCGCACTATTGCACTCCAGTCTGGGCTACAAGAGCAAAACTCCATCTAATAAATAAATAAATAAATAAATAAATAAATAAATAAATAAACAAACAGAGCCTGGCATCTCCCTTGCTTCCCCTCTTGCCATGTGACACACCAGCTCCCCTTGCCTTCTGCCATGAGTGGAAGTTTCCTGAGGCCTCACCAGAAGCAGATGCTGGTGCCATGCTTCTTGCACACCCTGCAGAACTGTGAGCCAATTAAACTTCTGTTCTTTGTAAATTACCCAGCCTCAGGGATTCTTTTACAGCAATGCAAAACACACTGACACGCTTACTCTGCAGTTGGATACATTTACCATGAAGCACTCAGATTGTGCAATGGTTGACTTGCTTACTTCAGGCTGCTCAATGACCTGAAGGCCACAGCACTTTCAAATCACAGGATTTAGGAACAACAGAGATTAATCATGCCTACATCCCTCCTTTCACAGCTGATGAAACTATGGTGCAGAGAGATGGCTACACAGCAAGTCAATGGGTAGGTAGAAATAGAAACTGGTTCTCCTACCTCCTGCTTCCACTATATCACCTTCTTCTCAGGGTGACTGAGGTTTTCCAACCCAGGATGTGACAAGCCAGCCCTCAGCAGTTCTCATTAATCCTTCCATGATGTGGCCTAAGGCAGTTTGGATGGGGAAGTTAGTGGCAGCCCAGGACCCAGGCTTCTCAGCTCATTTGCCCATATGCTGAATCTTCCAAGGAACTATTTGAATATGCAGAAGCTAAGGAGCCAGAGGGCAAGAGAACTAGTGGTCTAGGCAGGAGGGCCTTGGAGTCACACCACCTGGGTGCAAATCCTAACTTCCTAAGTAAGACCTTGTGCCTCAGTGTCCCTATCTGTTAAGTGTGGATATGTGTTATTCAAGGTTCTCCAGAGAAACAACAAATAGAATAGTATAAAAATTTGACAGTATACTGGGGTTCTTCCTCAAGGGAACCCTGACTTCCCTACACTTAAGGAGTTCTGAGTCTGCAACCTGGCTCAAGTCTGGCAATTGGTTGAGGGGCTCTGTTTTCATAATTCGGATTAGACTTTTGTTCACTTGACCTAGAACTTTTTCTGCTTCTTGTGGGATACGATGAGGTTTCTCTTCAAACAATCTGATCAATCTTTTATTCTTTAATTCATAGTAACCACCCCCCCCCCGCCTTTTTTTCTCCTTTTTTTTCCTTTTTGTGTTTGTTAGATGCCCAGGCATGCCACAGTACCAAGCGTTATCAGTACCAGCTCACATTCCTTTCCTTATTTGGAAAGAAGACTAACTTTCTAGCTCATTACGGACTCCCCTTTCCCTTCCTCTCCATTTTCTTTTACGTGCCCACCCTATCTAAAAAAAAAAAAAAAAAAAAAAAAAAAAAATCAAATGTTTAGCCAACCAGGATTAGTTTAGATTGTACGACCTGATCCCAGCCAATAGGGAAGGGGTACAGGGCAGGACTTGCATCAGGAGTAAAGGCTCTCGTGCCCCTTTGTTCAAGTGTGCTCTCATGGCAACTGGCCAAGGAGGCACCCCTCTGCACACAAGTAAAATTTCTTTGCTAAAAATCCTTTGTTCGAGGGTTCAATTTCCTCAGGATTTTGAGCGTTATTCCTAACATTCTACAGATCAAGTAAGAATCTAGTAGGCTTCCTCTCTATTTCATTTCTAGGAACACTATGGTCAACTAGCGAACACCAAAGGTATGCATGAGCCAGACTATTCTTATTGCTACTTTGACTCTGCTATCCATTATGGTAACAATTCCCATCTTGCCTTTGGCATTCAAGTGCCTGCCACTTGGCCCCTGCCACCCTGGGATTCAATTACCCCCATTGAGTTTAGTGCAATTCATGACTCTAGTTCCTACTGTAAGATCTGGCCTACAGAAGAGCAATCCCAGAGCTCTTCAAGGATGCCAGGGCTCCCCTCACAAACTATTTCTCGCAGTGTTGGTGAAAGTTATGTCTTTTGGACCCTCCCAGGGTGGGTGAGTAGGTCTCAAATGACAAATCCACTCTAACATTCCAATCTCCCTAAGCCTTTGAATTTTATCCTCTACATTAAACTAAGGCAGATCAACTCACTGACTGTGAGTGAGTCACCTTTTGGTCCATGGGCCACCTTTTGGTCCATGTTTCAGCTAACCAGCCAACCCAACTGTTGGAGTTCTTTCCAACTCCTTAAGCTGCAACATTAAATGTAAAATCTCTGAATAGTGGGCCCACATCAATAAATTCGGCCTGATCCAACTTTGTGTTCCTTCCACCACTATCCCACACACTTAATATCCATGCCTACACCTCTCCTTTCACAGTTGATGAAACTATGGTGCAGAGAGATGGCTACACAGCAAGTCAATGGGTAGGTAGAAATAGAAACTGGTTCTCCTACCTCCTGCTTCCACTATATCACCTTCTTCTCAGGGTGACTGAGGTTTTCCAACCCAGGATGTGACAAGCCAGCCCTCAGCAGTTCTCATTAATCCTTCCATGATGTGGCCTAAGGCAGTTTGGATGGGGAAGTTAGTGGCAGCCCAGGACCCAGGCTTCTCAGCTCATTTGCCCATATGCTGAATCTTCCGAGGAACTATTTGAATATGCAGAAGCTAAGGAGCCAGAGGGCAAGAGAACTAGTGGTCTAGGCAGGAGGGCCTTGGAGTCACACCACCTGGGTGCAAATCCTAACTTCCTAAGTAAGACCTTGTGCCTCAGTGTCCCTATCTGTTAAGTGTGGATATGTGTTATTCAAGGTTCTCCAGAGAAACAACAAATAGAATAGTATAAAAATTTGACAGTATACTGGGGTTCTTCCTCAAGGGAACCCTGACTTTCCTACACTTAAGGAGTTCTAGGGAACACATGTTCCCTAGATTCTGTCTTATAAATTAGAAAACTCAAGTAGTTTGTTGGAGTGCAGCACACCTCCTCACGGGTCATACTTCGTACCTCACCTTTAGAGGCCTGTTGGAACTTGAGTCTAGGGATAGGTCTAGAAGCAAAGAGGGGTGTTAGGGTGGTTTCTGAGGAGACTCAGCATTGTCTTGCACAGTAACTGCCTCAGGAGAAGCCATTGCAGTTTCCTCAGGCAATGCATGGTTAATCTCCTCAGATGGGGATGGTGAAGCTGCTCCCACTGGAGGTGAGGATGCTGCTCCCACTGGGCTTGGAGAGACTTCTTCCACTGGCAAAGAAGATTAAGGAGAATTTAGGGGCTCAATGTCTCCAGCTTCAACAGGGCCTTTCCCACACAGCCCCATTCCAACTTTCAGGGTCCCATTCCTTCCCAATCAATGCCCCCACTTCATTAATAGACACATGATGAGTCCAGAGGTTCAACTTGCATTGTAATTCAGTCAGTTACAGGATGAGATTCTGGATCTGGTTTTCGGCGATCTCAGCCCTGTGGTTACAGGAGATAAGGGACTCTTTCATGAGACACATGGAAGCTTTCAGATCATTTATGTGGTACTTGAGCTAGGAATTTGAATCCCTGAGCTCATCCTTTTCTTTCCTCATTTAGTCCAGCAACATTAAAAGCAACCAGTCAATCTCATATTCATTAATTTGAAAAAAAATTGCTCAAAAATATTATATTCACAGTCACCCACCTCCTTGCTTCTTATAGGTTGATTAGAAACATCCAGTGGTGATATTTTGTGTAACTCTATTGCCAGATTACACCATAGATTATCAGTGCTCTTGTTACTACTAATAGAGTCATTAATGTTTGTAAATCTGATCAGATTAGATAGCCAATTCCAGAAACCTTAGAACCAATTTAGAAACCTCATACTTAAAATTCTGTTCCTCTAGAACCACTCTTGGTTCCAAAATGTGTATTAGCCAGGATTCTCCAGAGAAACAGAACCAATGGAAGTAGAAGATGATAGGATGGATAGATAGATAGATAGATAGATAGATAGATAGATAGATAGATATAAACAGACATAAGGAATTGGCTCACATGATTATGGAGGCTGAGAAGTCCCATATTTTGCCATCTGCAAGCTAGAGACCCAGGAGAGCCAGTGGTATAGTTCCAGTTCAAGCCTGAAAGCCTGAGAACTGGGAGGTGTAAGTCCAGTCCAAGGGCAGGAGAAGACTGATGTTCCAGTTCAAACAGTCAGGCAGGCAAAGTACCCTCTTACTCAGTCTTTTTGTTCTAGTCAGGTCTTCAACTGATTGGACAAGGCCCACCGACATTAGGGAGGGCCATCTGCTTTGCTATCTCCACCAATTCAAATGTTCTTCTCATCCAGAAACGCCCCCAGAGACACGCCCAGAATAATGTTTGACCAAATGTCTGGGTACCCTGTGGCCCAGTCAAATTGACATCAAATTAACCATCATAGGATGTTAACAGTAGTGCCAAAGGATTGTCTTGGGGAATAAATGAGGTGTATAAAGCACCTTGAATAATGGCTGGCATATACTAGGCACTTAATAAACATGGAGGAGGAGATATTGATGATGCTGACAATGACCGTGATGAAGGTGGTAAAGGATGTCAGGCCCAGGGGTTCAAACTTCAAAGGGGCAACTTAGAAAGGGGCTTAGGAAAGTCACTGTTCAATGGATGATATCAAAATTCCATTACAGGCCAGGCGCAGTGGTTCACACTTGTCATCCCAGCACTTTGGGAGGCTAAGGCCGGCGGATCACTTGAGTCCAGAAGTTCAAGACCAGACTGGGCAACATGGTGAAACCCCATTTCTACTAAAAATACAAAAATTAGCTGGATGTGGTGACGTGCACCTGTAGTCCCACCTATTCAGGAGGCTGAGGCAGGAGGATCACCTGAGCCCGGGAGGTGGAAGTTGCAGTGAGCCGAGATGGCGCCACTGCACTCCAGCCCGGGCGACAGAGTGAGATCCCGTCTAGGAAAAAAAAAAGGGTCCATTACAGAAACTAGAAACCATCTTTTGGGGAAAGATAGGTGAAACAACCACTCCTCTTCACAGCAGCCAAAAAACTGTCATAGTCTCTCTTTGACTCCTTCTGGTGCAGTAGATACAAAAATACACTGGAACTCCAGGATAGACAGAGCTGTACATTAGAGCAATCCCACAAAAGCATCCCATCGAAATGTCCATGAGAAATGCTTGAACGCTGATGCAGAAGGGCATCTTGTCCACATCCCAAATGCACACATGCATTCCCGTAATGCCCGCCCACAGCTGCACCCTCAGCATCAGGCCCATTTTCCACTGCCATCATCAGAGAAGCGAGTTCAATCATCAGAGGCAAAACGGCTCAGCCCCTCTCGCCTCCCTTCTCATTTGTTTCCCCAGAAGTTCTTAACTCAAAACAGCTGAGCAGACTAAGCCCTAAACTCCTGCCCTTCTTCCCATTCCTCCCTTTCGACCCTTCATGTAAAAAAAAAAAAAAAAAAAAAAAAAAGATCTTGGAGGATCCCCGTAAGTAAATATTTTCGCCTAAGAGGAGAAATTCTCCAGTAGAAACTGGCAGCAACCAGAGTAGCAGGAGAGGCCTGCAAATATTTTCCTCTCTCTCGCACACAACCCCCATCTGGTGCTGTGTACGTGATGTGTAAAGTGTGCACACAACACGCACATGCGCACGCACGCACGTGTTGGATGGGCCCCTATTCCCCATCACTCACTCTCGCCAGGCCTGCAGAGCTCACTATAAATCACCTCAGCCAAGAGAGAGGCCGGGAATATGCTGAATCATCTAATTGGCCAAGAAAGACAGCGATAGAACGATTCCCTTCCCCCTCAGACGCAGAGCAGAAGCCGCCAGCTGCCCGAGGACGCTGAACTGGCTTCTGTTTTCATGTTAATCAGGATCTCCCTGCTCTAGCCAAGGACAAGACTGAGACCTGGAGGACGGCCCGCAATCCTGACGGCACATGGTCCCCCACCCACTTCCTTGGACAGGGCCTCTTGCATCTCAGCCCCTGCACCCTGCCAGACAGTGACTCAGGGGACCTCTCTGTAAAATGAAACCTTGCCCCCGTGTAGCACATTGAGAGCCTGCAATGGGGGCCACTTTCAGTATCAACCTGCGATTAAGTGGAATTACAGGATCCCTACCTTGTTATATGTTTGTCCCAATTTTGCTATACAGCAGCACTTGTCCTACCCGAAAGTCACATTCTGCAAGCCTGTAATCCCAGCACTTTGGGAGGCCGAGACGGGTGGATCACGAGGTCAGGAGATCGAGACCATCCTGGCTAACACGGTGAAACCCCGTCTCCACTAAAAAATATAAAAAACTAGCCGGGCGACGTGGCGGGCGCCTGTAGTCCCAGCTACTTGGGAGGCTGAGGCAGGAGAATGGCGTAAACCCAGGAGGCGGGGCTTGCAGTGAGCTGAGATCAGGCCATTGCACTCCAGCCTGGGCGGCAGAGCGAGACTCCGTCTCAAAAAAAAAAAAAAAAAAAAAAAAAAAAAAAAGAAAGTCACATTCTGAAGTTTAGACAGGAGTTGAAGAGCCATTTTGAAGCTTGTGCTCTGTACACAGTGGCTTCTCTCCTGAGCCCTTGATTTTTGTTTTCCTTGGCAGGGTGTGGTCCCCAAGAGCAGCCAGCAAACCTAAGCAGGAAAGCTGGCCAAGAATCCTATGGAGGGCCGGGTGCGGTGGCTCACGCCTGTAACTCCAGCACTTTGGGAGGTCAAGGCGGGCTGATCACCTGAGGTCAGGAGTTTGAGACAAGCCTGGCCAACATGGGGAAACCCTCTCTCTACTAAAAATACAAAAATTAGCCAGGCATGGTGGCAGACGCTTGTAGTCCCAGCTACTCAGGAGGTTGAGGCAGGAGGATCGCTTGAACCCAGAAGGCGGAGGTTGCAGTGAGCCAAGATTATGCCACTGCCCTCCAGCCTGGGCAACAGAGTGCGTCTCTGCCAAAAAAAAAAAAAAAAAAAAAAGAATCCTATGGAGAAGGCTGCCTGTTTGCACCTCCAGCACTCACCCGCCTGGTGTGGGCAGCTTGGATGGGAAGAAACCACCACCTAGAGCCTCCTCCCACCTTCCTTCACCCCACCTGCTGCTGCTACAGAAGAACTACCACAACCTTCAGGACAGCCTGTTTACTGGAGGGGTAGGGGTGGAGTGGAGTTAGGGGCTTCAAGTCGTCTGGGGACAAGGCTGGGGTTCATGGGTGGAGAGGAAGGTCTTGGCAGGGTTTCTGTGAGCAGGGTAAATTCAAGCCATTAAAGAAAATTAAATACTTAGCACAGTTCCTGGCCTGTGGTCATGTTAATGAAGATTCATTGAAAGAACAGAAGGGTGGGCCAGAGGGAAACCGAGATCTCGAACACCAGTAGCACCTGCAAGAAGCTTCTCTGGTCAGGATCAGGAAAAGCATTTGTTGATCAGTGGCCTCACAGTTTTGGCCTGATTCCATGCCCTCCATCCCCAGCAGGGGAGGTCTGCTGGAGAGAAATGATATCTTGTGGTGGAAAAACTTGCTACTCTATCCAACTCACCCACCTCCCACCCCACCCCATTTTGTAGGAAAACAGCAAACAACCTAGGAAAAAGTGTCTGGCCCAAGAAGGATGGAGTGACTGCTGAGCTGAGGACAGCTTTCTGCTTTCCCCTCAGGCCATCAGTTCTCCCACCATTATCCATCCTCCAGAAGTACTCAAGCGGGGACCAGGAATCTCTCCTCTGACTCACTAAAGCCACCACAAAACTAGGAAGGTGGGTCTGGTGTTTTGCCCCTGGAGCTGATGTTTGCCTGGACTCTGGGCCCAGTAACCTCTGGAGGACTCTGTTTTCTGGAAGCGCTGTGACCTCTGTGGACCCATGTCTGCCACAGGCCTATGTCACTTGAGCCTTTGCTATAGTTCCTGTGAGCGCCTTCGGCTTGCGTCTGCCATGGGCCTCCAGCAACTGTGGACTCTAGACCTGCCATGGCGATCCACAGAGGCCTACAGGGAGGCAGGTGGAAGGAATGACTAGGAGGGTGGTATTGCTCTCCTAAAGGCAGAAGTGAGTTTTAAAAACTTTGGGAAAAGTGTGAAAGCTGTACCATTATAAAATGTTTCAGCAAGAAAAGAGAAGGACACATATTTCTACACTTCTTTTTTTTTTTTTTAGAGATGGAGTCTCACTGTGTTGCCCAGGCTAGAGTTCATTAGCTATTGTCAGGCACAACCATGGATCACTGCAGACTCAAACCCCTGGGCTCAAGGGATCCTTCTGCCTCAGCCTCCCAAATAGCTGGGATTACAGCCATGAACAATAGTGTGTGGTGGGACTCATTTTATCTCTTGGGAAGTTGGTTCTTTGAGGACCTTTTAAAGGAATGAGGTTAACTGGTTGTTATAGACTGAATTGTGTCTTGCAAACATTCATCTGCTAAAACCCTAACCCCTAGTACATTGGAATGTGACTATATTTGGAGATAGTGCCTTCAAAGAGGTGATCAAGGGAAAATGAAGCCATGGAGCCGATGCGGGTAGTACAGAATGGTTAGTGTCTTCATAAGAAGAGATTAGGCCTGGCACAGTGATGTTTACCTGCAGTCCCAGCTATGCAGGAGGCTGAGGCAGAAAGATTGCTTGAACCCAGGAGTTTGATTCCAGCCTGGGTGTATCAGTCTGTTTTCATGCTGCTGATAAAGACATACCTGAAACTGGGAACAAAAAGAGGTTTAATTGGACTTACAGTTTAATTGGACTTACAGTTCTACATGGCTAGGGAGGCCTCAGAATCATGGCGGGAGGCAAAAGGCACTTCTTACATGGTGGCAACAAGAGAAAAATGAGGAAGAAGCAAAAACAGAAATCCCTGATAAACCCATCAGATCTCAGACTGTCCCCCATGATTCCACTACCTCCCCCTGGGTCCCTCCCACAACATGTGGGAATTCTGGGAGACACAATTCAAGTTGAGATTTGGGTGGGACACAGCCAAACCATATTATTCCACCCCTGGCCCCTTCAAATCTCATGTCCTCACATTTCAAAACCAATCATGCCTTCCCACCAGTCCCCCAAGTTTCAGCAGTAACTCAAAAGTCCACAGTCCCAAGTCTCAGCTGAGACAAGGCAAGTCCCTTCTGCCTATGAGCCTACAAAATCAGAAGCAAGCTAGTTACTTCCTAGATACAATGGGGGGATAGGTATTGGGTAAATACAGCCATTCCAAGTGGGATAAACTGGCCAAAAAAAGGGGTTACAGGGCCCATGCAAGTCTGAAATCCAGCGGGGCAGTCAAATTTTAAAGCTCCAAAATGATCTCCTTTGGCTGCAGGTCTCACATTCAGGTCACACTGATGTAAGAGGTGGATTCCCATGGTCTTGGGAAGCTATGCCCTTGTGGCTTTGCATGGCACAGGCTCCCTCTTGGCTGCTTTCACAGGCTGGCATCGAGTGTTTGTGGTTTTTCCAGGTGCATGGTGCAAGCTGTCAGTGGATCTACCATTCTGGGGTCTGGAGGATGGTGGCCCTCTTCTCACAGCTCCACTATGCAATGTCCCAGTAGGGACTCTGTGTGGGAGCTCCAACCCTACATTTCCCTTCCGCACTGCCCTAATAGAGGTTCTCCATGAGGGCCCTGCCCTTGCAGCAAACTTTTGCCTGAACATCCAGGCATTTCCATAAATCTTCTGAAATCTAGGCAGAGGTTTCCAACCTCAATTCTTGACTTCTGTGTACCTGCAGGCTCAACACCATGTGGAAGCTGCCAAGGCTTGGGGCTTCCACCCTCTGAAGCCACAGCCCAAGCTCTACTTTGGCTCTTTTCAGTCACTGCTGGAGTGGCTGGGACACAGGGCACCAAGTCCCTAGGCTGCACACACCACGAGGACCCTGGGCTCGGCCCAGGAAACCACTTTTTCCTCCTGGGCCTCTGGGCCTGTGATGGGGAGGGGCTGCTGTGAAGGTCTCTGACATAGCCTGGAGACATTTTCCCCATGGTCTTGGGGATTAACATCAGGCTCCTCGCTACTTATGCAAATTTCTGCAGCCAGCTTAAATTTCTTCTCAAAAAAAATGCAATTTTCTTTTCTACTGCATTGTCAGGCTGCACATTTTCTGAACGTTTATGTTCTGTTTCCCTTTTAAAATAGAATGCCTTTAACAGCACCCAAGTCACCTTTTGAATGCTTTGCTGCTTAGAAATTTCTTCTGCCAGACATCCTAAATCATCAAGTTCAAAGTTCCACAAATCTCTAGGGCAGGGGCAAAATGTCCCCAGTCTCTTTGCTAAAACATAACAAGAGTCACTTCCGCTCCAGTTCTCAACAAGTTTCTCATCTCCATCTGAGACCACCTCAGCCTGGACCATATTATTCATATCACTATCAGCATTTTTTTGTCAAAGTCATTCAACAAGTCTCCACGAGGTTCCAAACTTTCCCATATTTTCCTGTCTTCTTCTGAGCCCTCCAAACTGTTCCAACCCCTGCCTGTTGTCCAGTTCCAAAGTCACTTCCACATTTTCAGGTATCTTTTCAGCAACGCCACACTCTACTGGTACCAATTTACTGTATTAATCCACTTTGATGCTGCTGATAAAGACATATTCAAAATTGGGAACAAAAAGGGGTTTAATTGGACTTACAGTTCCACATGGCTGGGGAGGCCTCAGAATCATGGCAGGAGGCAAAAGGCACTTCTTACATGGTAGTGGCAGGAGAAAAATGAGGAAGAAGCAAAAGCAGAAACCGCTGATAAATCCATCAGATCTCATGAGACTTATTCACTATCACAAGAATAGCACAGGGAAGATCTGCCCCCTTGATTCAATTACCTCTCCCTGGGTCCTTCCCACAACACATGCGAATTCTGGGAGATACAATTCAAGTTGAGATTTGGGTGAGGACACAGCCAAACCATATCAGTGGGCAACATAAAAAAAAATATATTAAGAACAGATTAGGACACAGACGTGCCCAGAGGGAAGACCATGTGAAGACATAGAGAGAAGACAGCCGTCAACCAACCAAGGAGAGAGGCCTCACAAGAAACCAACCTTGACAACATATTGACCTTGAACTTCTAGACTCCAAAACCGTGAAAAAATACATTTCTGTTGTTTAAGACCGCAGTCTGTGGTATTTTGTTATGGCAGCGTGAGCAGACTAACACACTAGGCTATAGTAGATGAAAGAAGACTGGGCCTGCTTTGTTTATTGTTTTGTTTTCCTAGCACCTGTCATGGAGCTTTTTTTTTTTTTTTTTTTTTTTTTTTTCTGACAAGGTCTGGCTCTATTGCCCAGGTTGGAGTGCAGTGGTGCAATCTTGGCTCACTGCAACCTCTGCTTCCCAAATTCAAGTGATTCTCATGCCTCAGCCTCCTGAGTAGTTGGGCCTACAAGCATGCGCCACCACAGCCAGCTAATTTTTGTATTTTTTTTTTAAGTAGGGACGAGGTTTCACCAGGTTAGCCAGGCTGATCCCAAACTCCTGGCCGCAAGTGATCTGCCTGCCTTAGCCTCCCAAAGTGCTGGGATTACAGGCATGAGCCACTGCACCTGGCCGTCATGGAGCTTTCAATGAGAAAAAGTGAACCATAGTTGCATAGCAAACATTCTAAAACCTAGTGGGCTAAAAACCCCAACAAATCATTAATTTTACTCACAGTTCTGTAATTAGAATGGAGCTCAGTGGGGACATCTTGTCTCTCCTTCATGCAGCATCAGCTGGGCTGCCTTGACTAGGGAATAGAAGGTGGTATTAGTTATCAATTGCTGCCTAACAAATTACTCCAACATTTAGTGGCTTAATGTAAGAAACTTTTGTTATCTCACATAGCTTCTGTGGGTCAGAAATGCAAGTGTGGTTTAGCTGGGTGCCTCTTATCTGGCCGTCTCTGGCTTGAGGTATCTCATGAAGTTGCAGTCCAGTTGTCAGCTGGAGTTGTGTTCTCATCTGAAGGTGCAACTGGTGGAAGAATCTGCTTCCAAGCTCACCCATGTAGTTAATGACAGGTCTCAGTCTCTTACCACAAGTGACCCTCTATAGGGCTGCCTCACAATAGGGCAACTGACTTCCCCCAGGTAAGCCATGCAAGAGAGAGAGAACACGTAAGAGAGTATCCAAAATGGAAGCTAGTCTTTTCTCCTCCAGCTTTATTGAGATATAATTGATGCCACATCAGTTTTATAACATAATCTTGGATACCACTTACACTATACTCTATTTGTTAGAAGCTAGGTACTCAGTGCCATCTACATTTGGGGGAGACCAGACATTTCTCCTCTGACTCACTGCAGCTGGATGTCTAGAAAAAGAAGTAAATTCTCATAATTCAGGATATGACGCTCCTGAGACTTCCATCTCTGGTTCTTTCTCTGGTGTAGTTCATCCTTTATCACGAACATACTCTTCAGAATACATCAGTGTGTTCGGGGGAGGTGATTACACAAGGGCAGGAATACTATCATTGGGGGCCATCTGAGATACTGCCTACCATGAGGTTTGACTTGACTTTCAAGATGGCTATCTCATACAACTGGCAAATTGGTACTGGCTATTGGCTGGAAGCATAGATGAGGTTGTGGGCTGGGAGCTTTGGTTCCTCTCCATGAGTTGCTTGGGCTTCCTCACAGCATGGTTGCTGGATTCCAAGAGCAAGTGTCTCAACAGAGTATTAAGGCAAGTGTACATTACATTTTAAATGACCTAGCCTCAGAAATCACATAGCATCACTTCCACCACACTCTATTGGTCAGGACAGTAACAAAGGCCATACAGGTTTAAGGGTAAGGATCATAAACTTCACCTATTGATGCAAGAGTGGCAAGGTTCAAGAAGGGCCTGTGGGACAGGAAATATTATTGCAGCTTTCTTTGGAAAATACCTTCTGCTACATTGGAGCTTAATGGTATTCAGAGAAGGGGCTGAGTCTATAGCTGAGGAAACTGGACCCAAGGTGGATGTCTAGGAAGAGAAATCAGTTCTCATAATTCAGGATATGAAGCTCCTGAGACCGCTGTCCCTGACTCTGTTTCTCCGGTGTAGATCATCCTTCAGGACTGAACATACTCTTCAGAGTACATCAGTGTTGCTATGGTTTGAAGTCTACAAAGATGGGCCTATCAGTTAGGATGCTTGGTTGTGAACCAAAGCCCCAGTAGGAGGGCTGAGTCTTGAAGGTGAAAAAGTCTTTTAAACTCAGACTGGAGTAGTGAATTCCTAATGGCAGAATGTCAGGCACCAGGCCTGGGGAGCAATTTGTGGATGATGACTTCAAAGCCACGCCGTTAACTCACAAGGCCCATCCCGCTAATTTTTAATATGCGTATTCACCAGTGTCCTCAGTTCTCCTGGTCTGTTCTGCCAGGGTCTTGCTGCTCAAAAATCAGAGAAGATACAGGGCCCTGTAAGCAGGATTATCTCCTCCCCATAGAAGAGCCTGCTATCTAAGTAGGAGATTTCCAGGGGTTGAAAGGTTGGCCCTTCCAGAATGGAGGCTGCCATAGTCCCAGGGAACCATATATCAGTGAGAGGACGAACAGGATTTCTCATTCATTCATTCAGCAAATATTTATTGAATACTGTATGGCACACTACAAATTTCGTTAGTTTGGTGGACATTTCCTTTCCCTTTCCTAACAGCAATAAGATTTTCCTCTAAGAATGTCCCCCCCCACAAATTATGTAGCAACCATGCAGTTTACCCCATTTTTACCTCCATAGCCTAAGCTAATCAGATCAATTCCATTTTCTTTGTCACAGTGGCAGGGATGGTTCACTCAAAGAGATGCTCAGGACTTTTGTGGGAAGGAATATGCTCTCTTTCTTTCCCTGGATGTGACTGAAAAAGCTTGAAGACTCAGTTTCTGTTGGCAGCCATCTTGTAACCACAAGGGAAGTCCACCTGAGCAAAGAACCAATGCAGAAGAGAAATGGAGCCAGAGCCTTGATAAAACCATGCCTGAAGCCCACTGGATGTTTTAATTGTGTGAGCCCATTAATCTTCCTTATTATTCAAGTCAGTTTTTTTGGGTTTTCTTGAGACAAAGTCTCTCTCTGTTTCCCAGGCTGGAGGCTGGAGTAGGGTGGCAAGATCTTGGCTCACTACAACCTCCACCTTTCAAGTTCAAGCAGTTCTCCTGCCTCAACCTCCCAAGTAGCTGGAACTACAGGCACATGCCACCATGCCTGGCTAATTTTTGTATTTTTAGTAGAAACAGGGTTTAGCCATGTTGGCCAGGCTGGTCTAGAACTCCTGAGCTCAAGTGATCCACCCACCTTGGCCTCCCAAAGTGCTGGGATTACAGGCGTGAGCCACCATGCCCAATTCCCCTCAAGTCAGTTTGAATGGGGTCTTCCACAATTTACAAGTTCTTTAACTGATGCAAATTCAGCAAATTTGCAGGATACAAGATCAACACATGCAGGTTAGTTGTATTTCTGTACACAGGCAATGAATAATCCGAAAACGAAATTAAGAGAATGAGAAGACAAGACAGAAAAAATTTGCGAAAGACATATCTGATAAAGGACTGCTATTCAAAATATAGGAACTCTTAAAAGTCAACAATGAGGAAATGAACAACCCAATTAAAAATATTGGTAAAAGATCTGAAAAGCCACCTCACCAAAGAAGATACGCAGATGGAAAATAAGCATGTGAAAGGATGCTCAACACCATATGTCATTAGGAAATTGCAAATTAAAACAACAATGAGATATCACTACACACCTATTAGAATGGCCAAATCCAAGACACTGACAACACCAAATGCTGGTGAGGATGTGGAGCAACAGGAACTCTTTGTTGCTGGTGGGAATGCAAAATGGTATAGCAGTTTGGCAGTTTCTTACAAAATTAAATATATTCTTACCCTATGATCCAGCAATCTCACTCCTTGATATTAACCCAAATTAGTTTAAAACAAACATCCACATAGAAACACGCTGCACGTGGATGTTTATAACAGCTTTGTTGATAATTTCCAAAACTTAGATGCAGCCAAGATATTCTTCAGTGGATAAATGGATAAATAAACTGTAATATTCCAGACAATGGAATATTATTCAACACTAAAAAATGAGCTACTAAGCCATGAAAAGACATGGAGGAACCATAAATGCATGTTACTAAGTGAAAGAAGCCAATCTGAAGAGGCTACCTACTGTCTGATTTCAACTGTATGACATTCTGGAAAAGGCAAAACTATGGAGATGACAGTAGAAAGATTAATAGTTGCTAGGGGTTAGGAAGAGAGGATGGGATGAATAGGCAGCACATAAAGAATTTTTAGGGCAGTGAAACTATTTTGTATGATACTACAATGGTGGATACATGTCATTGTATATTTGTCAAAACCTATAAAATGTACGACATCAAGCCAGGCAGGGTAGCTCGTGCCTGTAATCCCAGCACTTTGAGAGGCTGAGGTGGGTGGATCTCTTGAGCCCAGAAGTTTGAGACCAGCCTGTGCAATATGTTGAGACCCTGTCTTTAAAAACACAAAAAGAAGAAAAGAAAACAAAAAGAAAAAAAAACAGAAAAGAAAGAGAGAAAAAAAAAGAACATACAACATCAAGAGCGAACACTAATGTAAACTATGGACTCTGGGTGACAATGGTATGTCAATGTAGTTTCATCAGTTGTAATAAATGTACCACTCTGGTGCAGGATGTTATGGTGGGGGAGGCTGTGCATATGTGGGGTACTGGCATAAGGATAGACATATAGATCAATAGAATAGAATTTAGAGTCCAGAAATAAACCCATGCACTTATGATCAATTGATTTTTGGCAAGGATGCCAAGGCCATGCCATGGGGAAAGAATAGCCTTTTAAACAAATGGTACTGGAACAACTGTATATCCACATGCAACAGAATAAAGTTGGACTCCTAGATCACATTGTGCACAAAAATTAACTCAAAATGAATCAAAGACCTAAATGTAAGAGCTAAAACTGTGAAGCTCTTACAAGAAAATATAGGGGTAAATCTTCATGACCCTGAATTTGGTAATCAATTCTTAGATATGACACCAAAAGCGTGAGCAACAAAAGAAAAAATAGATGAATTGGGCCGGGCGGGGTGGCTCAAGCCTGTAATCCCAGCACTTTGGGAGGCCGAGACGGGTGGATCACGAGGTCAGGAGATCGAGACCATCCTGGCTAACACGGTGAAACCCCGTCTCTACTAAAAATACAAAAAACTAGCCGGGCGAGGTGGCGGCGCCTGTAGTCCCAGCTACTCGGGAGGCTGAGGCAGGAGAATGGCATGAACCCGGGAGGCAGAGCTTGCAGTGAGCTGAGATCTGGCCGCTGCACTCCAGCCTGGGCGACAGAGCGAGACTCCGTCTCAATAAAAAAAAAAAAAAAAATAGATGAATTGGACTTCATCAAAAATTTAAAAACTTTTATGCATCAAGGAATGCTATCAATAAAGTGAAATGACAGAATGGGAGAAAATAATTGCAAATCACTTATCTGTTGAGGGTCTAGTATCCACAATATAGAAAGAACTCTTACAACTCAACCACAAAAAGACAAATAGCCTAATTTAAAAATGAGCAAAGGACTTGAATAGAATAGACATTTCTCCAAGGAAGATATACAAATGGCCAGTAAGCACATGAAAATATGTTAAATCTAATTAGTCATTAGGGAAATGCAAATCAGAAACATGATGAGAAACTATTTAATATGCAATAGGTGGCTGTAATTAAAAAAAAAAAAAACCGAAAATCAGTGTTGGTGAGGATGTAGAGAAATTGGAACCCACATACATTAATGGTGGAAATGTAACATGGTGCAGCTACTATGGAAAACAGTTTGGCGGTTCCTCAAAAAGTTGAACACAGAATTACTATATGACTCAGCAATTCCTCTATTTATGTATAAACCCAAAGGAATTGAAAACAGCTATTCAAACAAATATTTGTACACAAATGTTCATTGCAGTACTATTCCCAATAGGCAAAAGGTAGAAACAAGGTAGAAACAAACCAACTGTTCATCAATGGAGGAATGGATAAAGTGTGGTATATCCATAATGGAATACCATTCAGACATAAAAAGGAATAAAGTGTTGATACCTGCTACAATATGAATAAACCTTGAAAACATCAGGCTGAGTGAAAGAAGTCAGACACAAAAAGACAAATATTGTCTGATTCTATTTATGTGAAAAATCCAGAATAGGTAGATTCAGAAAGCAGATTAGCAGTTGCCAGGGGATTGGGGAGGGGGAAATAGGGACTGACTGCTTATGGATCAATGGTTTCTTTTTGGGGTGATGAGAGCGTTTTAGAACTAGACAAAGATGATGGTTGTATAACATTGTGACTGTACTAATTCGACTGAATCGTGCCCTTTAAAGTGGCTAATGTTACGTTATGTGAATTTCACCTCAATAAAAGCAGACATGCTGTGAATGAATGAATGTGTGCATATGTGAATGGCTGCCATGGAAAGGAGCATTTCCTGGGTCATCTACACCAATATTTCAAGGCGCAGTCTTTGCTTTCCTTTACTGACTCCTTATCCTGGCTGTTTGCCCTTTAAATTTCCCTGGCAGGCAGACGTTTGGAAAGCCAGTATTCAACAGGTCCGGTGCCCCAACTCCCCCAATGTCTTAAGGCATTATCATCATTGTTCAAAAATATTTTACAAACCCAGTCTTGGAAAAAAGGTTTTATTAAGAACCTCATTATTATATCCGTTGCCCTAATTCCACATCAGATTATTAACAAAGGCTTTGTGGACTGAGGCTCTGGGCAACCGGCCATCTTCTCAGCAGGACTGTGCTGATTCTTACTCTGCTAATCCACAAACCTGTTAAACCTCACCAAGTCAAAAGAAAAGATTTCTGGGGAGAGGCACTTAAAAAGAGGCTTGGGCTCTAGGAGCTTTTTTCCATTGCACAACTCCCAGCAGGGCCTTTCTCAGAATGTGCTGAGTGAGATCATCAATATTTAAAACGAAACTGCCCACATCCAAGTAAGTGAACAACAGCACCAAGGGCATGGCTCAGTCTCTGCTTCTGCTCCTCATTTTGTTCACTTGAAAGATGTGGGACTTACTTGTCCCATAATCAGGACCCTCGACATTTAATTTAGGCAGTGGGCACAAGGGACGGAAAGTGGGCAGAGGAAACTGGATATCTACATGCCATCTCACCCCATAGACAAAAATGAACTCAAAATGAGAAAAGCTACATGAGGCCAAAGATACCCTCACAGCAGAGTGACCACCAAGATCCCCATTGTCCATCATGTGTCAAATGTCCCAGGCCCTGGGACACAACCACCTGAGGCCTGCCAGAGGGAGCTGGGTAAAAAGCCTTTTCCTCCCCATCAAGGGAAGAAAAAGCTCTCCAGCTACTTCTCCTACCCAGCCACATGGACCTGCCTGCAAACTCCCCATCCATTTCCACACTACCTGGCCTTTGGTCTTGCTTTTCTCTCTGCTAGGATATCATCCCCAAATTCAAGGCCAAGTTAAAATTTTTACCTCTTCTTCGGGGAATCTGATCAGGATTCCCTTATCAGAAATTCTTGCTCCTTCCTCGGGGCTCACATGGCATTTTACTTTTGGCTCTGGCATTACTGCATAGCTATTATTTGTCCTGCGTTTTCTGGGCTATCCTTAAGTTCAAAAATGTCACACTATCTCCATACCCCCCATACATGTCCTAGTAATTCCAGTATTTCAACATCAAAACGACATCTTCCAGATTATTTCTCCCAATTGGAAGCAACCCCATAATCTTGTACTTAGGCTACCTGTCCTCAGTCTTGGTTTATAAATTGTGATCACTGTGATTAGGCCACTTATTTCACTCTGCTTTGATCATAATTATGGACTTTGTCTGCTCCAGTAGATTGTGAGCTCCTTTGGGGGATAGGGACTCTATCAGTTAGGATTAGGTTTGGTTGGGAGCTACAGAGACTCAAAATTGCAATGTGGCTTAAACGTGAGAGCAGTTTCTCGTGTATTAAAGTTTAGAGGTAGACAGTTCAGCATGGGAATGGCTATTGTACTAAGAAGACCTCAGGGACCCAGGCTCCTTTCAGCCTACCATTCCAGATCCCTACACTGATGAAAGTGAAGCCTTTGTTCTCATGGTTCATGATGGTGGCTAGAGCTCCAGCCATCACATCTACACTCCAAAGCAATGAAAACTAAAGGAGGCAATGGACAAATATCAGCCATCTCTTAAGGAAGGTTCTTGGAAGCAGCCACATGTCACTTCCACTTATACCTCAATAGCCTGAACTTAATTACATGTCTATGCCTACCTGCAAAGGAGGCTGGGAAATGTAATCTTTCTTCTAGGTGGCCATGTGCCCAGCTGAAAATCAGGATTTGAGTATTATGTTAGAAGGGGAGGTAATATACTGGGGAACAGTCTCTGCAATAGATAGGCTTATGCATCTCAATATCCTATGCAACTCTAGTGGAGTTTGACACACAGCATCAAGGAATGAGAGGTAAGATAGCAGAGTGGGTGAAAGCACAGATTCTGGAACCGTCTGCCTCAATTTGAATTCCAGCTCTGCCACTTAACTAGCTGTGTGACCTTGGGCAAGTCATTTAAACTCTCTGTGCCTCAGTTTTCCTATCTGTAAAACGAGGATAATAATAGCGGACAGGGTTATTGTGAAGGTTAAATAAGTTTATCAATGTAAAGTCCTTAGAACAGGAACTGGTACATAGCATGTGCTATGTAAGTAGTAGCTACTGTTATTATTGTGGGGGTGTTGGATGAACAAATGGTCAAACTGAGATGTTACCTGTTAAGGAGCAACTGGGTCTGAGGTTTCTGATGGCACAATGCCTTTATCTAAGACTAGAAGCTGTGATTGGTGTGGAAGTCCCCAAACATGGCCGCCCATAACTCCCATCAAGAGGGAGAGACGTATTTTCCTTCCCCTTGAATCTGGACCAGCCTTGTGACTTGCTCTGATGAATAGAATGCGATGGAAGTGACCTCATGCCAATTCCAGGCCTCAGCCTTAACAGACCTGGCAGCTTGTGCCTTTGTTCTCTTGGCAGCCAACTGCCATATAAAGAGGTCTGGCTGCCGTGCTGGAGCATGAGGCCATGTGGAGGGAGAAAGGCCCTGGGGGATGGAGACTACGAAGGGAGAGAAAGTGAGACCCAGCCAGCCTTTAGCCATTTCAGTCCCAGCTACTAGGGTGCCAGACATGTGAGGGAGGCCGTGTTGGATGTTCTGGCCCCAGCCAAACTCCCAGCTGACTGCAGCTGCATGAGTGACCCCAGCCAATACCATATGGAGCAGAAGAACTGCCCAGTCAACCCACAGAATCGCAAGGAACAATGACTCATTGTTTCAAGCCATTCAAGCCATTACATTCTGAGGTGGGTTGTGGAACAGCAACAGAAGCACACCAGGGCTCAACGCCTGATCTTATCCTGCTCTCCGGGCTGACACCTTCCTGTGTCAATTTTCTGTCTCCAGTTCCCGCAAGACTAGGGCAGAATCTGGGGATTCTAGGATAGCCCTTGCCCTTGAGTCTTAGGAAGACAGAGGCAAAAGCTTTGCCCTTTATTTCCTCTCTCTAACAAAAATAAGGCAAGAATATTTGCAACCTGGTGACCCTTCTGAAATCTTCTGAGGCCAGATGAGATGAATTTTGAGTTTGAGGAGCTGGACTCTGAAAATTCATTTTCAGAATACTTTGAATTCCAGCTTGCACTTCTCTTTGGCCCATTTTTCATTAACCCATTAAAATAAAATCCCTTAAGGCCTATCACTTCAGTTGGGAACTTGACCAGAACTGAAGTTGACCAGAGTCATCATCTCCCCTATTTGCAGAACTCATTAGAATATCCAAAGTGATTTTCATCTGCATCATCTCATTGATTTCTACAATGAGAAAAGGCTTTCCTAACCAAACCACTATGGTAAATATGATCACAGTAGAAGGAAGATTTTTTAAAGTATGCAAATAGGACCACTAATTACAAATGAATCCTTAGCTCGTCAGCAAGATACACTCCTCAGCTAATGACAACATCTGAACATAAAACTCAAAACAGGGCTAGGCACAGTGGCTCATAATTCTAATCCCAACGCTTTGGGAAGCTGAGGAAGGAGGAACGCCTGAGGCCAGGAGTTCAAGACCAGCCTGAGCAACATGGTGAGACCCTGTCTCTACAAAGAATAAAAAAAATTATCCAGGCATAGTGGCACATGCCTCAAGTTCTAGCTACTCAGAAGGCTGAGGCAGGAGGATTGTTTTAGCCCGGGAGTTCAAGGTTACAGTGAGCTATGATTGTACCACTGTACTCTAGCCTAGGCAACAGAGTGAGATCCTATCTCTAAAAATGAAACAATAGATAATTAATTAATTGAAAACACTCAAAGAAAAGCTTTTAGCTAACCCTATCTTTTATTAAACTGGCCATCCTCTAAATTCATCAAAACAAGTGAGGTTCACAGTATTAAATATCAAAATTTCTACTGCTCTTACATTTCCGCAATTTTCAAGGCACCCAGAGTTTTTTGAGTACCCATTTCTCACTGGTATGAGGAACTTGGCACCTATGGCCATTTTAAAACATGGCCCTTAAATTCTTTGATACTACTCCCATCAACAAATTAGGTTCTACGTCCCCTCTCCTTGACTCTGAGTGGGCTCATAACTGCTTCAACCCATAGACTATGGCACATGTGATATCGTGTGACTTCTGAGGTTGGGCCAGAAAAGTACATGCAATTTCCACCTGATTCTCTTGGGACAGTTGCTATGGGGGAAGCCAGTCGTCACATAAGAAATCCAACCTTCCTAAGACTACTGTGCTGATGAGGCCACATGTAGATGCTCTGGGTGACAGCTTCTCCCTGCAGAGGCACCAGACATATGAGTGGAGCCATGTTGGATCCTCCAGACCCAGCTCACCCACCACTGGGTGGTCTCAGCAGATGCCATGAGGAGCAAAAAACCACCCAGGTGAACCCTGCCTGAATTTCTGACCTGCAGATCCTTGTGCACAATAAGATAGGTGTGGTTTTGTGCCACTAAGTTGGAGTGATTTGTTATGCAGCAGTAGTGACTGGAAGAGTACCACAAATAAAGCTGTGTGTGATGAAATCAGAGACCCGCTGAGCGGGCTTCAACCTAACAGAAGCTACAAGCCACCTTCATCCAAAGCCCAAGATGGGCTCCTCATGCCCTTCCCAGCCCCTCTTACACCGGTAAAGGCAGGCAGCCCAGTTAAGTGGAAACATGGCACTCAGAGACAGAAAGACTTGAGTTTAAATCCTTGCTCTGCCCTAGTGTGATCTTGGGCAAATTGCTTAATCTCTCTGAACCCCAGTCCCCAAAGTGGCCACAGTACCACATCCTTCCCAGTGTGGGTGCCAGAAGTCAATGAGCTAATTCAGCAAAGTACCTAACACACAGTAGGTGCTCCATAAGGTTAATTCCGTGTATTGCTTGGGTTCATGTGTTCTGGGTCTTCAGTGAATTTCGAATATTCATGAGTCTTCATTTTGGTACAGAAAACACTCTATTTGGCTTACTCCAGGATGGCTCCCATTCAAGTGGTAGAATTAGACTGGCAGGCCACAGCAGCTATTGAATGAGATTGGATCATTTGATTCATTGCAGTCTCTCCTCATAGCCTCCCGACCCCTAATCCCCGGGCTGGAAGGCTGCCTTTGCTGAGCCATGATGAACATCAGTGGTGGCAAACCCTGGGCCGTGTGGTTCAGTCCTGGACTAGTAAACACAAGTCTTGCCAAACCTGAAACTCAAGTCATGGATGAGTGGTGAGCTCTGGACCAAGGTTTGGCCTTCCTCATCCAACAACTATAATCACATAGGTTATTAAGAAGTGGATTCTTTTTTTGAGGCAACTTTGGAATTGGCTGAACCAGCAGAATAATTTACTGTAATGTACTTTCCTCCCCCTCTTCCCCATCCCCTTCCCCGCCCCCACCCCAGACAAAACCCACCACTGCAGAGGCTACAAAGGACCTTGTTGCTTAGCAACAGAAGTGAAACTAATCAACACAGCTCTGAATAATATTTTTTCAAAACACGACTTATCCTGAAATTGTGCAGCAAATGTGAGGCCTTCCTTTCAATATAAACAGTCATTTTAAAAAACATCCATAATTAATTTCGTGATGTGTGCTCATTCCCTTCACTGGTGGATTAGCCTTGTTAAATAATAACAGTAACACCGACACCACTAATACCATGTGGCCTTTGTTCAGCACATGCATTTGACATTTTGTAATTCTATCGGCCTTAGAAAGTCATAGTGAGGTGGAAGGGGCCAGTATTTAAAGTCATTCTCGAGCTGGAGATATGGACTTGAAGAGGTTAAGTGCAGTAGAGCCCAAATGACCAGACAGGCTTTCTGAATCCAAACCCGTGTAGTTTTTCCCCAAACCATGTAGTTTTTCTATTCTTTGACCTGCCTGTAACTTGTGATAAAATCACTCTGAACCTCAGTTTCCTCCTCTACAAGATAGGTATGGTGAGTGGGTTGGATTGGATCAGTTCCGTTGTCCTTCCAGCTGTAGTATTTCTAGCCCAGTCCAGGAGCTATCCAGGATGAATCAACAGGCCCTCTGTGGTTTAGAGAGTCTGTGGGCCTTAACAGTGAGCACAAAGAGAATGGTGAGGAAGAGAACAAACAGAAAGCTGTGGTGGAGAAGACTCACCTAGAAGGCAAACACGGCCGCTGGGTGTGTTGATTCGTGCCTGTAATCCCAGCACTCTTGGAGGCTGAGACAGGAAGATTGCTTGATGCCAGGAGTTGGAGATCAGCCTGGGCAACATATCGAGATCCCATCTCTACAAAAAAACTAAAAAATTTAGCTGGGCATGGTGGTGCATGCTTGTAGTTCCACCTATTCTGTGGGCTGAGGCGGGAGGATGGTTTGAGCCCAGGAGTTAGAGGCTGCAGTGAGCTATGATTGCACCACTGCACTTCAGCCTGGGTGACAGAGTGAGACTCCCGTCTCTTAAAAAAAAAGAAGGCAAAGAAGGTCTTCTAAAGAAACAAGAGTTGGACCTAAGAGGAGGAAGAGCAGAAGAGCCCCTGTGAGGGGAGGGGAAGCAAAGGGGACCTCAGCCACTTCCAGCAGGGGACATGGACATGGCAGAGGTGAAGATCATATCACAGAGGTGGCAGCTCAGAACCATACCCAGGAGCCCCAGGGTGCCCGAGGGGCCAGTTGAGCTGCTCTGGGCCAGGGAACTTCTGTTTGCTCAGCAATTAAATGGAGGTGTCACAGGAGCAGCCTTCTCTTTGAATTCAGTCAGGTTTGGTTCCTGTGGGCCTGAGGGGATGTTGCCCCACAGATTTGGTGGGGACTCTGAGCCAGTTGTGAGTGAAGAATTCCCAACTCAAACTGCATAGACTCAGAAAGGACTCTATTGGCTCCTATATTCTCAAAGTTCAAGGGATGAAGTTGATCAAGAAAGTCTTGAGGCATCTTTCTTTTCTCTCTCAGCTCTACTTCCTTCTGTGTGAACTCTGCTGTTAGACAGGCACCTTCCTGAGGGAGGCCTCCCATGACTGTAAGACTTCCTTCATCCTGACGACTTGTGAGATTTCAGTTCTGGAAACACCAGCAAAAGTCAAAGTGTGTGTCTGGGGGACAGGGTTTCCTTGGGCCACATGCTCAATCCAGAACCAGCCACTGATACCCAGAGCATGGAGTATTCTGCTTGGCCATGCATTTGTCATTAGCCCTCCCGTATAGGGATGTCAGATAATATACAGGATACACTAGAATTTTAGATAAACAAGAAGTAATTTCTAAGTGTAAGTTATGTTCCAAATACTTCATGGGATATACTTTTTTTTTTTTTTTGAGATGGAGTCTCACTCTGTCACCCAGGCTGGAGTGCTGTGGCACCACCTTTGCTCACTGCAACCTCCACCTCTTGGGTTCAAGCTATTCTCCTGCCTCGCCTCCTGAGTAGCTGGGATCACTGATGTGCGCCACGATGCCCGGCTAATTTTTGTATTTTTAGTAGAGACAGGGTTTCGCCATGTAGGCTAGGCTGGTCTCGATCTCCTGACCTCAAGTGATCCACCCGCCTCGTCCTCCCAAAGTGCTGGGATTACACGTGCGAGCCACCACGCCTGGCCTGGATATACTTATACTAAAAAAATTAATTGTTGTTTATCTGAGGTTCAAATATAGCTATATTTTTATTTGCTAAATCTGGCAGCCCTCCTCCCACATGGCCTGGGGAGGGGTGTGGGACAAGGGGGCAGGTTATCCCCACCTGACCCTTCTGCATATCCCTGATGCAAAGAGAATTGCAGTTGCTTAAGGCTTACAGGTTCCAGAGATGCCAGTAGAGGCCAGGCCTCCCTGGCAGAGCTAAGTAGCATGGCTCAGGGAGGCCCTGGGACCCTTGCCAGCTCCACAGACTCTGGCTGGAAGCTGTCTGCTTTGCTGAACACAGATAAACATGCCGGAGGCACCTGTCTCCCATTGGGTGGAAAGCGACCAACTTCTAACGCTGAGGACTGGGTGGTTCTTTAAATAGGGTGACTCAGTCTGTTTGGGCAGTGCCTGTCCCATCCATGAACCCCACTGTAGCCAGGCAAATCTCCTCATAGTCCCTAAACAGGCCTGGAGTGTTTCCTCCTTGGCACTGCTGCTTTTGCCTACAACACCTTCCGTTCTTCTCTTTTGTGTAACGCCTACCTATTCATCAAAACCCAGCTCAAATCACCCTTCTTTCAAGAAGTCTTCCTTGATTTCTCCCTAACCCGATCAATGCACACCATTCATTCAGTGTTTATATGCTGCTTTATGTTATAAATTACCTTTTTATGTCTACAGATCTTACCCCCAGTTAGAATATGAGCTCCTTTGAGGCAGGGACTATGTTTATATTTACAATAAATCCCCATGATACCTTGCACAGTGTAGACAATCAATATTTGTTGATTGATTTATTGATCAACAGATGGAAAGCCAGCCATGCATGCAAATAAGCTATTTCCAGGGAGTTTTCCACCCTTGATACACAAAAAGCAAACACATTTCCTTTTGATGGTATAGAAGAGTAGTTCTCAATGACTGTGTCCCCATCAGCTGAGTTGCCTCCCCCAAAACTTGTTATTATCAATAAAATACAAAAATCTCAATTTATTTGCCTAAATAAATTAGAATACATTCAAAGTTATCCCTATCATAACATGGCTCACACTCCTTTGCCTTCTGATGCACTTTCTTGAGTGGAAAAGAAAGTTGTAGAATTACAGTCATCAATCCAGGAGTTGGGCAGAATCCTGGGCCCACTTTCTGGAGTGGGTTGTGCATGTCAACATCATCTGTCTGTGTCTTTTACTAGGAACAAGAATAATGCTCTCTGAATTGTGGATGAAATGAATGGCACACACCACAGATTTCCAGTTGTCCTTAACATCCCTCCTCACCCACTGCCTTCTTCCCAGTAACAGTCACAAACTCCTCTTTGGCTTTTGGGGCGAGGGGATCTTCCCCTTTAGTGGAAGGGTAAGAAGACACTGAGAAGGAAAATAAATGCACAAAAAACTCCCCTAGGAGAACACTATTTCAACTTGCAAATTGTTCAAGAAGCGGTTGAGCCACCAGTGAAGGTGATGACTATCACAGTTGGTTGCGGACAGGGGCACTCAGGAGCCTCCCTTACAGCAGTATGGCAGATGCCTGCTGTAGAGACACTGTCCCCATCCTGTCTGGATCCCTGGGGGCCTTCCGCACCAGCCAAACATACAGATGCCAGAATCTGCATCTCTTTTGCCTGAGGACTTTTGAGGAGGGGGTGCTGGAGCCTGCTCTGCCCTGCAGGGAAGGCTGAAAGTGACAGTGACAGAGAATTCAGAACCCCACCCCCCCTAGAATATAAATACTGCAGCTCCCTCACCCTGCAGGTGAGATCACTGTGAGGCATGTTCTGTTCTGTCTCCTAGAGTTCCCCAATGAGATTAAACTCCTGTTGCCTACAGAGGTAACTTGCTGGATAGTGTGCCCTCTATTTTCTGCCTTCCCTTCCTTGTCCCATTTCCCCCAACCTTTCCAGCATTTCCTTCACCTTCCAAATAAACCTTTTTGCACTCAAATCCTTGACTCAGGATCTGCTTCTGGGGGAAGGAACCCAAATCAAGACATCTGCTGTGGGGCCTAGGAATAAGCATTTTATTGTAAATCCCCCCAGATCATTGGATATTCACTCCAGAATCCAAATACTGTGACAATGTTGATAGAACCAAGAGAAAATCCCATATTTTGCTGTCCCTAAAGAAGAGAAGAGGTGAGTTTGTGTGTCAACTCCACCAGTGGTCAGTTGCTAATAATCTTGGGCAAATGACTTTACAGAACCTCTTTTTCCTCACTTGAAAACTGTGGGCCCCAAAGCGTGTTGAACTCCCTGGACCACCTAGGAGTAAATGGAACGTTGTGGGCAAAAGTGCTTTGCAAACTGAGAAGGGCTGTCAAGGGGCAAGTTCTCTTCCCAGGAAGCTGAGAGCAATGTTGTTCCTGGTTAAAACCAACAGTTGTGAAATGCTGGTGTGGAAAAGGCTTCATTTGGTGTCAGGAAGGAGACAGGCTGCCATCTCCCCATTTTCCTCCTGTGCTATATGGTTTGGCTTTTGGTCACCTCATTTTACCCCGCCACTCCCCATTACCCTACGTCACCCCTGGTCTTTTAATTACTGAGCACGTTGCAAACGATCAGCACTCTGGGCCTGTTAGCATGATGAATGAGCAATTAAAACTACATAAGCAATTACACCAGCTCCAAATTTTCCACGTTCAGCCCTGGCAGCGCGTTCTGCGGTGGGTCAGTCAGATCTTCAGCCAGAGGGATGGGGGCCCCTCTGTCAGAGAAAGAAGCTCTCTCTCAACCTCCACCCTCAGGTAATCATCGGGTCCCCAGAACTGCACACACTCTGGGTGAAGCAGCAGAGGAACTCTCTCCAAGGTCACTCGGTCCTGTCCAACAGACTGCCCTGATCCTTTAGAAAAAAATGTCATTTTTATTCGTTTCCAGCCCATTGGCTGAACTGTCTAGCAAAAATAAACTATAAGAAAGCAAGGGGAGTGGTGTATCACAACAAAGTTTTATAAGAAACTCTCTTCACAAGGAGTACAATAAAGTGCAATAAACACTTAAGTCCAAGAAATACTTTCATTCAGGGCGCATATCTGTATATAAAGGAAGGAAGGGACAAGCCCTATTTTCAAGGCGCAGTGGCTCACGCCTGTAATCCCAGAGCTTTGGGAGGCTGAGGCGGGAGGATCAGCTAAGCCCTAGAGTTCAAAACCAACTTGGACAATACAATGAGACCCCACCTCTACAAAAAATTTTAAAAGATTGGCTGGGCATAGTAGTGTGCGCTGCTAGTCCCAGCTACTTTAGAGGCTGAGGTGGGAGGATAGCTTGAGCCAGGGAGATGGAGGCTGCAGTGAACTGTGATAGTGCCACTCACTGCACTCCAGCCTGGGTGACAAAGCAAGACCCCGTCTCTAAAAAAAGAGAAAAAAGAAGAAACGATCTCTGACCTCAGGATTCCTGAGACAGATGTGAATAGGCATGGTTACTTGCAAGAGGGCTACTGGGAGCCCACTGCCCATTATTACATGAAGGAAGTCAATGAAGTGATGAGGTCAGGTGGGGAGAGAGATGCTGCAACTTTCAAGTGATTTTGGCAAAAACAAACTATTTATATGTTAGGTTAATCCATGTGAAATTTCTGATATTCAAACATTTTTGACAAACAAAAAAGGCAATTCATCTGATTCAACCTAATACAAAGAGATAGGGCAAATGTGGCAAAATGTTAGCAGCTGCTGAATATGGAATAGGATAGTATCTTAGTCTATTTTGTGCTTCTATAACAGAATACCACAAACTGAGTAATTTAAAAACAATTGAAATGTATTTCTCACAGTTCTGGAGGCTGGGAAGTCCAAGATCAAGGCACTGTCAGGTTTAGTGTCTGGGAAGGATCCTATCTCCATTTCCAAGGTGGCACCATGAACACAGCATCCTCCAGAGGAGAGGGGAGGAACATTGTTCCTCATGTGGCAGAAGAGTGGAAGAGAAAAGAGTAGGCAAGAGACAGCCTGAACATGGCACCAATCTCAACCATGACAGTGAAGCCCTCATAGCCTAATTACCTCTTAAAGGTCTCACCTCTTAATACTATTACAATGGCAATTAAATTTCAACATGAGTGTTGGAAGAGACAAACATGCAAACCATAGTAGGTGGGGAAGGTGATCAGGTGTTTCCTTGCACTGTTCTTTCAACTTTCTTCTATGTTTTAAAATTTAATTTAAAAAAAAGTTCTCTCATATCCCAAAGTAGAATGAACTACTGCTTCCTCTACCCAGTTAAATTGTAATATAATTACACTTGGTTTTTAAGCCCAGCGATCATGGTGAGCCCCCACTGGGCTTCTTGCTGGAAGAAGCATCCCCATTTCCCACATCCCCCAGTTGTTTCTAGACTTTCCTATGGTACTGCTTTACCTGTGTCCTGGAACCAGTCTCTATGGTCCCTCTGCTCTGCCCTGTCTAGTCACCATGCAGCTCTCTATTTGTTACTCACCCTGGGAGGTCTGCACTCTACTGGGCATGGCCATATTCTGCTGATGACTGTTCCTCTCTGTTTCCCCAGTCTCCCAAATGAGAACATTGACCCAGATCAATAAATACTCCACAGATGAATAAAAAGTTACCACCCTCCTTATTTCCCTACAGCACAACTAGGAACAGGCTATAAATTTTAAGATTTGGCTAGCTCAGGATAGAACCTCTCAGCAAACTAGAAATGAAAGAGAACTTTTTCGATATGAAAAAAGGTACCCACCAAAAAACCTACAGCTTATATCACAAAAGACTGCTTTCACTCTAAGATTAGGAATAAGACAAAGATCTCCATTCTCATCACTTCTATTCAGCATTGTACTAGAGGTCCTTGCCAGTGCAATAAAACAAGAAAAAGAAACAAACAAAAATTGGAAAGAAAGAAAGAAGTAAAACTGTCATTGTCCTCAGCTGATACAATCGTGTCTGTTGAGAATTCAAGGAAATCTATAAACATACCACTGGAACTGATGGATGAATTTAGCAAAGTCATGGGATACATGGTGAATATACAAAAACCAATTGCATTTTTTATATATTAGCAACAGAAAAATTGGAAAATAAAAACACATCATTTTACAATAGCATTTAAAAAACCATCACATGTATAGGAAGAAATCATCTCCCATCATTGCGATACACCCTCTGCTCAAGCCCCCTCCTGTGCACCCCAATGTCCTGTCAATCTCTGACTTTGTTCATGCTACTCCCCCAAATGTCTAAATCTCTCTGCCCAGATAAATTGGCCCCACCTTCTGTGTTTGAAGTTCTTCCTTCTCTGTGGAACTGTCTCTGACTCCCAACTATATGCCTTCCTGCCTTTTCCACTCTGGCTTCCCATGACGTCTCTTGGACCTTTTCTAGATTATAACTCTATAGTGTTAGCCATAGTGAAAGACATATGGACAGGGAAACAGCAAGTCTTTGCTTCAAATCCCAATTCTGCTACCTATTAACTGTGGACTTGGGCAACTCATAGCCCTCAGTTCTCTCTTGTTAAAAAGGAGAATAATAATGCTCATCTCTTCAAGATTGTTTTGAGGCGTGAACATAAAATGTAGGGGGAAAATGCCTAACAGTGTGACTGATTCTCAAAGAATTGGAATGGTGGTTAACATTATTATTGTTACTTGGTTTTTCTTCTCGGCAGGACTTAAAGCTCTTCAAAGATAAGGCTAGAATCTAGCTCTGAGTCTTATACCCAAAAGGCCCTCAGTAAATGTTTGTTAATTATCCATGATTTTACCCGAAAAGGCCATGTTAGTCCTCCGGAAGAGGAAATAGATCCTTACTAGGTGAAATGTTAAGGCGATACTCAAATTTCAAATGAGAGGAGGGCCACTTCTTAGACTCTACCTCAAGGCCTGTTTGCCCAACCCACAGTGCTCCAGGGCTCCTCCCTCATGTGACACTAACATCTCCAGTGTCTTTCATCATTTTGTCCAAATTAAAAGCATTTCTTAGCTTTTTTGAGGAAGGCAGACTCCCAAGAGTGAGGAATGCATCTTGGTCTTCATCACAGCTCTGTTCAGTGCCTCGCCTCAGTTTGCGTCTCTACAAAATGGACATACTATTTGTGCCTGGTCAGGTGTGGTGGCTCACGCCTGTAATTCCAGCACTTTGGGAGGCTGAGGTGGGAGGATCCCTTGAGCCCAGGAGTTCGAGACTAGCCTGGGCAACACAGTGAGACACACACCCCCATCTCTACAAAAAAATTGAAAAATTAGCTAGGCAGGCCTGTGGTCCCAGCTACTTGGGAGACTGAGGCGGGAGGATCACCTTGAGCCTGGGAGTTCTATGACTTTACCACTGCCTCCAGCCTGGGTGACGGAGCAAGACACCATCTCTTAAAAAAACAAAAGGAAAAGATTTGTGTCTGGAGTGTTGTTGTAAGTATAACATCCATAATGGATTTGCATATCCTTTGTACGATTAAGATAATACACAAATAGTTATTGGTTTTAAAATCAAGTGCCCAATAAATACATGCCAAATATATTGGAATTATTCATGACTTAACAGAAGCCTATATTGGGCTTCTCTTTTCTCATCTGTAGAACAGGGATAAGAATAATACCCACCTAGAGGGTCGTAATCTAAAAACATATGACTGTTCATGTAAAGAGCTTAGCTCAGGACATAGCACTTGTAAGCATTCAGTAAATATTGGCTACAAAAGTGGGTTTACTGTGAACCTAATAAAGCTTAAGCTTCAGGCCCCTTACTTACACTGGCCCCTTCCAAGCTTGGCTCAGGGGTAGTAGGGTACTTAGATGTTTTGTACAGACCACCATCTGTTTCCAGTTTAACTTCCCCTCTATCACACCTCCCATTGGGTCAGATGGTGAAAGAGTAGCTGCAGGCATATTTGGGTTCTGGCTAAGGGGAAATGAAAGTGAGGATACAATTAGTTTTTGTTTAAGGGTTTGCAACCACTTCCATGTAAAGTTGATGCTAACCATCACACATTATGGTGCAGAAATAGCCTTCAGGAATTCTCCTACTGCCTCTAGGCTGACTTGCCCAGTATTGTGACTTGAAGGTGTGTGCCAAAGGTTGTTTCATAACATAAATGTGTCTGTCCTGGGTATCTCTTGCGACATAGCAAGTCATTCTAGAACTCAGTGGCTTCAAATGACAACAGTCACTTGTTTTGCTCACAAATCTGCAATGGGCAGGGCTTTACAGGGACAGCTTGTCATAGTTGCACATGGCATCATCTGGGGTGGCTCAAAGGCTGGGGGCTAGAATCTTCTGAAGGCTCTGAGCTCCTGTATCTGGTGGTTGATGCTGGCTGTGAGCTGACACCTCAGCTAGCTGGCTGCGGCCTTTCCATGGAGCCTGGGCGTGGCAGCTGGGTTCTAAGGGTGATTGTCCCAAGAGGGCCAAGTGGAAGCTGCCTTGCCTGTTATGACCACCTTGGAAGTCACATAGTGGCACTTCTGTGGTAATCACAGAGCCACTCAGATAAAGGGAAGGAAGACAGGCCCCACCCCTCAATGGGAGGAATACCAATATCCCATTATAAGAAGAGCATGTGAGATGGAAGATCTGATTGTGACCATTTTGGAAAATACAACCTTCCATGGTGTCCTATGGCACCCAGCCCCTGAAAATATGTAGGTAGCAGAAGAAACAAAGCCTGAAATGTACGGAGCCAGGAGCTAATCTGTGGAAAATCTTCCTAGTCAAAATGGAAATTTGCTTCTATCAGGAATAGACTCAATAATGCAGTGTATGCAATTAATAACGCACCATATATTTTTATTTCTTTTCTGATGGGACTTGCACAAAAAAGGATTTATCAAAACGCATATGTTTCATAGGGCACGAAACTGTAACAGTCCTACAAACACAAGCGGCATCTGTTTGAAAAGTGGCAAGTTTTATCCATCCAGTGTTTCAGATCGCATTTTAGCATATCTGACGCATCTTGTCCTGATGGAGTCCGGTGGATCCAGAAAGAAAAAGGGCGTGCAAAATTGCTACTGATGCAGCAAAACAGCCTGAAGAAACAAGTGCTCTAGTGTCAAAACTACACAGGCTTATCAACACATCAATGCATGTAGCATAAGAGTAATTTTATTTTATTATTCAGTTATGCAGCACTGCAGCACAACATATGCACCTTAATTTCATGTTAATTTCACACACACACACATACACACACACACGAATTACTGATCATACCAAAATTCAAATAGGATAGGAAGGTAGAAGTATCTCGGTAGCAGTCAAAAACGTAAAGTAGAAGGAGATCCACAGATACTTCAAAATGTCACTCTCTTAATACATCACAATTGAAGCTAATTACCAATGACAACTAGTGAATCTGAAAGAGACTTTACAACACTATCAATAATTTTATAAAAAGGAGATCAAACACACTGGAGGAAAGACTGATCTTTCTATTGTCTCTATAGAAAACAATGTTTAAAAATTGTTACCATATGAAAAGGCAATCAAAGCAGCACAGCCCACCAGAGTAGAAAAAGGAATCACAAGAGTGTTTCAGACGATTAATTAGTAAATACACTAGATATTTTTCTGGATTTTGTGAAGTTTGAAGTCTTTGTGAGCTTTTAAATTTCATAATTGTAATTTCTTTTCTCATTTAAACGCTCATAGTAGGTTTTGTATTTGCAATTTTGTATTCATTTTTAAAAAGAGAGTCTCCCAAAATGTTTAGTCTTCAGACGCTGTTGTAACCATAATAGATTCATTGCCCGATGCACACAGCAAGTTAGTGCGCTGAAACACCGGGTTGCAACAGAGAAAGGAGCTTAATTGTAGGGTTGCTGAATGAGGAGATGGGAGGGAAGCTCAAATCCATCTCCCTGTGGAATTGGGGGTTAGAATTCTTAAGAGTTTTGGAGTGGGCCAAAGTGTGGAGATGGTCGATTGGTGGAAGAGTGCAGAGTGAAGTCATGGGACCAGAAGGTGAAGAAGCTGTGTTCTCGTGCTGATCTTGATCCTCTGTGGGAGTCTTCAAACTGGTTGCAGAAATCCAGGTCTGAAAACCACCTTAAGCAATCTTATGATTCTAATGTCAGAGACCCTGTCTGTAGGAATGATGGGAATGCAAATCAACTCTTTAACAGTCAGAAATCCTATCTACAGGACGAATGGTCATTATCTAGTGCTGCAGGACTTTTAGCAACAGGGAAGTGGGTCAGAGTGCAGTCTAATTGATGCTTAATGATAACTATATTTCTGTCTAGAACCCGGCATGCAATTCTTGTCAACCTTGTGAGGACAGTTTCACCACTATTAGCCACAATCGGCTCCTGTGGTCTCTTATAAATATATCCTGATCATAACAGATGCCAGGCATATAGCAGTTTATAGGTGTGAGAAGACAGATCAGTGCCAATCACTTCATACTAGTATCCTCTCCTTCACCTTCTTAGTTCTTTTTTCAGGGTCAAAGCACAGAACAGAGTTGTAAAAGCCTATATTAGACTATTAGGGCTGCTGCAATGAGGTACCACACACTGGGAGGCTTAAACAACAGAAAGTTATCTTCTCAAAGTTCTTATGACTGGAAATCCTAGATTGAGGTGTCACAAGATTGGTTCTTTCTGAGGCCTCTGACCTTGGCCTGCATGTGGCCTTCTTATCATTGTGTCTTCACACGGTCTTTCCTTTGCGCACGTCTGTGTCCTCATCTCCTCTCTCTCTTTTTTTGATTTTGGTTTGTTTTGTTTTGTTTTAAGAGACAGGCTCTCATTCTGTCATCCAGGCTGGAGTACAGTGGTATAACCACAGCTCACTGCAGTCTTGAACTCCCTGCCTCAGCCTTCCGAGTAGCTGGAACTCTAGATGCACATGATCATGCCCAGCTAATTTTTAAATTTTTTGTAGAGACAAGATCTTGCTATGTTACCCAGGCTGGCCTTGAACTCCCGACCTCAAGCAATCCTGCAGCCTCAGCCTCCCAAGGTGGTGGGATTACTGGCGTGAGCCAGCGTGCCTGGCCTCCTCTTCTTATAAGGACACCAGACATAGTGGATCAGGGTCCAGCATAAAGACCTCATTTTAATTTAATCACATCTTTAAAGGTCCTGTCTCCAAATACAGTCACATTCTGAGGTCCCGGGGCTTAGGACTTGAACATCTGAATTGTGGTGGGGGACATGATTTAGCCAGTAACACGGCCCAAACCGTAGATCTTCAGAAGGCAGAAAGCAGCCCCAGCTTGCCCTGACCAATCTACTCAGTTAGCGCTTCCAAGCTGCGTTCAGTTCTGAGTCATCAGGCAGTGTCATCAAAGGCCCCGAGCCTCCTTCGGATCAGCCAGTAATGCTAAGCAGTCCTGGCAAGGGGAACCCAAATCATGGCAGGAGAATTACAGACTTCAGCGGGAGAGGGAAAAGCCCTCAGCTCCTTAGCGCTGGCAGCAGAAGCCCTTTTGGCTCTATTTTAAGAAACCTTCAAGCACGTGGGGCTTCCTCCCCAGAGAGGACACCCTGGCCTTGCATGGGAGGCATTTCTTGGCTCAGGGCAGGCTCAGGGTACCCCCTTCGGTGCCACCTAAGCTGTAGCCCCTCAGGCTCTGAGCTGCACTTCATCTGCATGGTCTCAACACCCGCCAGCCCTGCTCTGATTAAAGCGTTGCCAGCATTTCCACTCTACGATTTTGTGAATGTTTAACATCCACTGAAGTGGCCTCTATCCATGCTGAGCTGCCTGCCTGGGTGGTCCAAGTTATCTCCACCAGGACCAATTAGTTTGCTACCTTAGAGGTCCGGGTATGATCTGGATTGTTACTGGTCACCATTGGTGGTTGCAAGCGGGGAAAGTAGTGGGAGAGGGAGAGAGGAGGGAGCTCTTGGCCCTGGGTAAAGTTTGAGCAGCACCCTGGTCCCCCATAGAAAGCTGAGACGTATCAGCCAGCATTGTGACTCAGCTGCCATTTTGAGGAGTCAGTAGTATGTGCGCCCATCTCTGTGCTAGGAACTTGACATATGACCCCAATCTTCACAGCACCGTTGAGAGGTGAATATTATTATCCTCACTTTATACATAAAGCAAATGGAGCTCAGGGATGTTAAGTGACTCATCCAAGGTCACAGGGCTTGTTATGGCAGAGCCGGGATTCAAACTCCAGGCTTTACAATGACAAAGCTGACTTCAAGTGTGTTTGTTTGTTTTTTGAGATGGAGTTTTGCTCTTGTCGCCCAGGCCGGAGTGCAATGGCGTGATCTCGGCTCACTGCAACCTCTGCCTTCCAGGTGCAGGCGATTGTCCTGCCTCAGCCTCCCGAGTAGCTGGGACTACAGGCACCTGCCGCCACGCCCGGCTAATTTTGTATTTTTAGTGGAGACGGGGTTTCGCCATGTTGGCCAGGCTGGTTTCAAACTCCTGACCTCAGGTGATCTGCCCGCCTTGGCCTCCCAAAGTGCTAGGATTACAGGCATGAGTTACCGCGCTCAGCCTCAAGTGTTTTTTCCATTAGCTCATGCAGCTTCTCACCAGTCCATTCCCACACAATGTCATCTGGAAAGGAGTTGAAAACTGTTGAGTCTAATTCCTTTATTTTGCAGAAGAACATTATGGCACACACTGGAATGGCCACCCCTAAACCATTCACAGTCCTCTTTTCCTTTGTCTTCTACCATAGAAACTGGAAAATTAAAATGCTCCTCTTCCTAGGCTCCCGTGCAACTGGGCAGAGGACATATGTGTCTCAGTTCTGGCCAATGATCTATAAACAAAACTCACAAGTTTGGGACTTCCAGGTAAAAGAGAACATTTCTCTTTTAAAATACCCTTTGTCTGCAGGGTGCTGTGGTTCACACCTGTAATCCCAGCACTTTGAGAGGCCGAGGAGGGTGGATCACCTGAGGTCAGGAGTTCCAGGCCAGCCTGGCCAACATGGCGAAACCCCATCTCTACTAAAAATACAAAAATTAGCCGGGTGTGGTGGCATATGCCTGTAGTCCCAGCTACTCAGGAGGCTGAGACAGGAGAACTGCTTGAACCTGGGAGGCGGAGGTTGCAGTGAGTTGAGATCATGCCACTGCACTGCAGCCTGGGCGACAGAGTGAGGCTCTGTCTCAAAAAACAAACAAATAAACACTACCCTTTGTCTTCTGCACTCCTCTGTCTTCCTTCCTGAAATGCAGTTGCAATGCCTAGAAGTGCAGCAGCTGTCTTGCAGCCATGAGGATAAAAGCCCCATGTTGAGGATGGAAGATCAAGGAAATAGAAGGAGTCTGGGTCTTTAATGACAAGGTTGAACTCACACCAACCTGAATTTCTTGTTGGTTAGGTTTTCCGTTACCTGCAGCCAAATTTGATCCTGACTTATACGAGCATCCAGATAGCTTTCCCTGGGCCTGTGCTTTTTCTGCAAGGCTTAGAATCCCAAAGACTAAAGAAGCCTTGAATGAGCATCCTAGATGTCAACGACATCATCCTAGGGTTATCTCTTCTGGTCCTGTCCCCCACTGTGCATTTTGCAGAGGATTTACAGTGGGAGCGGAGACCTTGATCACACGAATAGTCCCTGCATTCACTGCACATAAGTCCCTCTTGCTGAAAGGCCTGGGGGTTGAGTACCCTGCAGCTTAGTCTTCAGGAAGACTCCTCTCTTCTTAGCTGGTGTGTCCTAGTGTGGAAGCTACAAATCACTGGGACAATGTCCAGAAGGAGATGTCCAGGACTAGTTGGCGGAATATGGAACATTTAGCCTGGAGAAGAAATGGCTCAGGGAACAGAAAGGTCATCTTCAAACATCTGAAGGGCTGCTTTGAGAGGAGTGAAGAGAAGAGCAGATGCTTTCTGCCCTGAGAGGTACTAAAGGACACGGTGAAGACCAATGGTCAGAGTGGCCAGGGAAGCTGGTTTGGGACCAGTCACAGAAAGATCTTTGTTAACAATTGGAGCTGCTTCCAAATGGGCTGGCCTACAAGATATTTGAGAAAGGCAATGGGCATTAGTCTAGGAGGTTTTAGAGCTAATTCAGGCATCCAACCAGCAGATGACAGGAGAACTCCCAAAGTTCTTCCCAGTGACAAAATTCTATAGTTCTGTAAATCAAACTACACATAAGAAATGCCACATGACATGGAGGGTAAAGAAGGGAGGATTTGGAGTCAGAAAAACTAGATTTAGGCTGGGTGCGGTGGCTCATGCCTATAATCTCAGCACTTTGGGAGGCTGAGGCAGGAGGATTGCTTGGAGCCAGTTCAAGACCAGCCTGGGCAACAAGTGAGACACTGTCTCTATAAAAAAAAAGAAAAAGAAAAGATAAACTATATTTAAAAACTGATTCCTCCCTCGATGGCAAAATCACTGTAGCAGAAACGACTAGTTCTTCCCAGTATATGATCTCCCTCTTTTCACAGAAATAGAGCCTCAAATTTTTACTTGGGCACATGATCATCTGGAATAAAGACCATATTTCCTAGCCTACCTTGCATTTAGATGTGGCCATGTGACTAAATTCTGGAGACAGAGCAGAAATGGTGAGTGCAACTTTCAGCAAGCATCCTTAAAGGGAAAGGGCAGGCTTTTCTTCCCTTTTTTTATTATCCACCCATTGTTTCATTATGCTGCCTGGAATGAAAATGTGATGGCTGGAGTTCTAGCTGCTATCTTGGATCATGAAGGCAAGGACCACATCCTAGTAATGGCAGAGCAATGGGTGGATCGTTGGTCCCTATGACTTTGTGGAGCAGAGCTTACCCCCAGTCTCCAATGGGAAAGAAAAATAAACTCTTATTTTGTTTTAACCACAGCTATTTTGAGTGTCTGTGCATAATCCTAACTGAAATGTGCATCGACTCTGGAGCAAAGCTCTCTGAGCCTTGGTGGGTAACCTCATCTGTATAATGGGACTCATGATGCCCACTGCACAGACCTCACAGTGTGCTTGGGGAGGGGAATGAGATGATGTTTGTGAAAGCACTACAAAACTGTTCCGCACTGTGATAATGTTACACCTTTGTTGCTGGGCACCAGGAAAGGCATGATGGATGGGGGAAGGGTTGGGGAAGGAGGGTTGTATGAAAGGATCAGAAATATTTTCCCCCTTCCACAGTGCTTCCTAAAAATTCTGCCTTTCCTATATAACCAATTGTGCCACTGGAGCTCCAAAATTCTGCCTTTCCAATATCCATAGGTCTTGATCTCCCTGGTCTGATCCTTGGCGGTAGAGTAAGGAGACTGCATTAGAGGATTTCTAAGTCTCTGAGAACTTTCATAGTCTGTGATCATATGACTTTATTAATTCTATACTGGTCAGATATTTGTGGCAAGGCAATTCAGGATTTTTTATTTTACAACCAACAAAGGCTGGCTCCTTTCTGAATTGTTTACTTGTGGGCAAAGTCCTTCTCTTAGCATCAATGGTAGGACATGCATGAGTCCACATGGTAAAGGTAGATGGCATTCCACTTCTGCTTCACCACAGACAGAGGAAAGATAGGGATGTGTTCTTGCTAGTCATTTTGCAAAAGGCACAGGGGATATGCAGTATGTAACAACATTAAAGCTGCTGGGCAGAAGCCACATGCTGACCAGAGCTGGGGGACAACACACCAGTGCCTGCAGATTGGGAAACAACATAAAATTCCCGGCAACCCTGAGGGAGACTCTACACTCCCCTCACTACCTTGGTAAATAGTGTACTTGTCGCAAAGGCCTCCTGTAGACAATCCTCACTGATCTGAAGCTTCACATCAAGCTAGTTCAAGCCTCCCACAGGTTGAGCCAATTCATCTGGGATTGGAGCCTTTCTCTTGTCTTTCAGAAACTCAGTACATTCTCAGGCCATTAGGATTTTCTGAGGATTGGCCTTGACAGGTCAAAAACCAAAGAAAGAAGATGTGTCACTAACAGAGATGGTTGGTACAGAAGTGGCCCCCAGGCAAGTGTCACGGGCTTGGTTGGACTTCTCTCTAATCCTTCCATGCTTAGTAGTGTCCTTGACTCACAGAAAGTTCTTTGGCAGTTGTTGACTTGAATTTAACTTCCAGGGAGTCTGGAAATGGGTGGGAATCTAAGAAGAATGGAGTAGAAAAGTTAACAATTTGAGATTAAGCCAAGGGAGGTTGCCCCAACCCCCATCCTGCCAATTCACCCTTCTCTATCCTTAATCCATTTGGCAGAAGATTTAGAGTGAATAGAGCTGATTATAATCTAGGAAGGGGAAGTCTCCCCTAAATTCAGAGCAAGAAGGCTCAGGCACAGAATCCAGAGGTCCTTTCCCCAACAGACGATGGGGTTGAGTAGGAAAGTAGGCCCCAGAAGAGAAGGGGATTGGAGCCCTGAGTGAACAGAAGATGCCAGAAGTGCCTGCCAATGTCCAGGGAGGATGTCAGATCCTGACTGAGCAATCAGAAGCAGATAGAAGAGGGTGAGTAGGGAATGGGAGCAGAGACCCTTGCAAATGCCTCTTGAGGACTAAAGCCCTGGACCAATAGGCCACAGTCTGAGCTTATATCAAGGAAGAGTGAGATGGGCTCTCCTCTCCCTGGAGTGAGCTTGCCTGGTTCTGTGGCTCATGGTTGGCTGGGGTGGCCCAGTTAGCTAAAGTTAGCAAACATTTCAGAAGCCCTGACTGGGCTGAGTCCTAGCATCTCTAAAGAACTGCAGCCTCAGCTCAGCACCAAGGAAACCCATGAAGGAGCCCTGCTAGACTGGATGTTTATGTCCTCCCAAAATTCATCTGTTGAAATCCTGACCCTCAATGTGATGGTATTAGCAGGTGGGGTCTTTGGGAGCTGATCAGGTCACAAGAGTGGAGCCCTCATGAGTGGGATTAGTGCCCTCATAAAAGAGATCCTAGAGAGCTCCTCACCCCTTCTGCCACGTAAAGACACAGAGAAGGCAGTCATCTATGAACTAGGAAGCAGGCCCTCACCAAACACCAAACCTGCTAACACCTTGATCTTGGACTTCCCAGCCTCCAGAACCATAAGAAATAAATTTATTTTGTTTTTAGCTTCCAAATTCATTGTATCCCGTTATGGCAGCCTAAACAGACTAAGATAAGCCCACATTCCCAAAGGACTTTGAGCTTCCAGAGACCAGGACCCAATCTGCCCTATTCACCACTACACCCCAACCCAATACTTGGTACAAGGAAGCTATGCAACACATTGAATTGAATTGACTTGAAGCTGATCCCAGAAACCCTTCCACTTGCCCATCAGAATATTCTCTCTCATGGTTGCGCTTCCCCTACCATAGCTCTCTATTCATATACATATGCATTCATAAGTCCATACAAATATGCTGAGCAGCTACTATATGAAAGGCACTAAGCTAGGGCCCTCCCCTCTCATGGCAGGTCCAGCTCACCTATCTTTTGGGGATGCCCATCCATTCTTGGTCGATTGGTCATTGACACTTATTTGCATTTTTTTTTCTTTTTGAGATGGAGTCTCCCTCTGTCGCCCAGGCTGGAGTGCAGTGGTGCGATCTTGGCTCACTGCAACCTCCACCTCCCAGGTTCAAGTAATTGTCATGCCTCAGCCTCCCAAGTAGCTGGGATTACAGGTGCATGCCACCATGCCCAGATAATTTTTTGTATTTTTAGTAGAGACGGGATTTCACCCTGTTGGCCAGGCTGGTGTTGAACCCTTGACCTCAGGTGATCAGCCCACCTCAGCCTCCCAAAGTGCTGGGATTACAAGTGTGAACCACTGTGCCCAGCCAACTATTTGCATTTTAAAATAGTCGATTGAAGGTAGAAAATTTATCCAAAGAAATGACTTTCTAATGATGAATGGACAATGGCAGTTGTTGATATTTTGAAGAAGGGTGAAGAGACCCTAAAATCATGCCTCTTAAATGGAGTAATCTGCTCTGCCTGACATCCACGGGCAGTGGGTCCAGCATTCAGACCCCCATCCTCAGCACAAACACACACATGCATTGGACTTGGTTTTCTATGCTTAGGAAAACCAAGCCTGTGCATGCTTAGGACCACAAGCATGTGCACAGATGCCTTTATAAAGAATCATATATGCAAAGACACCCACCTGAGTACAAATGCTTTCATGAGCCTGCTGTGCGCATGCAGCAGAGTGGTCTCTTCTCTGCACCCCTGACCAGTGCTGGGTCTGGTTCCCACTGTAAATGCAGATGCTGTGTGATTGACAGCCCAGCCAGGAGCTCACATTCAGTTGGAATCTGAGATACCATTACCATGGCGACCACAGTCCCTTGCAGCTCCGTCATCTTCCATGCTCTGGGGAGTTGAGTGTTATACCTGGGAGACTTTCCTTCTGGAAGCCACACCTTCCTCCAGGAGTGGCTTTTAATCTTCCCCCCAGCTCTTTGGAGAGGTGAAGACTCCTCCCTATGGCTCTCCCTCTGCTAATGATGAGGGCGGTTTTAAGGAGAGTTGTTATGCTTTAATCAAGCTCTTGGTCTCCCAGAACCTTCCAGCTACTCTCCCGGGGTGTCTGATGCCATGTCTAGCTAAAGTGAGTAAGAAATCCACCCCTTTCTCTACATATAGCCCTAGAGCTGAAGCTATAATCACAGAATCTTTGAACCAAAAGGGTACAGTCTCACTGAAGTTCATGGCTCAGATCCCCTTTGCTATGAACTGAATATTTGTGTCTCCCAAAATTTATATGTTGAAATTCTAACCTCCAATGTGATGGTATTAGGAGGTGGGGCCTTTGGGAGGTGATTAGGTGAATGGCATTACTGGCCTTATAAAAGAGGCCCCTGAGCGCACTGTCATCCCTCTGCCATATGAGGTCACAGTGAGAAAATGGCTCTCTATCAACCAGGAAGTGGGCCCTCACCAGATACTGAACCTGACAGTGCCTTGATCTTGGGCTTTCCAGCCCCCGGAACTTTGAAAAATAAATCTCTGTTGTCTATAAGCTGCCCAGTTTATGGTATTTTGCCACAAGACAAAATACCAGAAAATACCCCTCTTCAAGACTGAGGAACTCCTTCCTTCAGCTGCCTGGGTGTTGGCTGCTGACAGCTCTCAGCTGTGTCTCTCTCCAGGAATTGCCTGCAGTCCAGGAAAGCCACCTCACACAAGGTCACAGCCCCTCCCTGGGGGCAGACCACATTCAATGATTGGCCTATTGGGGATACAAAGTACCAGCCCCCTTGGTTCAACTGGGGACATCTTTGGTTCAACGGTTCCCAGGGGATCATGGGAGACCTTCTGTTGTGACTGCATCACAGCTCAACTCCTTTTCCGCCCAGCCTTGCTTCCTTCATTCTCTTATAGGTGTTGACCTAAAGGCACACCCCCAGAAACCACCTGCACAGAAATCTCCATCTCAGAGCCTGTTTTCAGACAATCTAACTCAAGACAAAGGGTCTGAAGCTCATCTAACACAGCCCTTTCCTTGATAGATGAGGAAACTGAGGTCCATGAGGGGCTAGAGACCCTTGAGGTCACTCTGGGAGTTGATGTGAGATTTGGTTCTCAGATCCAGACTCTCAGCATTGGAATAGATCTTCAGGGTCCCCTGATCTAAGCAGGAAAAAAATACATACTTAAAAGGATACTGGGTAAATTTCATAGCATTGATGGCAGAAGTAATGGAGTTAGATAACCAGAAATGGACCCTAGCAACCATTGCCACACTGTGCTGCCCTGGGAACTCTGTCTTACTGATGTTACCACCACCAATGAGAAGATCCCATGTGGCCCCTACTTCTGGGTGTCAAGAGCTCCTGATTCAAAGTTGCCATGGGCGCCTGGATTGGTGCCCATATCCCAACCCAAGGAAGTCCGGGGAAGGTAGGAACCTGGAAGGACCAATTGAGTCAGCCAGACTGTAGATCAGTGACTCTCAACTCTGCCTGTGCATTAAAAGCACCTGGGAGCTATAAGAGGTCGCATTCTCCAGGCCACACCACAGACCAATTAAATCGGAACTTCTGAAGGTAGGACCCAGGCATAGTGTTTTCTTTCTTTCTTTCTTTCTTTTTTTTTTTTTATGAGATGGAGTCTCGCTGTGTTGCCCAGGCTGGAGTGCAGTGGTGCAATCTTGGCTCACTGCAACTTCTGCCTCCCAGGTTCATGCCATTCTCCTGCCTCAGCCTCCCAAGAAGCTGGGACTACAGGTGCCCGCCACCATGCCCGGCTAATTTTTTGTATTTTTAGTAGAGATGGGGTTTCCCCATGTTAGCCAGGATGGTCTTGATCTCCTGACCTCGTGATCCACCCACCTCAGCCTCCCAAAGTGCTGGGATTACAGGCGTGAGCCTCCGCGCCCAGCCACCAGGCATAGTATTTTCTGTAAAGCTCCCTGGGTGGTTCCGATGAAAGGTTGAGGACCTCTGCTTCAGGAGAAACCATTGATGAAAAGACTGGGGTCTCTCTCCCCTTTGTTCCTTGTGGTATTAGACAGCGTTTGATCAGGGAAGAAGGACCACTGTGAGGGATGAAGAATAAGGGATTTATTGTGGAATTGGGCCTGACACAGTTGTGGGAGCTGGTGAAGCCAGCTATGTAAGAATGCTAACCTGTGGCTGGTAGTGGACTTGAAGCAGGAACAGCAGTTGAGATGAAAGGATGGACACAGTACTAGCTACCTACTGCTGTGTAACAAATTACCCCCAAAATTTGCAACTTGACACAATGAACATTTATTATCTCACACAGCATCTGTGGGTCAGGAATCCAGGAGCAACCTGGCTGGATGGTTCTGGCTCAGGCTTTCTCATGAGATTCCAAAGTGCCAGCTGGGGCCTGTGGTAATCTGCAGGTTTGACTGGGGCTGGAGGGTCTGCTTCCAAGATGGCTTCCTCACATGGCTATTGACAGGAGAAACTGGCCAAAGGCCTCAGTTTCTCACCACATGGGCCTTTCCATTGGGCTCCTCCTGACATAGCAGCTGGTTTCCCCCACATCAAGTGATCTCAGAGAAAAGAGAGAGGGAGAGAATGAGACCAAGACAGAAGCCACAGTGTGTATTTTTTTTTTTTTAAGACCAGACAGGATCTTACTCTGTCACCCAGGCTGGAGTGCAGTGATATGATCATGGCTCACTGCAGACTCAGCCACCTGGGCCACCTACCATGAACATTATGTGGACAGGTGCAAAGACAAACTGGAACCCATGTGACAGCTGGCATCCACATTTGACCACCTCCAACCTTGATGGTATAGGTAACCTGCAAGATAAGCTGGCATCCTTTGCAATTACTGCACATACACCCAGGATCTGGAGATGCTGAAGAAGATCCATAAAGAGCTGTTGCAGCTACAGGCCTGGCTGATGCTACAGGCCTAGCTGATTCTCCAGGCCAAAAAGGAGAGCCAGGAGATCAGCAACAACACATCTGAGCTGCAACAGCGCCTGGCTCACACAGAGCTGCAGAGTGTGAAAGTGGCCGCTGCTCCACCTCTGCCTTCCAAATCTCACGCAAATGTCTCCTGCGGCCAACTCCAACTTGGAAACATGCACAAAATTGAATTCTGGGAAATGTGGTTCTAGCTTAACTAGTGGCCACAGCACACAGGCACCACAGGGCTGGAGTGTGTGTTAGGGGATGAGTGCAGCAAACAAAAGAGGTGGTCATAATAAGCTCTCTGTTCTTTCTCCTTGGACTAGGGACAGGAGGGGCAAAGACAGCCATGGATGAGCCAGAGTCTGGCAGTGAGAAACTCAGGAGACTCCAGTCTTCTCAGAACCTCAGGGAAAACTCCAATTCCCTCTCCAGGCCCATGGCAAACCCACTCTGGATTAAGCTTCTTTCATCTGTAGTGGGGAGGGAGGGAGTAAAGGCTGGGAGATGGACGATTTGAAAACTGATATCCTGGAGTAGACAATAATTTATCCCCACTTCACATCAATACCTCTAAACAGCCAGATGAAAATCATGCTATAATGCTCTGGTCATATCTAATAGCATGGCCACTCATACTGTTAGTTTGATATCTCTTGACTCCAAAGTGTCTCACATGAATGGTCCCCAGGCAGTAGCAAAATGGCACAAACAATGACACACAGGACCTGCCCAGTCAGTCATTTCAGGAATACCCAAATATTTTCCCTATTTGTCTGCTCCTGCCTAAAATTCTGTCACTGCATTAACCTGCTAGCCAAAACCTTGCATTTGCTTTCGCACGCAACTATCTCTAAGAAGGGTCACGTTTTAGATTATTATCAGTCATTTATAGTCCTCAGTGCAAATGAAGTCTGAAGAGGTCTATTGATGTAGGGGATAAGTGAGGGCGCATTAGGCATTTGACAGGGACAGATGAACAAGAATGGAGAGCTCTGAAAAGGGTGTGTGAAAGAAGTAACCTGTATGTTCACCAAATCCTGTTTCATTTTCTTCTTTCTGGGGGGTCACAGAAAGACTACATTTCCCGGCCTCCCTTGGAGTTAGACTGAGGTCATGTGATTGGATCCTGGCCAACGGGAAGTAAGTTGAAATAATATAAAGCACTCCTCCCAGGCCTTACCATTAAAAACATCTTGTGCAACCTTCCCACTTTACTGTCACCTTCAGCAGCAACCATAGAGGCCATGTATTCAGATGGTAAGATAGATGCACCTGGGATCCCAGATTCACCAAGTGGCTGAGAGCTGCCCTGAGGAGTAGCCCAACTCATCAGTGGGGGCTAGTTTGTTTCTGCAGCATGGTCTATCCTGCCCAGGCTAATACAAAACTTGCTGCCAGATGGCCAGGCACAGTAGCTCATACCTGTAATCCCAGCACTTTGGGAGGCCAAAGTGGGCAGTTCATTTGAGGCCAGGAGTTTGAGACCAGCCTGACCAACATGGTGAAAGCCCGTCTCTACTAAAAATACAAAAAATAAATAAATAAATAAAAAATTAGCAGGGTGTGGTGGCGGGCGCCTTTAGTCCCAGCTACTCAGGAGGCTGAGGCAGGAGAATCGCTTGAACTCGGGAGGCAGAGGTTGCAGTGAGCGAAGATCACGCCACTGTACCCCAACCTGGGCGACAGAGGGAGACTCCATTTCAAAAACAGAAAAAAAAAAAGGTTGGTAAAATAGTGATCCATGTTACACAGAATCAAAAATTCAGTCAAGCTTCCACTTGTAAATAGTAAGTGATGGGAAAACCTTTGAGTGGCAAAAATGACTCAAGGAAAAGATTAGACTAAGTGTGTGGCCTTCCCCCAAATTTCCAGAAGCTTAAAGGTGACTTTGATTAAATGCAGGGGCAAGGTATATGGATGAGAAAGCAAAGACATATAGCAGATATGAAAACTATATCTTGAAAAGAATTTTGGATGTGGTCATTGGCACGTGGAAGTGACTACAAACAAATACATCCATGACCCATTACATTTTTAGGGGAATTAGCCAAAGAAACCTTGAGCCTAGACCTCAAAAAAAATCTTTCTTGAGTCAGCTATGAAGATAAAATAATCCCTGGGCTCACACCACGTGCAAAAAGTAGACTAAGAAAGTTCTGTGACCCTCAAGGAGGGATTTCCTCAGTACCCATTTAGATATAACCAAAGAAGATTATAGGAAAAAAGAACTAGAGGGCAGAGCCATGACTTGGGGATAAAATGGACAAAGAAACTCCTCCAGGAGAAAACTCGGGGTCTATTAAAGAAATCTTGACTGGGTGTGGTGGCTCACACCTGTAATCTCAGCATTTTGGGATGCCGAGGCGGGTGGATTGCTTGAGCCTAGGAGTTGAAGACCAGCCTGGGCAACATAGCAAGACCTTCTCTATACCTAAAAAAAAAAAAAAAAATTAGCCAGGTTTGGTGGCACTTGCCTGTGGTTCCAGCTACTTGGGAAGCTAAGGTAAGAGGATCACTTGAACCCAGGAGATGAAGGCTGCAGTGAGCTATGATCATGCCACTGTACTCCAGCCTGGGCAACAGAGCTAGACCCTGTCTCAAAAAAAATAAAAAGAAAAAAGAAATAGTCTTCACCCTCAGGCCATGAGGCCTTCACAGTAGGATCTGAGAATGACTATGGACTAGTGACTGCTGTATGTCTCCCATCCTTCCCCTTTCAGAACACTAGTGTTTGCTGTGGTATCCTGCCCCTGCTCCACCATTGGATTGGGGCTGAAGGTGTGGGGTGCTGATAACTTGTTTTGTTTGGTTCATAGGTTGCCAGACTAGAAGAAGCAACATCTAGACCTGAAGGTAGGATTATTATGCATCATCCAATGTTTAAGGATCTATAGGGGGTAAGAAAATGCCCCAAAACTTAGTGGCTTAAACAACAATGATTTATAATTTCTCACAATCTCCTGGGTCAGGAATTTAGGCAGGGCTTATCTGGGTGGATCTTCTGCTCTACCTGCCATTGGCTGGAATCATTTGCACAGCCGCATTTAGCTAGTGACTAGGCCAGGAAAACTTCACTCACATGTCTGATCCTCTTCCACATGGCTTCTGTCTCCACATGGCATGTCATCCTTCAGTAGCCTAAGCTTAGTTTCCTTATGGCATGCCCTGGCTTCTCAGAGTACGAAGGCAGAAACTCCAGCCCTTAAGGTCCAGGCCCAGAACTGACATGGCATCACTTCTGCCATATACTATTGGCCAAAGTGAGTCAGAAGGCCGGCCTGGATTCAAGGAGAGAGGAAATAGACTTCACCTCTGGCCGGGTGGAGTGGCACACATACACAAAGGTAAAAGAAATTGTTGAAGGCCCTATATGGATACTACAATGCCCAGATATCCTGACCTTTGAGCTGGGATGTAGTTGCTGGATAAGACCTTGGGTTAAATTTCTTGGGAATGAGATGAGCATGTTATTTTAGGGACAAGAAGAATTTAAAAAGTGAACCAAATATTTATAAGCCAGAGGACTGATGGTGGTAGTTTATTATAGTAATACCCACCCATTGCGGCAGATTTTATTTTCCTAAATGCTTCAATACTATCTCCCAGCTCATGTATTCTTCATATAATATGACCTTGACACTCCCGAATCAACATATAGAGTTTATGTCACCACTCCAGGAACCTGGATGCAACTTTGTGACTGCCTCAATTAATGAAGTATGGCAGAAGTGACTCTGTGTGATTCCCAAGGTCAGGTCATAAAAGGAGACACAGCTTCAATCTGGCTCTCTCTCGGGACACAGGCTTTTTTGGGAGCCCTGAGCCTGGCTTGCCTGAAAGCTCCAAGCTGGAGAGACCACACAGAGTGACTACATAGAGGTAAATGCCTGAAGGGCTCCAGTTGTACCAGCCTCCAGTCTCCAGCCATTTGGCTCTTCCCAGGCCAGGAGGTAGATATGTGAGTGAGCAAGCCTTGGATGATTTCAACCTCCAGCCTTTGAGATGCCCCAGTTGACGCCAAGTGGAGAAGAGATGAGCTGACCCTGCTGAGCCCTGTGCAATTGTAGAGCCCTGAAAAACAATATATGTTGGTGTTTTAAGCCACTAAGTATTGGGATGGCCTATACTACAGCAATAGATAACCAATGTATAGTAAGTCCTCATAGTCATGTTTTTCATATTTGCAAATTCTACTTACTAAAATTTATATGTAACCCCAAACTCATTACTTAAGACGCTTTTGTGGTCATTTGTGGACACATGCAGAGTGGCAACAAGTTTAAGTCACCCAATGTGCATATTCCCTGCTGAGGTCTATAGGAAAACAGCCTGTGGCATGCAGGTGTGCTGCCATCTTGAAGCAAAACCGTCATGTTGACAGATGTCGACTCCTGCATAACATAGTGTTTCCCTAGCATAGATAACATCCCATAAAGATGCATATCTAACCTCCCCAGTAGTCACAAGTCTCATAAGAAAGTCTGAGGCGTGACCAGCTACACATTTTTTGCCATCAGAGCTTACTAAATATAGATATTTTCTGGAGGGTGGGTGCGGCGATCTACCATCTCATGACCACCTGAGATATCACTTCTGTTTGTAAGTCCCTATTAAATGCTTCTTTCTGAGAAACTGGATTTGTCAGCCTCTTTTTTCGGTCTCTCAACTCCCTTGGCCTTTGGGGATAGATTTGCATATACCTCCTCACCGCGGAACATGGTCAAACAAGGTGATACTCTGCTTTCTTGTTTCAGCTCTTGTATTTTTTTCTAATTTGGTCTTAAGATCTGTCTCATGAGAGTGGCTATAAACTCTCAGTCTGCCCTAACAGGGTTCCAGGGAATTTGGTCGTGGATGTTTACAGTGTGCTTTTCACAGGACACTTCTTTATCCTGGCAGACAGCCTAATTCTTAAGTGTCCAAACCATGACCAGGTGTCCCTCTCACAGGAAAGTTGTTTACAGTTGCAGACGCCCTCGTGGCTCTTGTCTGACCTATGTCGAGTCTATTCCTGCCAAGAGAGCCACTCTCTAGGAGAACGCTGACCGGGAAAGAAGTTAGGTCCGAGTGTGTGGGTGGGGTGAGACACAGAGAGGCAGCTCCACAGAACACGGGAAATACCAGAGGCAGCGTCTTCTTTACAGATTCCTCTCAGGGCCAGCAGAAAGGAAGAAATCCTCTGGGCCATCCATGCTTAGCCAGCAGGTGGGGAGCAACAGAGAGAGTGAGGGACCTGTGGGCGTAGGCCTTAATCGGGGTCCAGGCATTCCCAGGCCGCTTTCCCGTGGGGAGTTCTCCTCGGTGGGTTGAAAGCCGGCAGGCAGGAGTTCCATGGAGGCACACTGTGACTGAGAAGGGGTCACTGTGGCAGATCCGTGCGGCCCATGCAGAGTGTGGGGGGTCAGTGGGGTCAGTCGAGTAGGTTGTATCTAGCTGTCCCGTAGGGAGGTGGTCACCAGCAGGTGACTGTATAAGGTAGATATCTGGATCGACCACATTGAAGAACAGGGAAGAGATGGAGAACTGGAAACTGAGTCAAGGGTGACTAAGCCCTGCTTCTGGTATGAGAAAGTCCAATATATTCAAAATGATGCTGAGACAACATAATATTATAAAAATTCACTACAACTCCCATACCATAAACATGGCCTTTTTGCGACCTACCTAATGCCCCCTTTTTCACATTTTTGTGCTACTTCCTGGTGATTTCACTGTTTAAAATGGCCCCCAAGTGTAGTGTTGAAGGGCTGTCTAGTGTTCCTAAGTGCAAGAGGACTGTGATATGCCTTACAGAGAAAATACATGATATATACATGTAACTCATTAAGGCATGAGTTATAGTGCTGTTATGTTCAGTGTTAATGAACCATCAATATATATTAATTAAGATGTCTTTAAACAGAAGCACACATAAAACAAGATTATGTATTGATTGGCTGATTATAATGTGATCAGAGGCTTGTAGGAACTTAACCCTGTAGAGCCCTTAGGAGCAATGGTTCTATATTAGCTAATTCAGCACTCACTGAGACTTTATGGACCATAACTACCGTGAATAATGTGAATTGACTGTGCCTATATTCAGCTCTCTTTTTTTCTGAGTACATGAGAACACCACACTTTTGCAGGACCCTTGCAGGTAGGCGAGACAGTATGACTGTCTCTATCCAGTGAAATGTGAGCAGCAGGCCAAAGCATTTAAGAACCAGTGTACTGAACAGAGATTGCACCACAGCACTCCAGCCTGGCAACAGAGTGAGACTACGTCTAAAAAAAAAAAAAAAAAAAAAAAAAAAAAAAAAAAAAAGAACCAGTGTACTGTCTTCAATCTTTTGCTATCCTAAAGTCCTAAAGTGGCAATCATGAAGGGCTTGCATTAAAATGGTGGCATCCTCAACTGAAGGGAGCCTGGATCCTTGAGTTACTGGAAAGAGAAGAGCCCTAGCAACCTGTATCATACTTTATGAGCAAGAAATCAGTTATTGTTGTGTTCAGCCAGTAAGATGTTAAGGGTTTATTTGTTATTGCAGCCTAGCCTGCAACCAACCTCAAAACCTGTCTAAAATACGGTTTGAGAAGCCCAAAAATCTGCTGTATAGGATCTTCTAGTCAGCTAAAATGTATGCATATGTGCAGGCCTGTGTGCACATGTAGCTCTTAACTACCAACATGCTCTAGCAAGTGGTAATCTATTTGACAATAGGGCCACAAGTTCTAACATGCAAAAGTTAGCTTTCCTTTCCACTCCCATCTCTCCTGAAAAAAAAAAAAAAAGAGAGAGAGAGAGAGAAGTGGTAGAGGGCTTAGATCTATTTATTCATTGGTTTAAAAGAAAATAGTCCAGATGAGGTGGCTCACACCTGTAATCCCAGCACTTTGGGAGGTTGAGGCGGGCAGATCGCTGAGTCCAAGAGTTGGAGAACAGCCTGGGCAACATGGTGAAAATCCTTCTTTAAAAAAAAATACAAAAAGTTAGCTGGGTATGCCTAATAAACCAGAAAGAGTTGATTTGCTCTAAAGGAAGTCCAGAGGGGAACCAGAAAGTTAAACTCTTCATCATTCACTCCAATCAGCATCATCACATCTGAAGCACCAGTCTAGTAAATACGTTTCACAAATGTGTCTACTCATGTGATGAAGTATGCCCTATGCACACATTGACTCACTTATATTGGGTATTACAGCCTTTTGCCTATTTTCCTGTCAATGAGGAAATTACCAAACACATAGTGGTAACAAGGGAAGGAGCATTCCAGAACACTGGGGATGAAAAGAAGCAATGGTTTGATATAGCTTGGAGAAGATGAAGAAAGGAACCAGAAATGGGTTTGTGAAAAGAAAGAGATAATGCCAATGAAAAGGGGCTCACGACAGAGCTGCTGGGACCTCCCTGGCAACTGGGTCAGCCGCATCTACACTCAGGGCCTGCAGTCAGGTAGCGTTAGCACGCAGCTAAGGGATTCTCCCAGAGACAGGCAAAAGGCCAGATACCCCTGCACGGGGAATATGGTTGATCTGGCCAAGACGTGGAAATGTGCTTGTTCATCTGCACACCAAGTGATTCCTTGTGCAACTTCCTGTGTTTCCATAGAAAGAATATGGGCTCTAGAGTCAGGCAGCCCTATTTAAGTCCAGCTTCTTCTCTTACCCATCGTGTTTCCTTAAGCAAGTCACTTCACCTCTCTGGGTCTCACACTGGTGAGTGGAAATAACAATACCTGCTCACAGGGTTCTGGAATAATTAAATGAGATCACAAGCATCTGGCACAGAGCTGCCGGTTGCCTCCCCATCTCCCTCTTACCACCATGCATACCCAGAAAGGGTCTCCCACTGTTTGAAATATTTTGTGACACAGTGGCTGTGGGAGGCTGAGTAGTGCCCTTCTCCCTATTGTACCTGCAAAAACGAAACAGAACTCCAATCTTACCCCCAACCCAGAAAAATCAATGATATCCACATCCTAATGCCTGGAACGTGTGATATCTTATATGGCAAAATAAAAAAGACTTTGCAGATGTGATTAAGTTAAAGGTCTTGAGATGAGGGCATTCTCCTGCATTATTTGGGTAGACCCTAAATGCCATCACAAGCGCCCTCATAAGAGAAAGGCAGAGGGAGAGTATAGAAAGGAGAAAAGAAGGCCATGTGACCACAGAGGTAGAGAGGGGAGTGCTGCAGCCATAAACCAAGGAAGGCTGGCAGTCACCAGGAGCTGGAGGAGGCAAGGAATGAATTCTCCCGCTGGAGCCTCCTGAAGGAGCTTGGCCCTATGGCCACTTTGATTTCAGCTCAGTGACAGTGATTTGGGACTTCCGGCTTCCAAAACTGTGAGCCATCAAGTTTGTGGTAATTTGTGGCAGCAACCACAAGAAACAAATGCAGTGGCTGACTGAGTCTGTGACCCCAACGAGAGAGTTAAGAAAGGAAAGATCTGTGTTCTAAGGCCACCCTCTGAAAAGAAAGCCCTTTGGTCCCTTGGGCAGAGGCTGCAGAAACTCCAGATCCTTCCAACTGGGGTTGCCCTGGGTGGTCTTGTCAACTCACACTCACACTCACACTAACTCCTTGAACTTTGCTCCTCACAGGAGGTGTCCAGGCAAGGATACAAGGAAAATTAGTATCACTTTCTTCACTTCCGGCACAAACGCTCCCTTACCTGGGAAGGCAGGGACGGCCTGGACCAATTGTCTGAGGCCCTGGAGTCCAGTACCTGAAAATGATCTCCCAGAGCTGCTCTCGGGCTGCATCAAGGGTACCTAGGGGAGGACAGATCCTGTGCAAGTAAGCATGGGGTATCCCCCATGCCTGAGGTTAACAGCCCTCACCAACTTCTCAGGGATGCTATGACAGTTGATTGTGAAGTGCACTCCCTGCCACGGAAACGCTCAGCTGTGTGAAAAGACTCACCGATGATCTGGGCCTGGAAAAAGCAGTCATACTGAAGACTAATGACATTGCTACATTCTCATTGTGGGTGCCAGATGCATTGTAGTGGCTTCCCAGGCCACAAGTTTTCAATTTGCAGCACAAGCAGACCCTCCAATGTGGCACTTCTCTGCTCTCCTTGCATGTGACTTGGTTCACTTTTTGTGGGTCTCTGTGGCTGCCAGGTGTCGCCTCCACAATGCCACATCCCCAAACTTCCCAGAAGCCCAGAGTGTTCAAGGTGGTCTGTTGGCAGAGGCCCAGGACACGTGGACACCCAGAGCTGAACACCATCGACTGCTAGGCAGATGAGACTTCCGTCTCAAAAGAGATCATATTCCAGTGGACGAATATCCCAGACATATTCCAGTGGATGAAGACGTCCATCTCATCTAAGGACACATGTCAAAGAAGACATTATTAATTCCCCTCCATTAGAGAGATCACTGGTTCATCACCCAATCCATTTCCCATTCCTTTTTGACACAGAGCTAGACTACATTTCCCAGTCTCCCTTGCAGCCAAGTGTGGCCATGAGACTGCATTCCGGCCAACAGAAGGCAGGCAGATATGATGAGTTGCCTGGCCTATAGACCCTCTCCTCGCCCCATCATGCCATTCTCCGCTCTCTTTCTTCACCTCCCCACCAGCTGGCTGTCAATCTTTAGGGCAACCTTGGAAATAGGTGACCAACTGTCCCAACTTGCCAGAAACTGTCCCAATTTTAACACTGAAAGTCTGCCCTCTGGGAAACCCCTCAGTCTGAGACAAATTTGAAAAGCAACTGTGACAGATGGCAGAGCCTCCCTTAGCCCAGGTCCTTGAATGGATGCATGGAGCAGGGCACTCCCCACTTTCCCAGCCTACCCCCCACCCCCATGACTTACTACCGCCCACCCCCACCCCCATCAATCACCAATACACCTATTTTGAACTTTATGTGGTTGAGAAATAAACTAAGATTTGCTACTATATGTGGTACCGCAGCTAGTGTAACCTTAACTGATTCACCATCTAATATTTTTGGAGAAACACAAAAATATTCTATGTTCCCCAGCTACTATTTTAAGAAGATGGATCCTAGTTATAAATAGGGAGACTATCTGCGATAGTCCTGGTTTATACTTGTTGTCTAGCTTTATTATTATTATTATTATTTGAGATGGAGTCTCACTTTGTCATCCAGGCTGAAGTGCAGTGGCACAAACTCAGCTTGCTGCAACCTCTGCTTTCCAGGTTCAAGTGATTCTCATGCTTCAGCTCCCCCAGTAGCTGGGATTATAGGCATGTGCCACCACATCCAGCTAATTTTTGTATTTTTAGTAGAGACCTGGCCAGGCTGGTCTCGAACTCTTGACCTCAAGTGATCTGCCCTCATTGGCCACCCAAAGTGCTGGGACTACAGGTGTGAGCCACTGCGCCCGGCCTGTCTGTCGTAATTATTAATAGCATCTCCCTTTTACTCTCAAAACCCTCCCTCTTTGCACAACATCTAGTATGGTTATAGATAATTTGTAGTGTGAATGCATCCCTAAAATGTTGTAAAAATTGTTAATTGAATTCTATTTTAAATGCAATTATGTAGGAAAAAACTTTTCTGTAATAAAAGTAATCACCTCTAAACTCAACTATCAGAATACTGGATTTTCTTTGTGTTAGATGCACCGTGTCCATTACTTACAACTGTCCTGAAATCTAGATTTCTTACAGACTTTGTGTTTAAAGGATTGTTGTTCATCTAGTAATTTAGGTCTTTTCAACCAATCGATCAATCAAAAATTCTGTTGAGCGATCCATCCAGACAGTGGAATATTATTATACAATAAAAAGAAATTAGCTATCAAGCCACAAAAAGACATGGAGGAAGCTTAAATGCATATCATTGAGTGAAAGAAGTCAGTCTGAAAAGGCTACATGCTGCGTGATTCCAACTACATGACATTCTGGACAAGTCAAAATTAGGTGGCTCATGCCTGTAATCCCAGCACTTTTTGAGGCCAAGGTGGGTGGATTACCTAAGGTCAGGAGTTTGAGACCAGCGTGGCCAACGTGGTGAAACCCTGTCTCTACTAAAAATACAAAAAATTAGCTGGACGTGGTGGCAGACGCCTGTAATCCCAGCTATTCAGGAAGTTGAGGCCGGAGAATCGCTTGAACCTGGGAGGCGAAGGTTGCAGTGAGCCGAGATTATGCCATTGCACTCCAGCCTGGGCGACAAGAGCGAAACTCCGTCTCAAAACAAAATAAACAAACAAACAAAAAAAGTAGGGAGACAGCAAAAAGATCAGTGGTTGCCAGGGGTTCAGTGGGGAGGGAGGTGGGGAGACAAATGGCCTTTAGTAAACAACAATGTCACTCATGCAATATATTAATAATAGGAGAAACTGAGGTAGGGGACATAGGAACTCCCTGTACTTTCTGTACAATTTTTCTGTAAACTGAAAACTTCTTTAAAAATAATTTTTTTTAAAACCTGAAAATTAAGGGGAAAAAAACCCTACATTTGTTGAGCTCCCACAAAACATACGTAGGATATGGCTACAGTCCCAGGGGACAGACGTTCGGCTGCCGGAAGGTGCTGCCCTGCAATGGATGACAGGCTGTCTCCCACGGTGGACGGACGGACACGTGAAGTTTGAAGGTGCCAGGGCAGATGGCCAAGGGAAATGTCCCCGGTGCAGTGGGGATTAGGCCTGGAGCACCGCCTCAAAGGGAAACTGGTGAGGTGAATTTGGGGTTGAGGTCTAAGAACAAAGCCCTCCTCAGGGCCAGGGTGTGGGAAAGGTGGAGGGAGGAGGGCCCAGGCCGAGGCACACCAAGGAGGCTGGACCCTCCCCCACTCCCAACCCCTCCCCACCTCAGGGAGTCAGGCCACACGCGAACAATCCAAACAGGAGGCTGCGGGGCCCCAGCTGGACGCTGCTTCGCACAGTTAAGGGAGAACACATCCAAAGCAAATACTTGCAATATTCAGAGCTTTCAGATGTCCATGTATTATTTATACACATTAGCATGGGGTCTGCAGGCCCCTGAAGTCTGAAGGAAATTAGAAAATCACACTGTCAGGACTAGAAGAGGCCTGGGGAGTGAGCTAATCCAGGCCTTCTTTTTGCAGAAGAGGAAATTGAGGCCCACAGAAGGAAGCGACCTGAGGCTACAGATAGAGAAAGAGAACCAGGCAGGGCCTGGGGTTCCCCCACATGCCAGCTACTGCCCCTTTCCTTCTTTCTTCCTTTCCTCTCTCCCTCCCTTCCTCCTTCTTTTCCTTCCTTCCTTCCTCTTTTCCTTCCTTCCTCCCTACTTCCCCTCCTCCCTTCCTCTCTTCCTCCTTTTCCCTCACCCTCCCTTTCTTCTCCTTCTCCCTCCCTCCCTTCCTCCCTTCCTTTTCTGCCTGCCACTGGTCTCCCTTCCGGCTGGTAACTTGTGTGGGTGCCTACTTTGTGCTACTTTCTGGGCAAGGCCAGGAGCTCCCGCTGCCTGTCGTCAAACCCTCTGGAGGTTAAGAACAATCTGAAGCCACAAGGTCTGCCCAGGCAGAAAATGCAAGGCCTGCTCCTGGGTTGTTAGAGGACATCAAAGCCCAGAGGGAAGGTGAATTTTTAAAACCACCCTATGGACTCACAAGAATTTCCGTGAAAACCAGCTATGGAGTCCACAGCGGCAGTGCTGTCTCTCTTCTGGGCTCTCCCTCCAGATGCGGCAGCAGCCCTCCCCATGCCTGCCTTGCCTCCTCCTCCAGCTGGGAGGCTCCTGGACATAGCTCTCCCTCGCTTCGCTCCATCATCGCTAGCAACGGCCATGATCTGAGCTTCCCAGATAGTGAGTATTGCGGCCGACTGGGGTGAGTGGTCTGAGCACGGGGAGCTGAGTTAACTTTGGCTCCTCAGTGATGCTAGGAAAGTGGTGTACAGGGCCGGCACCTGAGGGACACCAGGTGGAGATAATGGGCAGACAGCTGAGCAAACAGGTGGGCAGCACAGGAGGGAGGTGGGGCCTGGAAGTACACATCTGGAGGTTTCCAGCAGCAGATGGGCTTGCAGGGGATAGCGGAGGCCCAGAGAAGGTGCCTGGGAGCCAGGCAGAGAAGCTGCAGGAGGAGGAAGAGGGAGAAGGAAGGCTCACTGAAGGAGCCCTGTGGGCTTAAGCAAGCTACTCCAGGTCGGCTCCCTCACACCCCACTCTCACTCCCTTCTAGCCAGCCTGACCCTGCTACAAGATCTGGAAAGCTAAAACCTTGCCTTCCCAGACTTCCTTTCAGCCAGGAACAGCCATGGGACAGAGCTCTGACCAGTGAGACATTAGTGGAAGTCAGCTTGTAATGGCACCCCTTCTGCCCTCTCCTTCCGCTCTCAGCCTTAACTACGGAAGTGATGGCTCCACCTGCAGAAGCCATCTTGGGATTATGAGGGAAAAGCTGAGAGAATTGCTCTGACATCTTTGAGCTGCTTGAAATGACTCCAACACTAGCAAACAATTCCCCTCAGGATTCTCATTACAAGGAGAAAAAACAAACAAACAAAAAACCTCTAACACATTTAACGATTACTTGGGTTTTCCATTACTCACGCAGAAGGCAGTCAATAGTATCAAACACTATAAAGATGTGTCAGTGAGGACCCTTTGTGGGAAAGAGAAGACAACTCATGTTAGCATAAGCCTTGAAGAGATTGGTTGGCTCATGTAACTGGAAAGTGCTGAATCAGAACAGGCTTCAGGACAAGTTTGATCCAGAAGTTTAATGCTATCACCAAAGACCTGGTTTCTTTTCATCTTTCCCCACCCATCCTTGAACCAAACACTTGCAGTAAAAGAGATAGGATCATGCTGACTAGCTTTGGCCAATTGAACCCGTCATGGAGGGCAGTGTGGGAGGCAAGATTCAAAGTCCCCCAAATCACATGGTTGCTGGACAATGGGGAAAAACATCCGCAAAGGACACTCTAGATGCTGTGATGAAAGGGGAATGGAAGCTAGGTGAGCCAGTAATGAGTGCTGGCCACAGCAGTCTATTCTGGGAGGGTGAAGAGTGCATGCAGACTATTAGACATGGTCATCAGAAGGAGGCCATGCTGGCTGCAGTGAGCTATGCAGTAAGTGGGCAGGAGGAGGTGAGTGCTACTCTCTCAAGGAATTTCACACTGCTAAGAAAAAAGAAATGACACTATCTGGGGTGAGCAAGAAGAGTTAAAGGAACACTGTTTCAGAACAGGGAAACTTGTATATAGTTGGAGGATGGGAGGAATGATCTGTTGGAAAATAAGAATTTGAGGAAGGAGGGAGCAATGCAAATTCGCTAGGCTGGGCACGGTGGCTCATGCCTGTAATCCCAGCATTTTGGGAGGCTGAGGTGGGCAGATCACCTGAGCTCAGGAGTTCAAGATCAGCCTGGCCAACATAGCAAAACCCTGTGTCTACTAAAAATACAAAAAAATTAGCTGAGCATAGTGGCGCTCACCTGTAATCCCAGTTTCTTGGGAGGCTGAGGCACAAGAATTGCTTGAACCGAGAAGGCAGAGGTTGCAGTGAGCCGAGACCATGCCACTGGACTCCAGCCTGGGTAACAGAGTGAGATTCTGTCTCAAAAAAAAAAAAAAAAAAGAAAAGAAAAGAAAAAGAAAATTCACTGAGTGCCTATTGTGAAACTCTGTTGGAAGAAATGGGACAGAAAAGGTGGAGGTGCTGTAGGACGCTGGTAGGTGGTACACAAAGACAGCCTGGAGCCTCTCAAAATACACCACAGCTGCCTTCCTTTTCTATTGCTGTGCAATACATTACCACAATTTAGCAGCTTAAAACAACACACATTTATGCTTCTGTAGGTTAAAGTCCAAGCCAGGCAGAACTGGGTTTTCTGCTTAGGGTCTCAAAAAGCTGCGATCACAGTGTCTGCCCACTGTCTTCCTTTTGGGAGCTTGGAGTCTTCTCCCAAGCTCACTGGTTGCTGGCAGAATTCAGTGTCTTTGGGTTGTAGGACTGTTAGCTGTTCGCTGGGGACCTCTCTCAACTTCTAGAGGCCACCCTCAGGTCCTTGCTCTGTGGCCCCCTCCATAGGCAGTTCACATGTGGCTGTTTACTTTCTTCCTCAAGGCCAGCAAGATAGTCTTGTTGATGCTGTACCTTTTTGACTTTAAGGACTCACCTGATTAGGTCAGGCCCACCCAGGATAATCTCCCTTTTGATTCACTCAAAGTCAACTGATGAGGGACATTAATTACATTGGCAAAATCCCTTCTGCCATGTAACATAATCATAGAAGTGATATCCCATGATGTTCTCAAATCCCACTCACAATCAAGAAGAGGGGATGATTCAGGCTGTGTACATCAGGGGATGGGAATCCTTGGGGCCTTCTTAGAACTCCACCTACCATGACAACTACATTCTCAAGGTTTTCAGAAGAACTCATAAACTATTGGAATTATTTTCTTCACTTCCCTACCTGGTCTGCTTGAGGGCAGATGACCCAAACTGGCCTCCTTGCCAGCTGCCACTGAGTCATTTTACCCAAAAAAAGTGCAAAAGGGCATGACTCACGTTCCCAGATTATCTGCAGGGTTTTTTCTCTCTCTCTTTCATATATCCTATGTTTGCCTGGGTTCCTTGAAAGCAGTCTATTGACTGTTCTCCCTCATATAAGTAAATAACTGTGTATTCAGTGAACAAGAGACTTCTTCTTCTTCTTTTTTTTTAGATTGAGTCTCGTTCTTGTCGCCCAGGCTGGAGTGCAATGGCACAATCTCGGCTCACTGCAGCCTCTGCCTCCCGGGTTCAAGCGATTCTCGTGCCTCAGCCTCCTGGGTAGCTGGGACTACAGGCGCCCGCCACAATGCCTGGATAATTTTTATATTTTTCATAGAGACGGGATTTTACCATGTTGGCCAGGCTGGTCTTGAACTCCTGACCTCAGGCGATCTGCCTGCCTCGACCTCCCAAAGTGCTGGGATTACAGGCGTGAGCCACTGTGCCCGGCCTCAGTGAACTAGAGGCTTCTGAAACAGTCTTGGATGGTTTATTTCTGGAGATTCCACTGAGGTATTGTCCACCTTAGTCCTACACTCAGAGCCAATGGAAACACATTGCCAGAAAGGGCACCTTGTGAGTAATAGGAACCACTGAGGGCCTGGCTCCCCTTCCCCTGGCTCCCTTGTCCAGAAACTAGGCCAAGTTCTTTTTAGATATCATTTCCACTGAACTCTTACAACTATTATACTAGGAAAATATTTGTGTAACCCCTTCCAAAGGAGGGCAGGTTAAGATTCAGAGAAGCAAAGTCACTATCCCAACTTACTAACAAAAGGCTGAACTTCTTCTTTCTCCTACTATCTGCTTCCCCCTTAGAGGCCACACCCCTATGACTTTTAGTCCAAGGAGGACTTGCCCTTGACTTACCCTTGTTATAGGTCTACCTGAAAGGTAGAATGAGCAGAGGTCACCAAAAACCCCTCAGCTTTGACACTTCCTTTGCCCCTCCATGAAACTACATAGGGTATCTACAAACCCCAGTGCTGAACAGAGGTTCCCAAACAGCCTGCCCTAAGCCATGGGTCAGCGAGAGGCCAGGCAAGATTAGCTCTTCCTAAAGGTTCATATGGGAAAAGTTATCTGTGCATTGAAGCCCCTGAAATGAGCAAGGTGTTGGGGGCAGTAGCCACCAGTGCAGGTGTGAGTTGAGCAATGCCTGCTTCCTTCCCAAGGGTCTCTGGAGGCGGCAGCTGCTCCTCCTACAACCTGGGGTTTGCTTGCCTACTTGCTGAACCTGCAGTGCTGGCCTGGTTATCTATTAATACTCCCTGATTTGCATCCCCATGTGTCACCTGGCCACCCTTCAAAAGTAGGGCTGCAAGATTTAGCATATAAATATACAGGATGCCAGCTCAATTTGAATTTCAGATAAACAATGAGTAATTTTTTAGTATAAGTATACCCCCAAATACTGCACGGGATATACTTATACTGATGTTAAGTACATCAGTATGTGAAAATATTATTTGTTGTTTCTCTGAAATTCCAGTTGAACTGAGCATCCTGCATTTTATCTGGCAACTCTATCCAGAAGTTTTAGCCAGCAGGCAGAAAATTTGAGAAGAAAAATGCCCTTTGGATGAAAGATCCATCTGTAAAATCCTTTTAAATAGTCTGCACACAGGTAGCACACACTTTTCCACCACAAGTACACACACTCTGTGTCTCTGTCTCTCTATGTCCCACGCACATGCGCATGCACAGGCGCGCGCGCACGTGCGCACACACACACACACACACTGCTATAGTTATCTATTACTGCCTACTGTGTGCTTATTCTGTGACTTGTGTGCTGAAGCAACATGTCTCCTTTGTGGGCACCCCCTCTCTCGCTGCACCTGGATGTCCTCATCTGTAAAGTGAAGGGACAGGTTTAGATGATGGGTGAAGTCTCTTGAGTTTTCATGCATGCGTGTGTGCCCGTGTGTGCACGCACACACACACACACACACACGCACAGAGTTCTGCTCCCCGCTTGGGTTAGAGTGAACCTTGAGTCTCGTCACGAAACCCCCTTGCCCTAGGCCCAATCCCAACCCCAACCCTGCATCTGGCCCTCACAGAGTTCACTGTGCACCCACTGGTCTACCTGCCATCCTAGTGGGTCCTGGGAGTGTCACTGAGTAGGACAATTAGTGGGGCAAGATGTGCAACAGATTGGGCTCACTGGTGATTTACAAGTGGTTTTAGAATAAAGTACCCAGATCACCCTTCAACACGTGTCCCTTTCTCCAGGCAAGAGCCCTGGGAGCCCACCCCTATTAGTAAGTAGACAGTAGCCTTTGAGGAGTGGAATTCATTGGCAAGGCTGCTAGGGAATAAATTGTGCCTCCCACCAAAAGTCATATGTTGAACCCCTAACCCTCAGTGTCACTGTATTTGAAGACAAGGCCTATAAGGAAGTAATTAAGGTTAGAAAGGGTTACAAAGGTGGACTCCTATTTAAAGGGATTTGTGACATGGTAAGAAGAGACACCAGAGAGCTTACTGTCTCTCTCTCCCCATCATGTGACCATACAACAAGAAGGCATTCATCTACAAGCCAGGAAGACAGCCTTCATCAAAACCTGACCTGCTGGCACCTTGATCTTGAACTTCCAGCTTCCAGAACTGTGAGAAATGAATTTCTGTTGTTTAAGTCACCCAGACCTGTGGTATTTTGTTATGGTTGTCCTAGTAGACTAAGACAGAGGGTATCTGGGCCCCCTGGGTGTCCAAAGAGAATGCCCTTCCATGCCTTTAAAGGCAGGAGGGAAGTCACCAGGCAACCAGGGTGCAGGGAACAGCAGAGCCTCCTGCTGAGATCTGGGCCCAGCAGGCAGGGCAGAACACAAGGTTTCCACTGTCTACAGGCTCTGGAGTCTGAGGGTCAAGTTGGCAGGTGACATAGCAAGAGGGATGGCTCAAACAGGATAACCAGCTTCTCGGATTGACCAGGGAAGCTCCAGTTCTAAGGCCCTAAGAAACTGTGACTTGAGGCAAGGTCTTGGGTCTCATCCTGTTACACTAGGTACAAGGCTTCTCTCCCACCCTAGGGCATGGATCCTGGAGCCATCCTAGACTCTGGCAGGAAGCCAGCAGTATGAGTCAGGGTTCTTCTTCATGGAGACAGAACCAATAAGATGTGTCTAGATAGAGAAAGAAATTTATGACCTGGGTGCGTTGGCTCACACCTGTAATCCCAGCACTTTGGGAGACCAAGGCGGGTGGATCACTTGAGGTCAGGAGTTCAAGACCAGCCTGCCCAACATGGTGAAACCTGTCTCTACTAAAAATACAAAAATTATCCAGGCATTGTGCTGGGCGCCTGTAATCCCAGCAACTCAGGAGGCTGAGGCATGAGAATCGCTTGAGCCTCGGAGGCGGAGGTTGCAGTGAGCCAAGATTTTACTGCTGCACTCCAACCTGGGTGACAGAATGAGACTGTCTCAAAAAAAAAAAAAAAAAAAAAAAAAAAAGAAAGAGAGAAAAAGATATTTATGATAAGGAATTGGCTCATGGGATTATGAAAGCTGGCAAGTCAAAAATCTGCAGGGTGGGCTGGCAGGTGGAGAGCCAGGAAGAGCCAACGCTGCAGTTCCAATCTCAAGATATTTGCTGCAGGGCCAGGAAGAGCTGATGTTTCAGATGAAGTCCAAAGGTAGCCTGGTGGAGAATTCCCTCTTGCTTGGGAGAGGCCAGGATTTTTGTTCAATTCAGGCCTTCAACTGATTGGATGAGGCCCACACACATCAGGGAGGGTCATCTGCTTTACTTAAAGTGGATCCATTTAAATGTGAATCCCATCCTAAAACACCCTCACAGAAACACCGACAATAATGTTTGACCAAATATCTTGGTGCCTCATGGCCCAGCCAAGTTGACACATGCAATTGACCATCACAGAGGCCTTGCCCCTCTAGCTCCTAGATACACAGGCTCCCCCCACGTCTCCTTCAAGGACCCAGCTTTCCTAGCCCAGAGCACTTGGGGGGGCCTCCCTCTCCTGTGGGCCTCTCCTTGGTGTTTCACTCCCGCACTGGTTTCTTTGGAAACTTCTCTCCAGGAACTAAGAGAATGTCTTCAATCACCTTAAGTTTGGGGAAACAAACTCTTAGCCATGATCCTCAAAGTCCATGAAGTAGTGAAGGGAAGGAAGGGGAAAGGGGAAAACTCTCAGAAGGAAACACACACACACACACACACATATACATGCACATACACACACACAAATACACATGTGTACACACACATGCACATACACACATACCCATACACACCTATACACATGCACATACACACATGTGCAAATACACATGCATACACACACACATGCACACATGCACATGCACATACCCATACACACCTATACACATGCAAAAATATGCATGTGTACACACACATACACCACACATGCACATACACACATATACACACATACACACACACACACGCACACAAACATACATATACACAAACATGAATATGCATACACAGATATACATACATACATCGACACATACACATGCACATCAACACATACACAGATACACACATGCACACAAATACACATATGCACATATACACATATGCATATACACATACACACATATACATACCTACACACAAATACACAGGCATACATACACATATACACCTACACAAATGTACACACATACACATCCATACCTAAACACATACATATGCATTTCAAAATCTCCCAAATGTCACCCAGCTACATTGGCAAATGCTACCCATCCAAGTGCTATTGCCACCCATTGACAAAGGCTACCATGGGGACTGTTGAGAGCACTTTCTAGTGAGTATCTGGAGAGGTGAGGTTATTTAACAGGGCTCTGGTGGGCCCCCTTTGTCTGTCTGACCCTGAGCAATTAACTCTCTAAACTCCTGTTTCTTCTTCAGTAAAACAGTAATGGTAATCCCCACTCCTGAAAGTTCTTGTAGGGGAAAAATCTGCTCATTCATCAGATATTTACTGGACATCCACTGCACGCCAGGCACTGTGCGGGGACTCAGCAGTGAACGGGGTCTAGGTGGCTTATTGCCATCAGATGATGGTGAAGGAGAGGAGGCCGGCAGTTAGCGCACCTGGAAGCCACGTGCTAGGAAGTCGCACAAGGGGGCTGCAGGTACACAGTGGGATTTTGAGCTAGTCAGGAAAAGTATCCAAGACAACACAGGCGAGGGGAGGTTGGGAAAGCCTTTCCTGTGTGGTGGAGACTGTGGCAAAGCCGTGTCCCAACGTGGGAAGTGAGTGCAGGGGGTGGGAGCTGGGTGGCCACAGCAAATGTCACTACACACGGGACAATGGGGCCAGGAAAGGTAAGTCTGGAAATGTGGGGTGGCTGGATTGGACAAGGCATTTTACAGGGTCTCGCTCTGTCGCCCAGGCTGGAGTACAGTGGTGTGATCTCAGCTCACTGCAGCCCCAACCTCTCTGGCTCAAGCCGCCATCCTGCCTCACAAGTAACTGGGACCACAGGCATGCACCACCATGCCAGGCTTATTTTTGTATTTTTTTTGTAGAGATGGGATCGCACCACGTTACCCAGGCTGGTCTGGAACTCCTGGGCTCAAGTGATTCCCCAGCGACAGCCTCCCAAGGTGCTAGGATTACAGGTGTGAGCCACCACGCCTGGCCCGGACAAGGCCTTAAATAGAAGGCAAAGCCTTTTGACCATTTCTGTTGACAAAGGACTTTTTGTGTGACAGGAACACAGCCCAGTTGTAGAAGGGCCACTTTAGGGATAGTTGGAATAGGGAAAGAACTTCTCCAAGAGGCAAGACAGCTGAGTCAGTGCGGAGGTGCTGGGTCTCAGAACTTCAGTCACTACCTCAGACACTCCCACCATAGCCAGGAAGCCAGCCCCTGAGGTGGGAGGGAGGGCTTCCCACCAGCCCCTTCCCATAAGGCAAACAGCTTTGCCCATGCCTTGAGCAGCAGTGCCCAGCTCCCTCCTTCGTGCCACACCCTCCAGGCTCACCCGAGGCACAGGGGTTGGGACAGGCCTGGGTTTCATCTGTTTTGGCTGCAGGTTCCATTTGTTCGCCTGGGTGTCCCTTGTTCACAGGGCTATCGCCTCTCATTGTGATTAAAGTAACGAGTTCCACTGACTCATCAAGATGGGAGTACAAGCATTTCCCAGCTATGCAGCGTGGCAGGCCACCCTGGTTCATGGAATCCCTGCCCTGGATCTCCCCTGGAAGATGACAATCCAAAAAGACACGGAAATTATCTTCTGGCCGGGCACAGTGGCTCACGCGTGTAATCCCAGCACTTTTGGGAGGTGGAGGCGAGTGGATCAGTTGAGGTCAGGTGCCTGAGGCCAGCCTGGCCAACTTGGTGAAACTCTGTCTCTACTAAAAATACAAAAATTAGTTGGGAGTGGTGGCATGCGTCTGCAGTCCCAGCTACTCGGGAGGCTGATGCAGGAGAATTGCTTGAACCCGGGAGGCAGAGGTTGCAGTGAGCTGAGATCACGCCACTGCACTCCAGCCTGGGTGACAGAATGAGACCCTGTCTCATTGAAAAAAAAAAAAAAAAAGAAAGAAAGAAAAGAAATTATCTTCCTCTTAGGAAGATTCATTCGGTTACTATAACAATAAGGAAGCAAAGCTACCCCAGCGGGAGCCCCTCACCTCCAAACCCTGTGAGCACACTCCAGAATCTCTTCTTCCATCTCGGTAGTGGCCCAGGATGCAAAGAAGTTTTTTAGAGCTGGAAGGGACCTTAAACATGAACCTCAGATATGAAAGCAGAGCCCCCATTTCCAGATGAGAAGGTTGAGGTCCAGAAAGGAAGTGACTTGCCTAAGGTCACATAAGAGGAGGCAGGGCCAGGTCCCCCTGCAGGTCCACCTTCCTGCTTCCGGTTGCTCCTGCCAGCTGGGGGCCCCCTGACCCTTTGGGCAGAAGGGCCTTCTTGGAAGGCCCCACTGAGAGCAGCACAGGAGATCTGGCAACTGAGGTCCAGGGCTCCAGGGTTCCATCCTTGGGCAACCTGGGGTCACAAGCAGCTCCCTGAAGGCCTGCCTCCCCCAAGGGTGCTGCCCAGGATGAGAAAGTGCCTCACTCCTGCCTTTTAAGCACTGCCTTCTGGGGCAGGGGACTGGGAGAGGCCCCACAGCCACCAAGGAGGGAGAAAGGGGATGTGGAGAGCCCAAATTCCCCAAAGCGGGGGTGGAGAACCAAGGTAATGTGGAAAAGACATGGCGGAGGGCGTTCCAGGGCCAGGTGGGAGTCAGCCCCATCTCCAGTTACCAACTTTGCTTGAACTACACTTTGGATTCCTCATCTGTAAAGTGGGTTAATACCAGCACTTCCCTCATGGGGTTATTCTGAGGATCCAGTGAGATGCCCATGGGACGAGGTTAGCAGAGAATAGGTCCATTCATTGTGGTGCCATCTCCTAGTGCAAACCAAACAAAAGCAAAAACACATGTGGTAGAGACCCATATGCCCACAGAGGAGTCTCATAAACAGACACATTGCAGAGCTAAGAGAGCAGCAGAAGAAATCCGGTGAGATTAATGGGGAGATCAAGATGCCTGAACACGCACACTACCATGTTTTACTTTTTTTTTATTTTAATTATTTTTATTTTTTTGAGATGGAGTCTCGCTCTGTTGCCCAGGGTGGAGTGTAGTGGTGCAATCTCAGGTCACTGCAAGCTCCGCCTCCCAGGTTCACGCCATTCTCCTGCCTCAGCCTCCTGAGCAGCTGGGACTACAGGCACCCGCCACTGTGCCTGGCTAATTTTTTGTATTTTTAGTAGAGATGGGTTTTCACCATGTTAGCCAGGATGGTCTCGATCTCCTGACCTTGTGATTCGCCCGCCTCGGCCTCCCAAAGTGCTGGGATTACAGGCTTGAGCCACCGCGCCCAGCCACCACCACGTTTTACACAGTGATGCACAGCTATGTCATGAAAATGGGAAGACATGTATAGAAATTAGGAATAGCAGATTTCATCCAGTGGTTACCTCTGAAGTAGGGAAGGAGGATGCAATCAGGAAGGCAGGACAACGAGGAGCTTCATTTACCTAGGTAGTGCTTGATTTCATCCAGAACATGAGCAAGTTCATTGCACTACACACAGCAGTGTCTGAGGCTCAGCCTGGAGCATCTTTCTCCCGTCCTTTCCCGACTGCCTCGTGCTCATCTTCCAAGCCTTGGCTGAAACGCACTCCCGCTGGGAGCTCTTTCCTAGCACTCCTCCCCCCACCCCCGTGCCACAAGCCTGGGATGAGGCCGCTGACAAACGGTCCCAGACCTCTGGCCATGATCAGGCCTGTCATAGGGGCTGTAGTTGAGGATTTAGTGTCTTTCTCCCCTGGCTCTTGATGGCAGGGGCTGAGTCTTCCTTGCCCAATGGAAGGAGTAGCCCATAACTGGTCCTCTGTCATTGAGCAAATATTTATTGAACACCTACTAGGTGCCAGGCACCAGGCATATAGCAGCAAACAAAACAGACAAAACTCTCTGTGCCCCTAGAGCTGGCATGAATGTTTGTTGAATGAAATGAATGTTGAATGAATGAATGAATTCAGAGCAACTGAAAACCTCACAGAAGGCCGCATGTGGTGGCTCATGCCTGTAATCCTAGCACTTTGGGAGGCTGAGGTGGGAGGCCTCATTTGAGGCCAAGAGTTCAAGACCAGCCTGGGCAACACAGTTAGACCCTACCTGTATAAAAACAAAACAAAACAAAACAAAACAAAAAACTTAAAAATAAAGGAAAACACCACAGAAAATATCCCTTATCTCCTGGTTCCCTCTCCCCCTCCACACTAGGGGAGATTGGGATCCAGGGGAAACAAAATAAAATCATAAAAGAAAGCATCTTCTAGGAAAACACTGGCAAGGTGGCCAGGGCCAGGGCCAGGGTGGTGGTGAGGGAGCCCCAAGGTTGTCCCACATGCCACCCAAGGGATCCTAGTCCAGGTGGCTCCCCTTGATTTATTTTCCTGGGAAAGATAATCCCTGCTCTCTCTGAGGGAGGTCCATGCCACCGCTTAGCTTCTCCACAAATGTCAAATGATCTCATCCCTCCTGTGCAGGCAGAGAGTAATAAAAACAATGAATGTGCAAGCAAAGTTCACACCCAGTTATCCCATGCTTAATTCAAGACGAAGAGAGAAGGGTAGGTGGAGGAAGCAGTGGTTTCTCCCCAACCTCCTCACTCCCACACACCTCCTTTCTGATCAAATCCCCCTACAGCAGTGGTTCTCACAGTGTGGTCCACAGACCAGGCTCAGCATCATCTGGGAGCTTGTCAGAAATGCACATTCTTGGGCCCCACCCCAGACCTGCAGAATCAGCTGCTCTAGGTGGGGCCCTGGCACTCTTTACTTTAACAAGCCCTCCAGGGAGCTCCAATGCAAGAGGCTGGGGAATCACCTGGGAACCTTGAAAAACTACTGATGTCTGCATCCCTCCCCATCTCCTGGGATTCTGAAATAATTGGTCTGGGAAGAGACCTGGGCTTCCGGAGATTTTGAATCTCTCTAGATGACTCTGCTGTGCACCTGGAGAGCAGTCCTGGGACCCAGTCCCCTAATTCTGTCATCAGAGCAGAGAAAAAGAATTTCTCACTTACAAGGGGTTTGTTACCGTGCTGACATAGCACAATGTTTCTCAAACTTCAGCAAACATCAGAATCCCCTAGAGTGCTTGTTAAAGCCCCAGCTCTCTGATTCAGCAGGTCGGGAGTGGGGCCTGAGAATGTGCATTTCTAATGAGTTCACAGGTGATGCTGCTGATTGTCTGAAGACCACACTGAGAACCACTGACAAGGATTCTTTCCTGGACCAAATGTTAGTTAGGCTCCCCAACCTTCTTCTAGGTCCATCTGTGCCCATTCTTGTAAAAACTCATATTAGTAAGAACCCCCTACTCTCAATATCTGATCAGTTCCTCACCCTCCACCATCCCAGAGTGATGTCTGATCACCCTGGCCAGCCTTCAGCAAGAGTCCTGTCAGGTTGGTTTAGGCAGAATGGGTACCATAATATCCCTTCTTAGTAATTTTCCATCCACTGACTGCACCCTGCCCCTTGACTGTATATTCTCACTTGTCCATGCTGTACTTGGGGATGAGCCCAATCTCTTTCCTCTACTGCAAAATCCCATTGTAGTGGTCCCTATACCTATCTTGATGATCCTGAATAAAGTCTGGCTTAGCGTGCTTTAACAAGGTGTCACTGAATTTGTTTTACATATGTTTTTAATTGGCAGATAACATGTTTTCATCATGTACAACATGATGTCTTGAAGAATATATACGTTGCAGAATGGCTAAATCAAGTCAATGAACAAATGCATTACCTTGCAGTTATCACTTTCTGGTAACAGCCCATAATATCCACTCTCTTTACATTTTTCAAGAACAGTACAGACAGTCCTGACTTACAATGGTTCAATTTACAACTTTTTGACTTTACAATGGAGTGAAAGTGATACATAGTCATTACACTCCTCAACTTACTATTCAACTTATACTGGGGATACATCCCAATGAAAATATCACAAGTCACAAGCGCACGAGAAGCATCTGTACATCGTCACTAACTATAGTCACTTCACTGTACAACAGATCTTTTGACATTTCTTCCCCTTAACTGTTAAGTATATATCCTCTGACCAACCTCTCCCCATCCCTGCTAAGCACCCCACCCTCTGATAACCACCATTATACTCTCTACTTCTATGATCAATCTTTTTAGATTAGGTATTTTTTTCCTTTAATATCACTTAGCCTAGATAATCCTTAGAACAACCCTCTGAGATCAGCATCATTACCTCATTTAAGGAATGGGGAAAGTGGGACACAGAGGAGCTAAGTGACTTGCTCAAGGTAGCACAGTTGATGATGGAGCTGGATTTGAAGCCAATAGGTCAGCTCCAGAGCCCCTGTTCTTTCCTAGGTGCAGTTTGTTTAGTGTAGGGATCAGGATTTGTTCTGAGGCACATCCTGCACTCTTTCCCCTGACAGCACCTTCCTCCCAGCCCTGCCTCCTCCAGGGCCAGGAAAGCAGTGCAACAATGGTGGCTGTGGGTGGCTTTGTTTGTGCCTGACATTCCTCCAGGGTTTCTCTCCCCGGCTGCTCAATGCCTTCTGTTGTCTCCTAATTATTCAGGACCACATGCAGGCCTGGCTCCCCTAAAGTCTCCTGATATAATTTGAATCTGTATTCCCACCCAAATCTCAAATTCAGTTGTAACCCCCAATGTTGGAGGTGGGGTCTTGTGGGAGATGGTTGGATCATGGGGGTGGATTTCTCATGAATGGTTTAGCACCATCCCCTTTGGTGCCGTTCTCGTGGTAGTGAGGGAGTTCTCATGAGATCTGATTGTTTAAAAGTGTGAGCATCTCCCCTATCCACTTTCTCCTGCTCTGGCTCTGTGAGACGTCTCACTCCCCCTTTGCCTTCCACCATGATTGGAAGCTTTCTAAGGCCTCCCCGGAAGCAGAAGCCACTATGCTTCCTGTACAGCCTGCAGAACCATGAGACAATTACACCTCTTTTCTTTATAAATTACCCAGTCTCAGGTATTTCTTTATAGCAATGTGAGAATAGCCTAATACACCCCCTTTGCTTTGGCATTCCATTGCAGCCCCTCAAAGACCCAAACTCTTCCATCAGCTGTCAATGTTGCACTAAGCACAGTTGGCCACTATTCCTCTCAGTGATACCTGCCTTCAACATGGGAAGCCTTTATCAAAGTTAGTGGACCTCTCAGGATGGAACTTAAGGCATTAACATCACTTATTTATCTGTGCATGCCTTCATTCAAACAGCCATTCTGTCAACATTTATTGAACATCTATGTAACAGATCCCATGCAAGGTGCTGGGAATTGAAATACAGGGAAGACATGATCACCTATCTCAAGATGTTTCCTTAAGAGACAGAAGGACCAAGGAACATAAGTCCCATGATGGCAAGGATTCTATCTGGCTTACTCACTGCTGCCTAGAAAAGAATCTAGAGCATCACTGGTCCTCAATAAGTATGGAAGGAAGGAAGGAAGGAAGGAAGGAAGGAAGGAAGGAAGGAAGGAAGGAAGGAAGGAAGGAAGGAAGGAAGGGAGGGAGGGAGGGAGGGAGGGAGGGAGGGAGGGAGGGAGGGAGGAAGGGAGGGAGGGAGGGAGGGAGGAAGGAAGGAAGGGAGGGAGGGAAGGAGGAAGAAAGGGAGGGAGGGAGGGAGGAAGGTAGGAAGGAAGGAAGGAAGGAAGGAAGGAAGGAAGGAAGGAAGGAAGGAAGGAAGGAAGGAAGAAATTGAAGGGGAACCTGCTTGAGGGAGTATCCTTTTCTTTCTCCCCAGATGTCAGTCAAGTCCAGAATATCCTCACTGTTTATGTGAATAATGTGTCCACTTGGCAGTGATGTTCAGGTCAACTATGAGCACCCAAAGTACTAAGCCCTGTTCAAGAAATGCCCCATTCCATCACATTACCCGACTTCAAACTACACTACAAGGCTACAGTAACCAAAACAGTATGGTACTGGTACACAAACAGACACATAAGCCAATGAAACAGAATAGAGAACCCAGAAATAAAGCCACACACCTAAATAAATCCACACACCACACTTTCTTTGACAAAGTCAACAAAAATAAGCAATGGAGAAAGGAATTCCTATTCAATAAATGGTGCCAGGATTACTGGCTAGCTATATGCAGAAGATTGAAACTGAATCCCTACCTATCACCATATACAAAAATTAACTCAAGATGGATTAAAGACTTAAATGTAAAACCTTAAGCTATAAAAATCCTACAAGAAAATCTAGGCAATACCCTTTTGGACACCAACCTTGGAAAAGAATGTATAACTAAGTCCTCCAAAGCAATTGCAACAAAAGCAAAAATTGACAAGTGAGACCTAATTAAACAACAAAGCTTCTGCACAGCAAAATAAACTATCAACAGAGTAAACAGACAAGCTACAAAATGGGAGAAAATATTTGCAAACTATGCATCCGACAAGTCTAATATCCAGAATTTATAAGGAACTTAAACAATTCAACAAGCAAAAACAAAACCCCATTTTTAAAAAATGGGCAAAGAACATAAGCAGATACTTCTCAAAAGAAGACATACAAGTAGCCAACAACCATACGAAAAAATGCTCCACATCACTAAGCATCAGGGAAATGCAAATCAAAACCACAATTAGTACCATCTCACACCAGTCAGAATGGCTACTATAAAAAGTCAAAAAGTCAAAAAATAACAGATATTGGTGAGGCTGTGGAGAAAAGGGAATGTTTATACACTGTTGGTGGAAATGTAAATTAGTTCGACCACTGTGGAAAGCAGTTTGGAGATTTCTCAAAGACCTAAAAATAGAATTACCATTCAACCCAGAAATCCTATTACTGGGTATATATTCAAAGGAAAATAAATCATTCTACCAAAAAGACACATACACTCGTATATTCATCACAGCACTATCTATAATAGTAAAGACATGGAATCAACCTAGGTGCCCATCAACGGTGGACTAGATAAAGAAAATGTGGTACATATACACCACGGAATATTATGCAGCCATAAAAAAGAATGAAATCATGTCCTTTGCAGCAACCTGGATGCATCTGGAGTCCATTATCCTAAGTGAATTAATGCAGAAAGAGAAAACTAAATACTACATGTTCTCGTTTATAAGTGGAAGCTAAGCACTGGGTACACATGGACATAAAGAAGAGAATGATAGACATCAGGGCCTAATAGAGGCAGAAGAGAGGGAGAAAGAAAAGGACTGAAAAACTACCCATTGGGTACTATGCTCACCGCCCTGAGTGATAGGATCAATCGTGCCCCAAACCTCAGCATCCTGCAATGTACTCATGTAACAAACCTGCACATGTACCCCTTGAATCTAAAACAAGAGTTAATTTTTCTTTTTTTGAGATGGAGTCTCGCTCTGTCGCCCAGGTTGGAATGCGGTGGCACAATCTCGGCTCACTACAGCCTCTGCCTCCCGGGTCCAAGCAATTCTCCCACCTCAGCCTCACAAGTAGCTGGGATTACAAGCACCCGCCACCACGCCTGGCTAATTTTTGCATTTTTAGTACAGCCGGGGTTTCACCATGTTGGCCAGGCTGGTCTCGAACTGCTGACCTCAGGCAATCCACCCACCTCTGCCTCCCAAAGGCTGAGATTACAGGCGCGAGCCACTATGCCAGCCCCAAAATTTTTTTAAAAAAAGAAATGCCCTTTCCAAACTCTTGCGGCAACTTCTAGTCTCCTCCAACCAGGGTGCTGGGTTCCCAGAAGGTGCCTAAGAAGTATGTGTGGCCCCCAAGGAGGCAGTGGAGGTAAAACAAATGCCATGCCTGAAATGAGAAGCAAAAACACTGAAAGGCAGGGCGTGGTGGCTCACGCCTGTAATCCCAGAACTTTGAGAGGCTAAGGTGGGTGGATCACTTCAGGCCTGGAGTTCGAGACCAGCCTGGCCAACATAGCAAAAACCCATCTCTACTAAAAATACAAACATTTCCAGGGTGTGGTGGTGGGCGCCTGTAGTCCCAGCTACTCAGGAGGCAGAGGCAAGGAGAATTGCTTGAACCCAGGAGGTGGAGGTTGCAGTAAACTGAGATGGCGCCACTGCACTCCAGCCTGGGCGACAGAGCCAGTCTGTCACCTGTCTCGCAAAAAAAACAAACTGAAGAAGAAGGGAAAGAGGGAGAGAGAGAGGAGCAGCTCATGGGTAAGCTGCAGCTAGGGAGACAAAATGGTCTTTTGTCTGGTACCGTCTCAACTTTAGGATCGAAAGTCTCTAGTCCAAGGAAACCCATCAGTCCTGGGCAAACTTGGCCTTTTGGTTACCTTAGCTTAGCTAAAGGGAAAGGAAGAGGGTGGGGTCTGGGAGAGGGTGAGGTCTGCATTTATCAAAAGTAGAAAGAGGACTGGAGAGACCAGAGCAAAAGAATAAATGTGCAAAGTGCAGTTCAATAATTTGTTTGTATGCCCGAGGTCTGGGGCTGGATCTGGATTTTATCTTCAGGTCATCCACCAGGTCTTAAGGGTTTAGATTTTGGAACTGATAAACAAGGTTTAAATCTTTTGAGCCTCTATTTTCTCACCTGTAAAATGAGCCAATTAATAGCATTTTGCTCATGGAGTTATTAAAAGGGTTAAACTAGATAATAAATGTAAAGTACTCAGCACCATGCATATAGTAAGTAAATAGTAGGTATTAGTGCTGTTACCTGGCTTCTAGCAGTTGCCCGGTAAATATTTAACCCTTAATGGCCCCTCTCGATCCCTAATGAAAGGGGTCAGGTAGAAGGCTTGGGGAGGGGGTGTGATTTTTGTCCCAGATTCGCAGCCCCCTCTTGACTCCTGCTAGGAGAGGGCAAAGTACTGAGGACTTGCCTTTGACTTTTGTTGATGCAGTTAAGGGCTTCTGGGGAAGCAGGAATTAACCCAAGAGGGAGCCGGGTCTATCCATGGGCAAACGAATCTGACCAGGACCTTCATTAGCACCCTGAATGCCACCCAGCCATCGTCTTATATATCCCCAGTTCATTCCCCCTTCCACTCTCCTAGGTGACAACCTCCTCTGTGCGCTGCCACTCACAAGAGCTCCTCCTCCCTTGCAACCAATGGCTTTGCTTCCTGGCTTGCCCAGCAAACTGAAGCCATCGAAAAAGGACTTTGGCAGCCTCTGCCACCACATCTACCCACCAATATGCTTTCCCACTTGCCACCTGGGATGAACTGTCCCCTGCTCTTAGCTCAAGCCAACACCAACCCCTCTCATCCACGCAAGGACAGCTCCCGCAATTCTCTCCTTTCCTGCGCTGTTAAATATTCCCTCTTCACTACATCATTCTCATTAGCATAAGAACGTTTCTGATTTCTCCTTTTTTTTTTTTTGAGATGGAGTCTCGATCTGTCGCCCAGGCTGGAGTGCAGTGGTGTGATCTCTGCTCACTGCAAGCCCCGCTGCCTCCTGGGTTCACGCCATTCTCCTGCCTCAGCCTCCCTAGAAGCTGGGACTACAGGCGCCCGCCACCACGCCCGGCTGATTTTTTGTATTTTCAGTAGAGACGGGGTTTCACCGTGTTCGCCAGGGTGGTCTCGATATCCTGACCTCGTGATCTGCCCGCCTCGGTCTCCCAAAGTGCTGGGATTACAGGCGTGAGCCACCGCGCCCGGCCAATTTCTCCTATCTTAAAAAACTTTTGGCCGGGCGCGGTGGCTCACGCCTGTAATCCAAGCACTTTGGGAGGCCGAGGCAGGCGGATCACGAGGTCAGGAGATCGAGAACATCCTGCCTAACACGGTGAAACCCCGTCTCTACTAAAAATACAAAAAAATTAGCCGGGCGTGGTGGCGGGCGCCTGTAGTCCCAGCTACTCGGGAGACTGAGGCAGGAGAATGGCGGGAACCTCGGAGGCGGAGCTTGCAGTGAGCAGAGATCAGGCCACTGCACTCCAGCCTGGGAGACAGAACGAGACTCCGTCTGAAAAAAAAAAAAAAAAAAAAACCTTTCCCTTGAGCCCACTTCCTCCTGCAGCCACTGCCCACTTCTCTGTTTCCCATAGAAACAAAATATTCAAAAGAGGCCAGGCGGGTGGCATGCGTCTCTGTAGTCCCAGCTACTTGGGAGGCAGGTGGATTACTTGAGCCCAGGAATTCAGGTCCAGCTTGGGTAACACAGAGAGACCCCCTGTCTCTTTAAAAAAAAAAAAAATCAAAAGAATTGTCTATATCTGTTGCCTCCTTTTCCTCTTCTCACCTCCCTCTCTCTTTTTTTCATTGTGAAATGTAAAGCTTGTAGAAAAATGCTGAAAACATTAATATGCTCATAGGACCCAGCAATCCCACTCCTGGGTATATGCCCAAAAGAATGAAAAGCAAGGATTCAAAGAGAGTATGCCAACATTGTATGCCAATATTCACAGCAGCACTATTCACAATCACCAAAAGGTGGAAAAAACCCAAGTGTCTATCAGCAGATGAACGGATAGACAAAACATAATACAGTCATTCCTCAGTATCCACGGGGGGATTGGTTCCAGGACCCCAACAGATACCAAAATCTTGGGATGCTCAAGTCCCTTAAATGGTGTAGTACTTGCATATAACATATACTTCAAATCATCTCTAGATTACTTATGTCATACCTAATACAATGTAAATGCTGTGTAAACAGTTGTTATAGTATATTGCTTTTCATTTGTATTATTTTTATGGTTTTTTTCGGGGTAATAATATTTTCTTTTTTTTTTTTTTTTGTAGAAATGGGAGATCTCACTATGTTGCCCAGACTGGTCTCAAGCTCCTGAGCTCGAGATCCTCCTGCATCACTCTCAAGTAGCTGAGACTACAGACATGGGCCACTATGCATAGTCAGTCCTTCAATATTTTCAGTCCGAGGTTGACTGAATCTGAGAATGCCAAACCCACAATACCAGAGCCAACTGTCTATCCCTATCACAGAATAGTATTCAGTTACACGAAGGAACGAAATTCTGACACATGCTACAACATGGATGAAGCTTAAAAATGCTATGCCAAGTGAAAGAAGCCAGACACAAAAGAACAAATGCTGTACGATTCCACTTATACGAAATATCTAGAACAGGCCCCTTGCCCGCGTGGCGTCAGCAGCGGCAGCGTGACGGCGGCGTGGCGTCAGCAGCGGCAGCGTGACGGCGGCGTGGCGTCAGCAGCGGCAGCGTGACGGCGGCGTGGCGTCAGCAGCGGCAGCGTGACGGCGGCGTGGCGTCAGCAGCGGCAGCGTGACGGCGGCGTGGCGTCAGCAGCGGCAGCGTGACGGCGGCGTGGCGTCAGCAGCGGCAGCGTGACGGCGGCGTGGCGTCAGCAGCGGCAGCGTGACGGCGGCGTGGCGTCAGCAGCGGCAGCGTGACGGCGGCGTGGCGTCAGCAGCGGCAGCGTGACGGCGGCGTGGCGTCAGCAGCGGCAGCGTGACGGCGGCGTGGCGTCAGCAGCGGCAGCGACTGCGTCAGAGACGGGCGGCAGCGTGGGTGTTTAGTCAGGTCGCAGGGTGTAGCGGCAGCATGGCGGACTACCTGATCAGCGGCGGCACCCTCTACGTGCCCGAGGATGGACTCACCGCACAGCAGCTCTTCGCCAGCGCCGACGGCCTCACCTACGACGACTTCCTGATTCTCCCAGGATTCATAGACTTCCTAGCTGGTGAGGTGGACCTGACCTCAGCCCTGACCCGGAAGATCACGCTGAAGACGCCGCTGATCTCCTTTCTCACGGACACTGTGACAGAGGCCGACATGGCTATCGCCATGGCTCTCATGGGAGGTATTGGTTTCATTCACCACAACTGCACCCCAGAGTTCCAGGCCAACAGGGTGCAGAAGGTCAAGAAGTTTGAACAGGGCTTCATCACAGACCCGGTGGTGCTGAGCCCCTGGCACACTGTGGGGGATGTGCTGGAGGCCAAGGTGCGGCATGGCTTCTCTGGCATCCCCATCACTGAGACGGGCACCATGGGCAGCAAGCTGGTGGGCATCGTCACCTCCCGAGACATCGAATTCCTTGCTGAAAAGGACCACACCACCCTCCTCAGTGAGGTGATGACGCCAAGGATCGAGCTAGTGGTGGCTCCAGCAGGCGTGACGTTCAAAGAGGCAAATGAGATCCTGAAGCGTAGCAAGAAAGGGAAGCTGCCTGTTGTTAATGATCATGATGAGCTGGTGGCCATCATCGCCCGCACCGACCTGAAGAAGAACCGAGACTACCCTCTGGCCTCCAAGGATTCCCACAAGCAGCTGCTGTGCGGGGCAGTTGTGGGCACCCGTGAAGATGACAAATTCCGCCTGGACCTGCTCACCCAGGCGGGCGTCGATGTCATAGTCTTGGACTCGTCCGAAGGGAACTTGGTGTATCAGATCGCCATGGTGCATTACACCAAACAGAAGTACCCCCACCTCCAGGTGATTGGGGGGAACGTGGTGACAGCAGCCCAGGCCAAGAACCTGATTGACGCTGGTGTGGACGGGCTGCACGTGGGCATGGGCTGCGGCTCCATTTGCATCACTCCGGAAGTGATGGCCTGTGGTCGGATCCACGGCAGTGCTGTGTACAAGGTGGCCGAGTATGCCCGGCGTTTTGGTGTCCCCATCATAGCCGATGGCGGCATCCAGACCCTGGGGCACGTGGTCAAGGCCCTGGCCCTTGGAGCCTCCACAGTGATGATGGGCTCCCTGCTGGCCGCCACCACGGAGGCTTCTGCCGAATACTTCTCAGATGGGGTGCCGCTCAAGAAGTACTGGGGCATAGGCTCGCTTGATGCTATGGAGAAGAGCAGCAGTAGCCAAAAACGATACTTCAGCGAGGGGGATAAGGTGAAGTTCGCGCAGAGTATCTCGGGCTCTATCCAAGACAAAGGGTCCATTCAGAAGTTCGTGCCCTACCTCAGAGCGGGCATCCAGCACAGCTGCCAGGATATCGGGGCCCGCAGCCTGTCTGTCCTTCGGTCCATGATGTACTCAGGAGAGCTCAAGTTTGAGAAGCGGACCGTATCGGCCCAGATGGAGGGTGGCGTCCATGGCCTGCACTCTTACGAGAAGCGGCTGTACTGAGGACAGCGGTGGAGGCCACGATGGTGGAAGGGGCGTGCCCCGCTGTCCCCCTTCGGGCACAGCCTCCCGCCATAACTGGTCCACAGATTTACACTATGGGTTCCCCATTTCCTTTCCAGGGAGAGAGTAGGGGAGGCCCTGAGGGGACTGCTGCCCCTCGCTGGGCATCCCCCACAGAGTCAGGACTGCTGTCTGGGCCAGGCTGCCCTGGGAGTCCTAGCCCAGCCAGCCAGGCTCTCAGGCCCTGCGCCTGCCTCAGGTCTTTCTTGCTGCAGCCTGCTCCAGCCTGGCCCCAACCCCAGGGGCAGGCGGCCCCTCCTGGCTTCTCCTATAGGGCACCTCCTTGCCCCCCAGCTCCCCAAGATATGGTGCTCTCCTGGCCCTGCCTCTGGCCCTTGCCAGGCTGCTACCCCCTCAGCCATGTGGCACTTCTGAGCTCCTGACCTAGGCCAGCAGGAGGTCTGTGCCCGCTTCTCTGGCCCTGGGCTCCAGTTGAGTCCTGCTCCTAGGGCCACTCCCCTGTCCCTGGCCCTGAGGAGTACACTGCCCTGGTAATGGCCGCCTGCCCGTGGTTCCTGACTCACCACCGTCCCCAGGTGTGCCATTCCTGCCCTCTCCTCAGCTGAAGTTTAAGACTTTAATTTTGCACATTTTGGGATCACAGTTGCCACATTGTGGTTATTAAATAATCGGAATAGATTAAGCAGGTCTCAACGCCTCCAAAAAAAAAAAAAAAAATCTAGAATAGGCAAATTCATAGAGACAAAGTAGAATAGAAGTTACCAGAGACAAAGCCGAATAGAGGTTACCAAAGGCTAGGGAGAGGGGAGAATGAGGAGTTAATGCTTAATGGGTACCCAGTTTCTGTTTGGGTTTATAACGTTTTGGAAGAAGATAGTGTGAAGGTTGCACAACATCGTGAATGTACTTAATGTAATTGTATGCTGAAAATGGTTAAAATGGCAAATTTTCTGTGGTACATATGTTTTACTACAATTTCAAAAAAATAATAATGTAATATGCCAAATGCCACAGACTTGTACAGTTTAAGTGGGTGAATTATACCTTAATAAAGCTGTTAAAAATAAAATTGTAAAACATAATTACACAGTTTAGTGAGTTATGAAGCAAACGCTTGTGTAATGACCACTCTAATCAAGAACCAGAAAAATTTTAAGACTACTCTGGCCAACACAGTGAGACCCCATCTCTATTTTTTCTTTAAAAACGTATTTGAAAAAGTAAAAAAAAAAAAGAATCATAACATTGCCAGCACCACCAAAGCATCCCCCTGTATCCCACCCATTCCCACTCTTTCTCCCCACTAACCTAACTTCTTGGTAATAATTTCCTAGCATCCTATATGCTTTTACAGCCTAGGTAGGCATCCCTAAACATATTAGTTCAGTTTTGCCTGTTTTTGAATTTTATATAAATGAGATAACATAGAAAGTGTTCTTTTGTGTCTGGTTTCATTTGCTCATCATCATGTTTCTGAGATTCAACCATGTTGTTGGATATAAGCTACAGGTGGTTCATTTGCATTGTTGTACACTAGTGTTCCATTGCATTTTTTTTCTTTCTTTTGAGACGGAGTCTCACTCTATTGCCCAGGCGGGAGTGCAGTAGTGCAATCTCGGCTCACTGCTACCTCTGCCTCCCGGGTTCAAGAGATTCTTGTGCCTCAGCCTCCCAGGTAGTTAGATTACAGGTGCCCACCACCTTGCCGGCTAATTTTGTATTTTCAGCAGACAGAGTTTCACCATGTTGGCCAGGCTAGTCTCGAACTCCTGACCTCAGGGGATCCGCCAGCCTCGGCCTGCCAAAGTGCTGGGATTACAGGTATGAACCATCATGCCCGGCTGCATTTGTATATTAAAATGTACTTATCCATTCTATTGTTAATGAATATTTGCTGCTATGAGCAGTTTATGCCTGTACATGCATTTCTGACGGGTATAAATCTTGGAGTGGAATTTTTGGTTCTCAGCGTTATGCATATCCTCCACTTTGGTGGATAATGCTCAATTATTTTTGAAAATGTTCTATTTCACACTCCCACTAACAGTGTGAGAGTTCCTGTTGTTCCATCTCCTTGCAAAGACTTAGTATTGTCACTCTTAAACTTTAGCCATTCTAGTGGGAGTGTAAGGGTATCTCCTTGTGGTTTTCACTTCCATTTCCTTTCTCACTAATAAGATTGAGCCCCTTTTTGTACATTTATTTGCACTCTTTTCCTAAATGCTTGTTCAAATATCTTGCCCACTTTTCTACTGTGTTTGTCTGTCTTTTGCTTAATGATTTGTAGGAGTTTTGTTTGTTTGTTTGTTTGTTTTGAGACAGAGTTTCACTCTTGTTGCCCAGGCTGTAGTGCAGTGGCGCGATCCCCGCTCACTGCAACCTCTGCCTCCCAGGTTCAAGCGATTCACCCACCTCAGCCTCCTGAGTAGCTGGGATTTACAGGCACGCATCACGACACCCTGCTAATTTTTGTATTTTTAACAGAGACAGGCTTTCACCCTGTTGGCCAGGCTGGTCTCCAACTCCTGACCTCTGGTGATCCGCCTGCCTCGGCCTTCCAAAGTACTGGGATTACAGGCGTGAACCACCACGCCTGGCCAGTTCTTTATATATCCTCGATAAAAGCTCCTTGTCAGATATATGAGTTGCAAATATCACCCCCACACCCTGTAGCTTGCCTTTTCACTCTTGTAATGGCGTCTTTTAATGAAGAGAAAACCTTAGTTTTAATGTGATCACATTTATCAACTGTTTTCTTTTGTGATTAGTGCTTTTTGCATACTGTTTTAAAAAGTCTTCCCCAACCCAGTGTCATGAAGACATCCTCATATGTTATCTTCTAAAGCTTTATTGTTTAGACTTTTACAGTATGGTATCTAATCTGCCTGAAATTGACTGTTGTGTATTATGTGAGGTAAGAATCAAGTTTCTTTTTCTTTTTCTTTTTCTTTTTCTTTTTTTTTGAGATGGAGTCTCATTCTGTCACTCAGGCTGGAGTGAAGTGGTGTGATCCGGCTCACTCCGACCTCTGCCTCCTGGGTTTAAGCGATTCTCTTGCCTTAGCCTCCCGAGTAGCTGGGATTACAGGTGCACACCACCACACCAGGCTAAATTTTGTATTTTTAGTAGAGACGGGGTTTCACCATGTTGGCCAGGCTGATCTTGAACTCCTGACCTCAAGTGATCCACCCACCTCAGCCTTCCAAAGTGTTGGGATTACAGGCGTGAGCCACCACGCCTGGCCCAAGTTTCATTTTTGCAAACACAGGTATCCCTTTATCCCTGTACCATTTATTGAAAAGATCATTCTTTCTCCACTGTCTTACAAGGTTACCTTTGTTGTAAATCAAACTTCCATATATTTGTTTCTGGATCCTCTATTATGTCATGCTGATTTATTTTTATTTCAATTATTTTCAGTTGTATATACTGTCAGCTTATAAGTCTTAATACAGAGTAGAGCAAGTCTCAATCTTCAAGCATGTCACAGTTCTTGGGCCTTTGAATTCCGCAAACTTTCAGTATGGAATTTCTATAAACTTTTAATTTGTCAAGTTCCACAAACACAGACAAATAAAAACACCTTTTCAGATTTTGATTATGATTGCACTGAATCTGAAGATCAATTTGGGAAGTATTTATATCTCTATAGTATTGAACCTTCCAATTCTGGAACATGGTATATTTCTCTCTTGTTTATTTTTAAAAATTTCTCTCAGTAATGTTTAATAGTTTTCTGCAGGACAGCTTGTGCTCTTTTTAAAAAAAGTCATTCCTGAGTACTTGATATTTTTTGGTGCCATGGTAAATAGCACTGAATTTCAGTTTCTGTTTGTTATTCTATGTACCCAGTAACATTATCTACAAATAAGTCATTTTACTTTGTCTTGTCTACTTCTTATACTTTTCATTTCTGTTGCTTTTTCTTGTTTTGCTGGAAGAGCTGGCACCATTGTAGGGATCTTTCTCTTTCTCCCGATCTCAAAGAAAAGCTTTCTATATTTCACCATTTCTATATTTCACCACTAAGTATAATTTTTGCTGTAAGTTTTTTGCAGATAACTTCCATCAGAATAGAGAAGTTTGCCAAGAGTTTTATCTATAAATGAATGTTACTTTTATAAAACATTTTTTCTGGCCGGGCGCAGTAGCTCACGCCTGTAATCTCAGCACTTTGAGAGGTGGAGGCAGGCGGATCACAAGGTCAGGAGTTCGAGACCAGCCTGGCCAATATGGTGAAACCCCGTCTCTACTAAAAATACAAAAATTAGCCAGGGCATGGTGGCGCACACCTGTAGTCCCAGCTACTCTGGAGGCTGAGGCAAAAGACTTGCTTGAACCTGGGAGGTGGAGGTTGCAGTGAGCTGAGATCATGCCACTGCACTCCAGCCTGGGCAACAGAGTGAGACTCTGTCTCAAAATAATAATAATAATAATAAATAAATAAACATACACCAAAAAAAAACACATTTTTTCTGCATTTATAAAGAGAATTGTATGATATTTCTTGCCTTTCCTGTTAATGTGGCACATTCTGTTGGTTGATTTTCTACTATCAAAATAACTGCATTTCTGAAAAAAATCTTATATGGTAAAAGTATATTATCTTTTTATTTTCCCCCATGTTCTATTGTTGGGTTCGGTCTGCTAATAATTTGTTAGTATAGTTTGTCTCTATGTTCTTGAGAAAGATAGGCCCATAATTTTTCTTATTCATAATGCTCTTGTTGTGTTTCCTTATCTAGGTAATGTGGGCTTTACCAGAGGAGTGCAGGAGTGGTCCCTCATTTTTACTGTCTGGAAGAGTTTTATAATATTGGTGTTATTTTACCTCTAAATGTTTCGTGGAATTCTTGGGGGAAATTATCTAGAACTAGAGTTTCTATGGTGTGATGGGTGACGCAGTGGGAGAGATGCGGGGGAGTTTTAAAAGATTCAGTTTATTCAGTATTTCTAGAACTATTCAGATTTTCTATTTCTTCTTGCATCTTTTTAAAAATTTTTGTGGAGATGGGGCCTCACTATGTTGCCTAGGTTGGTCTTGAACTCCTGGGCTCAAGCAATCTGACCACCTCAGCCTCCCAAAGTGCTGGGATTATAAATGTTAGCCACCATGCCTGGCCACATCTTTTTGATGTGTTTTATTTTTCTAAAAATCTGCTCATCTCATCTAATTTTTAAAATTTATTGCAATAAAACTGATCAAAATATTATTTTAGTATCTTTGTCATATCTGAAGGATCTATAGTGATATCTTTTTTAAAATTCCTGACACTAATAAGTGTCTTCTCTCATTTTTTTCTCTATCAGCGTTGACATGGATTTATCAATTTCATCAGTCTTTTTAGAGAACCAACTTTTGGTTTTGTTGAACTTCTCTATTACATCTTTGTTTTTTATTTCGTGATTTCTACTCTTTGATATTTCATTCCTTCTACTTCCTCTGGTTTAAATTTGCTGTTCTTGCCGGGCACGGTGGCTCACGCCTGTAATCCCAGCACTTTGGGAGGCTGAGGTGGGCAGATCACGAGGTCAGGAGATTGAGACCATCCTGGCTAACACGGTGAAACCTCGTCTCTACTAAAAATACAAAAGATCAGCCGGGCATGGTGGCAGTCGCCTGTAGTCCCAGCTACTCAGGAGGCTGAGGCAGGAGAATGACATGAACCTGGGAGGCAGAGCTTGCAGGGAGCCAAGATCACGCAGCTGCACCCCAGCTTGGGAGACAGAGCGAGACTCCGTCTCAAAAAAAAAAAAAAAAAAAAAAAATTGCTGTTCTTTTTCCAGTTTCTTGATATGGATGCTTAGCTCATTAATTTTCAGGCTTTCTCCTTTTTCTAATACATACTAAGGGTATAAATTTCTTAATGAATGCTACTTTATCTGTGTCCCACAAGTTTTGGTATATAGCATTTTCATTGTCATTCAGTTCAAAATATTGTCTTATTTTCACTATTCACAATAGCAAAGACATGGAATTGGCCTAGGTGCCCATCAATGGTGGATTGGCTAAATAAAATGTGGTACATATACACCATGGAATACTATGCAGCCACGAAAAAAGAATAAAATCAATGTCCTTTGCAGCAACATGGATGCAGCTGGAGGTCGTAATAACAGGAACAGAATATCAAATACTGCATGTTTGATTTATAAGATGGGAACAATAGACACTGTGGACTACTAGGGGGAAGATGGGGGTGTGGGTGTGGGTTGAAAAACTACCTATTTGGTACTATGCTTACTACCTGAGTGAGGGAACCTGTACCCCAAACCTCAGCCCCATGCAATATACCCACATAACAAACCTGCACATGTGCCCCCTGAATCTAAAATAAAAGTTGAAATTATTATTATTATTGGTTATTTTTAAATCCAAACACAAAGAGACTTTTTTTTTTTTTTTTTTTTTTTTTTTTTTTTTTTTTTTTTGAGACAGAGTCTCCCTCTGTCGCCCAGGCTGGAGTGCAGTGGCCGGATCTCAGCTCACTGCAAGCTCCGCCTCCCGGGTTTACGTCATTCTCCTGCCTCAGCCTCCCGAGTAGCTGGGACTACGGGCGCCCGCCACCTCGCCTGGCTAGTTTTTTTGTATTTTTCAGTAGAGACAGGGTTTCACCTTGTTAGCCAGGATGGTCTCGACCTCCTGACCTCGTGATCCACCCGTCTTGGCCTCCCAAAGTGCTCGATTACAGGCTTGAGCCACCGCGCCCGGCCACAAAGTGACTTTTACATTATCTTTTTAGCATTGATTTCTAGCTTATTGGCATTGAGGTAGAGAACATGCACCATTTTTTGAAATTTGTTGAAACTTGCTTTATGGCCCAATCTACAGTTAATCTTTTGTAACTATCTTATTGGAATTGATAAAGAAGCTATTTTCTATACTTGTTAGCTACATTATTCTTTCTATGCCTGTTAGGTCATGTTAGTTGAGTTGTACAAATGTTCTGTATCCTTACTGATACTTTTGTCTGTTTGTACTATCAGTTGCGGAGCAAGGTTTGTCGAAATCTCCCCTATGGTCTGGGTATGGCAGCTCATACCTATCATCCCAGCGTTTTGGGAGGCGAACGGGGGAGGATGGTTTGATGCCAGGAATTCAAGGTTACAGTGAGCTATTATCACACCACTACACTCCAGCCTGAGTGACAGGGTGAGACCCTGTCTGTTAAATAAATAAATAAACCAACAAATAAATAAGTAAAATCTCTACCATGATCAAGGATTGGGTTTTCCCTTTGTAATTAAATTTTTGCTTTATTTTGGGGCCTTCTTATTAGAGGCATACACATTTAGAACTGGTATATCTTCTTGGTGAATCAAACATTTTTACCTCATCATAGCATCTTCTTTATCTGTAGTAATGCTTTTGTCCATAATGCTTATTTTTGTCTGAAAATATAGTCACGTCAGCTTCCTTTCTTTCTTTTGGTGTATTCCTTGTATACTTATCTAACCAGTTACTTTACATGTAATATAATTACAGTAATTTTAAGCTAATCATCTTGATGAATGCTTGCTATTTGTCATGCTATCATTTGGATCAATTTAGTAGTTTTCAATATTATTTCATTTATTAGTATTTTTAAGGAGACTGTATGGCTTTTATTCTTAGCATTTAATTAGTGATATCACCTTCAATTTTTGTTATTTTTTCCAATGCATTGGTTGCTTCCAGAAACATCCCTCCAATTCCATAATCTTTTGTTCAATGTGTTTTTTAAAAATTATTATCAATATTATTTTTGATTGACAAATCATAATTATCTACATTTATGGGGTACAATGTGATGTGTTGATATGTGAATACAATGTGGCCTGATTAAATCAAGCAAATTAACATATTCATCACCTCAATTAGCTATCATTTTTTATGATTAGACATTTGAAATGTACTGTCTTAGTATTATATATTTCAAATATTCAATAGTCTTTATAGTTACTATTTCCCCTGTACCCCTTAAATGCCCGAGACATTGCACCAGGCCAGTGAATTTCTTTCCACCAGTATCCCATGCCAGTTGCATTAAAAGAGACCCTTATCTACTGTAGACAGTGGAGAGAAAAAGCTGAGAGTCAGGCCTAGGAGTTAATTATAAGAGCAGCAGTGCTCCAGAGAAAGTGAAATTTTCAACTCCATTGAGTCCACTGTACTAAGATCAGGGCCCTGATTGGGAAGGAGTGGGGCCTTGAGATATGGAACATGGACATCTGGATCAATGCTATCAAAAAAACCTTAACTCACCATATACCCCAAACCCTCTGGGCCTGCAGAAGTGGCCCACTCCACCTTGTTTAAAGCTAGTGCCTAGCAAAAATGGTGGAATAAGAAATGCCAAAAGTTCATCCCTCCATAAATGCAATGAAAAAATGGGCAAAAGTGGTCAGAATCAACTTTTTCAGAACTCTGGAAATTAACCCAAAGCTTGCAGCAACCAGGAGACTACTTAAGAAAAACGGACTGAACCTCAGTAGGAATGAGGAGCTTTGTGGCATTTTAACTTAATCTGAAAACATTTACAGTTAATTGTGTTAGTCACTGCTATCTGAGGCAATGGATAATAGTTGGGACAGGCAATAGACCAAAAATCTTGGGAGAAAAATCTGAATAATGAGGTGATTTGGGAATAAGAGCTTTGAAAAGTTCTGGCATGTTCCTGGGAATCCAAAAGGCCACATTCATGCCCAGGACTATGTGCAGGCTCAGAAAAGACCTGAGAAGACCCTAAGTTCCCACCTCTGGTTGCCCTTCAGGCTCCATACATCAGGAAGTGAAGGCTAAGGCAGAGTTTTAAACTGCCTGGCTGAGTGTTGAAGGTGTGCTCCAACACACAAACACACAGAAATTTAAGGAAATCTCTACAATTTTTAGCTGCCACTAAGCAAATGGAACAGAGGAAAAAGAAATTCTTCTTTAAAAGAACTAATTTAAATAATTGATTTTTATAATGAAAGAGAAATTAAGACATTCCCAGAGAAACAAAAACAGAGGGAGTTTGTCACTAGCACAGCTACCCTATGAGAAATGCTAAAGGGAGTCCTTCAGGCTGAAATGAAAGGACACTGGACAGTAACTCAAACCCACATAAAGAAATAAAAAGCACCAGTAAAGGTAAGTACATAGACAAATATAGAAGTCTGTATTGGCCAGGCATGGTAGCTCACACCTCTAATCCCAGCATTTTGGGAGGCCGAGGTGGGTGGATCACCTAAGGTCAGGAGTTCAAGACCAGCCTTGTCTACACGGTGAAACCCCGTCTCTACTAAAAACACAAAAATTATCTGGGTGTGGTGGCAGGTGCCTGTAATCCCAGTTATTCAGGAGGCTGAGGCAGGAGAATTGCTTGAACCCAGAAGACGGAGGTTGCAGTGAGCCAAGATTACACCACTGCATTCCAGCCTGGGCGACAGAGTGAGACTCTGTCTAAAAAAATAAGTAAATAATAATAAAGTTTGTATTTAAGTATTTTTGGTTTGTAGCTCCTTGTTTCCTATCTTATTTAAAAGACATTTATAAGAAACAATAATTATAAATCTATGTTAATGGGCACATAATGTATAAACATACAATTGTGACAATAACAACATGGGAAGGGGGACAGAGCTATATAGAAGAACAATTTTGTATACTATTGAAATTAAGGCCAGGCATAGTGGCTCATGCCTATGGTCTCAGCACTTTGGGAGGCTGAGGTAGGAGGATCACTTGAGCCCAGGAGTTCAGGACTAACCTAGGCAATATAGTGAGACTCAGTTTCTACAAAAAGTTTTAGAATTAGCCAGACATGGTGGCATGTGCCTGTAGTTCCACCTACTTGGGAGGCTGAAGCAGGAGGATCACTTGAGCCCAGGAGTTAGAGGCTGCAGTGAACTATGATTATGCCACTGCACCCTCACTGCACTAGGTGAAGAGTAAGACCCTGTCTCTGAAGAAAAGAAAAAGAAAAGGAATTAAGTTGGCATTGATCTGAACTGGGTTGTTGTAAATGTAAGATGTTAATTGCAATCGCCAGGGCAACCACTAAGAAAATAACCCAAAAATGTATAGTAAAAAGAAATGGCAAGAGAACTTAAGTGTTACACTAGAAAATATCCAATTGATGTGAAAGAAGGCAGTAATGGAGGAATTGAGGAACAAAAAAAAGTAAGACGTACAGGGAATGAATAACAAAATAGCAGAAGTGAGTCCTTCCTTACCAGTAATTACGTTAAGTGTAAATAGATGTGATTTCCCAATTAAAAGTCAGAGATTAGCAGAATGGATAAAATATATGACCCAACTATATGCTATCTACAAGAGATTTACTTTAGATTCAAAAACGCAAATAGACTGAAAGTAAACGAATGAAAAAAATATATTTCATGCAAACAGTAACCGAAAAGAGAGCTGGAGTGACTATACTTAAGACTAGTGGTAACCTTTTGTTTGAAGACGTTGCAGAGGCCTCTACCCTGCAAGATAACATGTACTCCACCCCCTACTGGGGTCTACCCCAACCATTCCTCCTGGCTGCTGGGTCAGTAACTAGGGTTCAGTCATAACATACACTAGCCACTAAAGTGCCGGGCCTGCTAAGAGAGGAGAGTGGCTGTATTTCAAAAGACTGTAAGAGCAAACCAACATGCAATGGCAGAAGCCCAGAGAGTATGGATGAGATTCTGAGGATTCTGTATCAAGGGAGGGGTTATGAGTGAAACTGTGTCTCCTGAAAGAGTTATTTTGAAGTCCAAACCTCCAGTACCCCAGAATGTGACCTTATTTGGAAAAAGGATTCTTGCAGACTTAACCAAGTTAAGATGAGGTCATCTAGAAGGGCCCTATATCAAAACAACTCGTGTCCTTTAAAAATAAAAAATTCGAACACAGACACACACAAAGGGAAGATGATGTGAAGATGTACAGGGGAATGCCATGTGAAGACGGGGCAGAGGCTAAATGCAGCTGTAAGCCAAGGAGCACCAAGCATTGGCAGCAAGGAACTAGAAAGAGGCAAGGAAGGATTCTACCTAGAGTCTCAGAGGGAGCATGGCCCTGCCAACATCTTGACTTCAGACTTCCTGCCTCTAGAATCATAAGACAATAAATTTTTGTTGCTGTAAGCCACTCAGTTTGTGGTATTTTGCTCTGGTAGCCCTAGTAAACTAATTCAGGAGGCAAGCCATAAAGTTGGCTAAGGGAGAGTTTATTGATAGATGCCCACTCATCTATGATATGAGATTTTAAACCTTGGCAGGACTCTTGGGAGATGGCGTTACACACATTGTTGGAAGCTTGGAGAAACCAATGGGCACCACTGAGTGAGGTAGAAATGGGAGAACTGCCATGGTAGGCTGTGGAAAGAAGACCAAAAAGCACAGAAAAATACGCATGCTAGGGGGTTGTTATGGATTGAATTGTGTCCTCCTAAAATTCATATGTTGTAGCCCTGCTCTCCAATGCTACTGTATTTGGACATATGGCACGTAGGGAGGTAATTAAGTTAAATGAAGTCATAAGAGTGGGACTCTAATGCTGCAGGACTGGTATCCTTATAAGGAGAGGAAGAGACTTCAGAGAGATCTTGCTCTCCATGCAAGTACAGAGAAGAGGCCACATGAGACACAGTAAGAAGGTGGCTGTCTGCAAGCCAGGAAGAGGTCTCACCAGAAACCAACCCTGATGACACCTTGATCTTGTACTTCCAGCCTCCAGAACTGTGAGAGAACAAATGTCCGTTGTTTAAGCCACCCAGCCTGTGGTATTTTGGTATAGCAGCCTGAGCAACTAATATAGGGGTTGTATTATATAAAGTCCTCACAGGAGGACCCCAAGGACACACTTTATCAAAGCAATAAACAATGCATGGGTAACAGGGGAACCAGAATCAATGAGAAACTTAATGGCCATCCATCAGGATGGTTGGGAATGATGGTAGGATATGCTGTTACAGAACGGAGCTCACTGATAGCAATGAGGATGATGGAATCCCAAAATGACAGATGGCACATGGTGACACTCAACTCTCAGAGGAATGTGGGTAGCAGGTAAAGACAAGTGCCTGATCAAGGGGAATCAAGTGATCACATAGCCAGAACTAACCATCATGACCTGGGTTCTGTCAGACCCACCAAGTCGTAGGTTTAGGAAGGCCAAAAAGCAGTCCTTCAGAAGATGGAGGTGGAACACCTAGATCAGTTACAAGCAAAGCCAGAGAGCACAAGCGAGTGGCTAAGCAAGTGACGCAGATCCCTCAATATCTACCACTGTTCCATCTGTGACTCTGCCCCAGCTCACACTTAGGGCTTCATGGGGTATTCTTTGTGACCAGCTGGTGGAAGAGGGAAAAAGCCAAGCTTGGTTCACGGATAGGAAAGCTTGGAATGTTCACACAAATGAAAAATTGATGGTAACATAGCGAAAGGAAGTAGAGAATAGAAAAACAACAGTAAGAAACAACAAACCAAAAGCTGGTTCTTTAAAGATATCAGCAAAATTTACAAACCTTTAGCTAGGATGACTAAGAAAAAGAATAAAAAGATAACTAAAATCAGAAATTTTTTCATGGTTTTGATACTTTATTCTATTAATATGGTATGTTATGTTAATTGATTTTAGGATGTTAAACCACCTTTGCATTCCTGGGACGAATGCCATTTGGCGGGAGTATATAATCCCTTTCTTTTTTAGTTTTTTATTTCCATAGGTTTCTGGGGAACAGGTGGTGTTTGGTTACATGAGTAAGTTCTTTAGTGGTGATTTTTGAGATTTTGGTGCACCCATCTCCCCAGCAGTATACACTGAACCCAATTTTTTTTTGTAGTCTTTTATCCCTCATCCCCTTCCCACCCTTTCCCCCTGAGTCCCCAGAGTCCATTGTGTCATTCTTATGCCTTTGGGTCCTCATAGCTTAGCTCCCACTTATGAGTGAGAACATACAATGTTTGGTTTTCTATTCCTCAGTTACTTCACTTACAATAATACCCTCTAGTCCCATCAAGGTCGCTGCAAATGCCATTACTTCATTCCTTTTTATGGCTGAGTAGTATTCCATTGTGTTTGTGTGTGTGTGTCTGTCTGTGTGTGTGTGTATATATATATATCATATATCATATATATCTCACAGTTTCTTTATCCACTTGTTGATTATTGATGGACATTTGGGTTGGCTCCACAGTTTTGCGATTGTGAATTGTACTGCTATAAAAGCAAGTATCTTTTTCATATTATGACTTCTTTACCTCTGGGTAGATACCCAGTAGTGGGATTGCTGGATCAAATGGTAGTTCTACTATTAGTTCTTTAAGGAATCTCCACACTGTTTTCCATAGTGGTTGTACTACTTTACATTCCCAACAGCAGTGTAGAAGTGTTCCCTTTTCATTGCATTCACACCAACATCTATTTTTTTTATTTTTTGTAAAATCAGAAATTTTAAA